>NW_011888960.1:851847-876577 GCF_000151845.1 Pteropus vampyrus
AAGTCTTAGGCCCCAGGACTTTAGAATGTGAACTTATTTGGAAATAAGGTTGTTGCAGATGTAATTAGTTAATTTAAAATAAGGTCATACTTGAGTAGGTGGGCCCCTAACCCAACACAACTGATGTCCTTATTAAAAGGCAGAAATTCGGATGTAGACATGCACATACACACAGGGAGAATGTCACGGGAAGATAAAGGGAGAGGCCAGGATGATGCTTCTAAGAGCTAAGCATCCAACCCTGCCAATACCTTCATCTCAGACTTCCAGCCTCTAGAACCGTGAGACAGTGAATTTCTGTTGTTGAAGCCCCCAGTCTTAAGTATCCCTTGGTACTTTGTTAGAGCAGCCCTTGAAAATTAATACAGAGATTAAAATAGTTACCAGCCACATATAACGAATGAGCAACATAATCATACTGGGGGGGACAGCAGAAATAACCTAAGCAACTTTGGAAAAGAATATTTTGACCATATACTTTAAGGCCAAGGAAAAAATTGATTACAAATACTAAAGTGGCTGGATCAGGGAAAGTACAAGATGACTGTGAAACAGGAAAGGGGCAACTACACACACACACACACACACACACACACACACACACACACACGAAGGATGGAGTAAGTCAAAAGGGCATGGGACCACATTTGAAGGTGCTCCAATGGTCAATGTGGGGAAATTTGAGCAGGAAAGTAAATACTAGGCGTAACGGATTATGACCACAGAATAAAATAAGATTCTTGTTGATACAAAAAAATAAATAAGTACAGAGATGAGAAGGACACGTTTCTTCTTTACAGTAGAATTCCAGCTAGTAAATGGAAATTGAAAATCAGCATTTGGCAAACACTACAGCAATAACTTTTAGGTAAGACTCATGAATGGAAGCTAAGAACGAGTGGGTCAAATACCATGAGAAATGGGATATTGACTGAGCCTCAAAGATCTTCCCAGAGGACATTTATTAATTACAAAGGTGAAAAGTATAGACTTTGTAATGAAGAAACCTGGCAGACATCCCCTTAATCAAGTGATCAAAGCGAACATCATCAGGTGTGGGACAAACATCATGTGCCTCCTGATTTAATGTGCTCAGAAGGACACAGCATCGCTTCTGTGGTATTAACAAAAGTGCATTACTTGAATTTAATCATGAGGAGACCGCGGCCAAACCCCAAATGAAGGCAATTCTACAAGATGACCAGCCAGTTATCTTTACACATTGTCAGGGTCATAGGAGACGAAGGGCTGAGAAACTGTTCCGGGTTAGAGGAGGCGAAGGAGACGTGACAGCACAGTGTGATCCTGCATGAGACCCTGGACCGGAAGAGGAATGTTAGTTGGTGAGATCTGAAGTAAGGTCTGTGGATTAAATAATAGTATTGTATCAGTGTTAATTCCTTGGCTTTGAAAATTATATTGTGGTTATGTACATCGTTAACATTTGAGGAATCTGGGTAAAAGATATACTAAAATTCTTCATACTACTTTTGTAATTTATAGAAATATGAAAAAAAAATCACCCTGTGTATTCTCGCTCTAGAAGGCGAGGTCCTCCTGATGAGGTCTTTTTAAGACTTCCATACTGGCTACTTCTGCATGTGCCAAATTCTGGAAGCACAGGCCGAGCCCACCAAAGCTCTCTTTGCTTTGCCTTCACGGACTTTTCCAGGCAAGAGCCGGGCAGCAGTTTCTGGCCCCACCTAAACTCCAGGGGACACAGGTTAAGTTTTCCAGAACTCTCTCAACACCCTTTGCTCCAGTCTGTGGTGGCACTGCAGCTATTGGAACGTCTTGGCTTGAGGTGAGGGTAGGGAACAGTCCTCTCTTCTGGGCCAGCAACTCCCCTCAAAGAACTCTCCCCTCTCCTCAATGACTTTCGTGGTTGCTTTTCTCTAGTCTGGAGATGTGTCATGGGCTGGAGTCCATAGGGCTAGTTTAGCTACCTCCTAGTAAGTTATGCATGGATGGTCCACTTCCTCACCTGATTCTAGGCTGAACCAGAGAGTGGGGGTGGGGTGAAACAGATGAGGGTGGTGAAAAGGTATAAACTTCCGGTTACTAAATAAGTACTGGGAATGTAATGTGAAAAAAAAAAAAAAAGCCATGGTTTTGAGCTTCCGTTTTTGACTGAGATGGATTAATAGAGACTGGATTTACACTTCTATTTTAAACAACTGGAGAATTGACAAAATATATGGAATAACCATGTTGAAGACTTGACGACAAAAAGCACAGGGCAGTAATGCTTGAGGGAGATGAAACAAATGATTGCCACCTGAGTCCTTGGAGAAAATTTCCAGGCCACAGCAAAGGGAAGGGGAATGCAAATGGAGCCCAGGGTTTTCCCTGAGTTGAGGAGACAGAATTGGGAGTTTGGAGAGGCCAAGGTGGCTGGCGTTTGCTGGGCAGAGGACTAGAGAGGAGACACACACACACACACACACACACACACACACACACACACACACACACACAGATCTAGTGATATCTATGACTCAAGTTTAGCCATATGTTGATAATTGTTGAAACTGGGTGATTGGTATATGGCTGTTCATCACAATATTCTATTTTTGTATGTTTGGAAATTTCCATCACAAAATGTGTTAACAAATGAAAAACTAAATAAAATCTAAAATTTTAAAAATTAGTATATATGTTCATTCCATAGACTATAATGCGGCTCCTAAAAAGAATGCAGTAGGCCTCTATATAGTATTATAGAAAGATAGTTAAGCAACATGAAATGAGAAGGAAGGATTGTAGAACAATTGCTCTGATCCAAATGTGTCCCCTCCCCTCATTCATATATTGAAATCCTACCCCCCAAAGGTGATAGTATTAGCAGGTGGGGCCTTTGGGAGGTGCTTAGGGCATGAGGATAGAGCCCTCATGAATGAGATTAGTGTTCTTATAAAAAGAGATCCCACAGAGATCTCTAGCCCCTTCTACCATCTGAGGATGCTACAGGGCACAACCAGAAGTCTGCAACCTGGAAGACAGCCCTCACCCAACCACATTGGCACCCCTGATCTTGGACTCCCAGCCTCTAGAATTGTAGGAAATAAATTTCTGTTGTTTATAAGCTACCTGGTCTGTGATATTTTGGTATAGCAGCCCAAACAGACTAAGACAGTGATATATAAAATATGACCCTATTTATATAATCAAAAGATCAATTTACATGTACATTGTAAATACATACCTTCCCTTTTACTGTACAAGTCCATGTCTTAGAAGATATTTATGAAACTACTTTTAGACATCCATAAAGATACATGTACAAAGATACTGTGTCAGTCTACTTATATATGTATAGATATTCTGGAAGGACAATCACGATTAGGTGATTATCTAGGGTATAAAGATAGGGACAGGAAAGGAGATGTGGAAGGAGGGACACTCTTTTTCATTTTGTGTAGGACTAAATAATTTTAATTTATTAACAAGATAAGTATTCATTACATGTGTAAATCGTAAGAATTAATAAGTGATTTTTTTAACCCTTTGATTCCATGAAATCATATCTAGACTAGGTGCTTAATATGCTAAAACAACAAATGTTCTTTATCTTTAACATGGCTATAGCTCCCATATGGTTTAGTCTCTGTTCGGAGCTGCATTTGAATAATCGTGGTCCAGAATCCAGAAAGAAATTACAAAGTAGTCCTAAGTTTTACTTGCATGGCCTCAAAGAACATTAACTCCTTCTCCTCCACTCTCCCGTAGTTCCTCTTGAGATTTTCTCATTCTAAATTCCCCAAGTCCCCCTCAGCCACAGTCCTCCCCTTCCTTTCCTCAGTTCCTTTACACAGATATCCTTCCAAGTGACGGCGTTTTTTTCCAGCAATTGGTCATACTCTGTGTCTCAGAAGATCCAAGCACAAGGCTGGTGAAGGCTCTTCTTCACTTGGGGGTGGGAAATACCTTGGCCCCATTCACATATTGGTTGCATTGATTTCTCCAAATTTAGGGTTTCGATTCTATTAATTAACGATTGGTTCATGTATATTAGTTTATCTTTCCGACTAGATTGTATTTGGAGAAAAGGGGATAGGGTTATAGCCGTCACTGTTCTTAATTCTTCATAGTACTTATTAAATTTATTGTGTGATCTGTTGATATAGTAATGATAATTAGGGGGATCCTCAAAATTCACCAGTGCCCAGGGACTGGGGGGGTCTTCGGTTTATCAAGGTGTAGCTTGTTTAGAATGCTAATATCCAAGCTCATGCCAAAATGTCTAAGGTTCAAGCATCTCTTACAAGTCATATACTTTCTTTACAGGCCAGAACATTCTTAGGAATGTTAAAGATTAAGAAGTGAATTGCCTGAGAGAGTGGGCCCACATTTCACCCTCTCGGCTCTTTTACAAGGATGTGAGAAGTGGACCTGGAGTTATAGAACCGTCTGGTCACTTCGTGTTTGGGGGCTACCTTACTTCCCTCGGCCCGTTTCCCTGTCTGCAGATAGTCACATCTGCCTCTCGGGACCTTATGTGGATACATATTATGGATATACAACCATTTTAAAAACCTTGTCTGGAGAAATCCCCCAGCCCTTGTTCCTGTCCTGCTCATAAGGAAGACGCTCAGTCCTCTTTTGGCCCCCAAAATGACATAAAGGTTAGGGATTTCAACGGTGGAGATGATTCCTTATTAAAATACAGCCGAATAAGTCCGGCCAGCGGCTACATACATCTTTTCTCCACCTCAGTCCTGTCTCTGGCACCTGAAGCTTTAACGTGGGGGAAACAATGAACTCAGAGCCCAGGCCTTTAGGCAAGTCAGCAATCCTGAAGTGGTTATGCCTGTTTGGAGGCCTGCGAGGCATCAGGGGATGGAGAAAGGTGAATGGAGCTGCCCTGGGGCGTAAAGCCGGCTCGTTCTGCGTTCCGAACATAGCGAAGGGCTGGCGTCGCCATCTTGCAGGGTGGGCTGCGCAGGCTCCTGGCGCCCGGCCAGCGCGCCAGAGTGGGCGAGGACGTGGAAGGCTTGGAAGGGGTGGGGGGCGCGCAACCAGGAGACCGCACGCGTGCGCACAGGCCGCGGCGGCGGCGGAGGGGGAGGGCTGGCGGACGAGTGCGCGTGCTCGGCGGGAGCCCGCGAAGTACCTGGAGGAGGTGGGGGGCGAGGTGGCAAGGAGCGCGGTTGAAGAGCGCTTGCGCGGCAGGGCTACCGTCCGGGAAGGGGGGCTCCCGAGCACGCGCGCGGTGACGGGACTTTGGGAGCTCTCGCGAGATCTTCGGAGTGCTATATATGTGCGCAGGGAGCCCGCGTCCTTTCCCTGGTGTGATTCCGTCCTGCGCGGCTGTTCTGCCGACCAGTAGTCGTTTATCTCCGTCCGCCTTCTCTCCCACCTAAGTGCGCGCCACCACCCCATGGAAGATTCGATGGACATGGACATGAGCCCCTTGAGGCCACAGAACTATCTTTTCGGTAACTGCTGTTGGGGGCGTTGGACCAAGGCCGAGCAGGGCCTGGTGGCTGTGCGGTGGGGGGGCGGGAACCCCGCTGAGGCCTGGGCTGGTGAAGAAAGCGAGGCAGGCTGGAGGCCTGCGGGAGTGGGCACCGGGCTGCCGGGGCCCCGCAGCCGAGGAGATGGAGGGCTGGCGGCACGACGGGATGGGAAGGGGAGGCGGCCTGAAGCCTGGGGCGTGAGCGGTCCCAGGCCTAGGGCCTGAGGCAACGGGGAACCGACCAGCTGAGGTTTGGCGTCGCTTGGGCCACACGGCGCAGCTCCGGACATTATTTTTTTTCTTTTCGGGTGGGTGTGAGTTCGTGGGCTCCTGATTCCGGGCCGCTGTTTCTGATGCTGGGCCCCAGGTTGGTTGTGTGGGCTCGCGGTGTGTGGGGCACGGGGTCCCCTTTCTGGAGCAGAGGATGGGAAGAGCCTGGCGTTGTCCTCCAGCCGTCAAGAGTCAGGAGTTCCAGGACCCCGACAGCCCGGTGCCTCGGCGAGTTACAGGGGGAGGGGAGGCGCGGCCCGGCGTGAGGAGGCCGCGAGCACGTGGTTGCCACGTGTTTGCGGGAAGGAGGGGGTGTGGGCGCAACATCCGGGGCTCACCGGTGTCTTGTCACCCCCCGAGCCTGGGATCCTGGGCCTTAATTGGGCTGTTGGGCGGGAACTGTTGGGTGAAGTGGCTGGTGGCGCCAGGATCCTGGAGGTCTTTGTTCAGAGCTTAACATCTGTGATGGTAGTTCTCATTGATAGAGCCCTTTTTCCATCTCGCTGCGGGAGATGGAGTTAACCCACTTTGCAGATATCCTGATGCTCAGGGAACTAAAGTGGCAACGCAGGTTGCACTTGTAGGTAAATAAAAATTAGATCTAAACCAAGATCCTTGCCTTCAGAGCTGGTGCATTATAAACGATTTTTTTTTTTTTTTTTTTGGAGGGAGGCCGGCGGAGGAAACCTTCTGTGCTGCATGTAGCAAATTGTTTTATTCCTTATCAGAGATGAGAAGCGTGAGGAGGTTCAGTTTGGGTCAACAAGACTTGATATTGTTGAAATACTATACCAGGGGTTTGGGATCCCTCTCCCCGTAGGACACTACAGTATGGTGCTAAGGAGAGACCTGCTTTGGTTTTGAATCTCAGTGAACTTAATTGTTGAAGCCATTTCTTTGTGTCAGGCTATGAAGTAACTGCAGATCCTTCCCCAAATTTATATTGTTCCTTTAAAAAGCATACTGAAGTTTGTTAATTGAGCAATAACATTTAAACATCTATGTACCAGTAACGATTAGATTGCAATTAAGTGGAATCATTTAAATTAATAAAACTTTCATTCTGACCATAGCAGTTTACTTACTCAAGGAATGCGAGTTGACATGCCTTGTTAATTAAGGCTTTTTATTCCTAGCTATTTTGAATGACGAGTTTCTGATCAATTTCTATTAAGATATTTTTGTTAACCTTTTTATTGGAAATATCCCTAGGATATGTCTATTCTAGCCTTAAGCATAATTTCTGAACATAATTTAATGTACATCATTTCTATTCAAAGATGAAATGCTGACCCCCCCTTAAGTTCTTTTACATTTGTAGTTTTTCTGTTGGAACTACAAGCTGTTCATGTAGATGTTTGTGCAGTTATTCTCATTTCTAGATTGGTTGCTTTTCTTAAGTTTAAGTAGGTAATTCAGCTTCTTTTTAAATAGTGGGATTTTATCAATGTTGTACATCAGATTTGGTTTCAGATACTCGTTTTGGTTCCAGTCTACTAAATCTTTGAGTTTCCTTCTACCTTCGAATGATAATGGTGTAGTTGAGAATGAAAGAATATAATGAGAAAGTAGAATTTGTAAATTCCTGTATAGCTATTATTTGATTGTTTATAGAGATTTGTGTTTGAGAAATCCAGGAAGAGATGGGGATACCTTGCGTTCTGGTAGCTAGAACAGTAAGAATTAGTTCACAAGTTAACTTTTTTGGTTACTCACTGAAGTTTCAATGTTATTTTTCTTGTTATAGTTACTTTTTCTTCATTTACAGGTTGTGAACTAAAGGCCGACAAAGATTATCACTTCAAGGTGGATAATGATGAAAATGAGCACCAGTTATCTTTGAGAACGGTACTTAAACTTTTCAGCTAGACTACTTAACCTTTCTTGATTTCAGCCTCTTAGTTCCTGTTCCTGTGGCTATATACTTAGTTTTTATAGTAGTATTTTTATAAGTGTTGTATATACTTGATTTTCTAAATACCTGTGATACAAAACTTGGCATCTTTAACCACTCCTTTGGCAATCAGGTAAAAGTCCAGTCACACTACTGTTCAACTTTCCATGTTTATATATTTCAATTGCATTATAAAGCCCTTTAGGAGAGTGATACATCTTTTTGTCCCCTGCAGAGACTAGCCTGCTGTTCAGTTTGTAGGCGGTCAATAAATATCAGGTGGTCTATTCTGTGGATAGGTGATGACATGTACAACTCTGTCATTAAATGCATTTTTATGCATTTGTTCAGATGCACTGAATATGAGAAATTGATTGGCAAGGTCACATAAAACTTGATGGCATTGTATAAAAATTAGTTTCTCGTCAGTGGTAATAATGAAGTTTATAGCTCTGTATTGTTGGGGTTTTTTTTTTAACAGGAACTTTGAGGGGATTGCAAAATAGGAACTTAAAGTACTGTTCTGTTGACAGGTCAGTTTAGGGGCTGGTGCAAAGGATGAATTGCACATCGTTGAAGCAGAAGCAATGAATTATGAAGGCAGTCCAATTAAAGTAACACTGGCAACCTTGAAAATGTCTGTACAGCCAACGGTAAGGGCACTTAAAACTACAGATTTTATGTCAAGGTCTAATTCTCTTACAGTAAGGTGGATGTCATTTGAGAGAGGGGAATTAGCTTCATCTTGTCACTGGCCTTGAGTGATCGACTTTTGAACATGGCGGTTGCTGCTTATTAGGCGGGAAAACGGGTTCATTGGTTTGTTCATTTGGCTTATGGGTTTACCTGTTGGAAAACATAAGTTTTGAGGAAGTTTTATATCAAATATTTAATTTTATTCCTACAGTTAGTGATTTAAAAGTTTCTTCTTTTTAGGTTTCTCTTGGGGGCTTTGAAATAACACCACCTGTGGTCTTACGGTTGAAATGTGGTTCAGGGCCTGTGCATATTAGTGGACAACACTTAGTAGGTATGTTATTTTAATGTAATATGCTTTTCCCTTTAATGCAGTTACTTTGTTTCCAATTTGGACTTTATAAAGGATGCTTATAGTACTGTCTTTATAACAGGTTCAAATGGACATCTAGTAATTTATAACTGGTGTTTTGCATTTAAAACTTAGTAATGAGTGTTAGCTCCCCCCTTTTTTAAATTTTTGTTCCCTGTTTTCCGTTTTCTTTTTTATTTAGTAAAATCTATTCTTAAATGCCCATTACTGTATATTAATGCTCCTTAGAATTTCTGAGTTCTTGGTTGAGTTTTATTAGCGGCTTATAAAGAATTTATTTTAGCTGTGGAGGAAGACGCAGAGTCAGAAGATGAAGAGGAGGAGGATGTGAAACTCCTTAGTATATCTGGAAAGCGTTCTGCCCCTGGAAGTGGTAGCAAGGTTCCACAGGTATAGATGTAATTTATACAGGTTTCTTATTCTAGCCTTTAGTTTGGTGATTAGGATCAGCACTTGCTCATGAGGTCTTTCGTTTGTTTAAGAAAAAAGTAAAACTTGCTGCTGATGAAGATGACGATGACGACGACGACGACGACGATGATGATGAAGAGTAAGTAGTATGTGCTTAGAAACTTGACGTAGTTGTATGGGGGGTTTAGAAAAATTACCAAGTGATCCTGTGAAATTAAGTAATAGCTTTAATTAAATAAAGTGTAAATGGTCTGATTGTCAGTTTGGGTTAAATGAATTTAAAGAATATCATTGGAACTATGAGCCATTAAAATGCTGTAGTGCATTGCAAATCTTCGGAAGCAGAGAGTATACAGCATTTCCCAAATGTGTGTGACTAGGTACCTTTTTCTTGGGAAAGATTATAGTAGACACATTACAGAATGCAAACAAGTCTGGTGTATTTTATGTTGAACAGTTAATGATAAAAGGATTGGGTGGAAAGAGAATCTGAATAGCTCTAGCTACATTCATATTGTAAGTTATCATTTAAGGATTCCCCTCCCCCACCCCAACGAAGGACTTTGGTCCATAGTTCTCTGGTTTTTATTGAGAAAATAGGATTCCAAAAGAATAAGATTTTCATGGAGAATTTAAAATTTGATCAGAAACAAGATTCAATGTGTTATATTAAGGTCAGACTATGGTAAATAGTTAAATGTACACCGTGGAATAAAATGCTATTTATAATTGGTCTTTCCTTTATGTAACAGTATCAGTAACTTCGAAAACATTGAACTTTTAATTGCCAGTCAACTTTGTCCCGGAGTTCTCAGGTTGGTCCATATAGTTGAAGTCTGGAAGTTAGGTTTTCAGTAACCTCAACTGGCCAAGCTGGTAATTCTTTAAAAAGCCCTTTGAGCCTGACAATAAAGGTAGAAAATAGGAAAAGGCTGACAGTTAAATGCTTAAAAAATCCTGTCATACTTACAAACTCAATATTAATTGAGTTTGACTTATAACTTTAAGAATATTTGTCATTACTAAGAATTCTAAACACACCAAGAGAGGAATGGGAAATGGGCTTAGGACAGAAAAAAAAAATCTGGATGATATATGGTGCTTAATCAGTCTTGAGTTTATTTAATCTTTTGTGTTTTCAAGTTACTTTTGCATAGGTTTACAAATGAATGTCCAATAGCACAATGTCACAGACTTGGGAGACAGTCCTTTCCAGGAAGGCTCTGGAGTAGGACCTGATTGGTATCTTGACTCTGCTTGTGCAAGGTAGTGGTCTGGTCTTCTACCTTGTCGTGTAGATGTTATTAAGGTTTCCATCAGTAAGTTTTCATGTAAGAGAAGAAAGAGTAGTCAGATAAATGCATAGGTAGGAACAGTTAATGTGGATGCCTTGAGGATAACAAGTCTTAGGAAATTCCACTGGTTAGGTGGCAATAAAAATGTAAAGAGATAGATACCTTAGGGTTTTTTAGTTGACATAGATATTACGTGGAAATCTAAGCCATAGTCTCAGAAGACTTCTAACCGACAAGATACAAGGGAAATTGATGGATTGTTTTGGATGGAAAGGGTATGGTGTGGAGTTAGTTGTCTTGCTGTTAATGTAAGCAAGAAAAGCTAAAGACCATGTATGTAGCATATTAAAATTTATAATCTCATTGTGCATGGTTCTTTCCATTAAAAAAAAGCCCTTTTTCCCTATTGTATTAGGAAGTAAATATCCTAATATGTTTATGATACTGGTTTTATAGAAATCATTATTATGTTTTTAGTATTTGGAAGCATACACAGGGATTGGATTATTATGTCAAAATTGTCTAAGTCATATATGGCTTTATGTATACTACATACTTGCTGTAGTTAACACATTTTATTCCAGTGTTGGAAAGATGGTGTTTCTTTGGTTGCACATCAGTGAAATAAATTGGCTCCTGTGTTATATTTAGAGAATATGTAATATGGAAAAGAAACATTTTGGCCACTATATAATCAGTTTGTGAAGCAATTAAAATGTGAACCAGTTTCACTGTTTGCTAATAATACCCCCTGTGTTCTTCTCCAGTGGTTGAATTTTTATATATTTGCCTGTTTGGGATATTTTATATGAATGGAATCTTATAATATGTGCTCCTTTGTGACTAGTTTCTTTCACTTACCAGTGTTTTTTAAGATTTATCCATGTTGTAGAATGTACCAGTAATTTATTATTGTTGTAAGAAAAATTTATATGTTTTGGAAACAACTCTCTTATCAGATAAGATTTGCAAATATCTTCTTCCATTTGGTGAGTTGTCTTTCCACTCTTGATATGGTGCCCTTTGCAGCTTTTAATTTTCATGAAGTCCAGTTTCTTTTGTTGCTTGTGCTTTTGGTGTCAAACCTAAGAAACCATTGCCAAATCTTCTAAAAGTTATATAGTTTTAGCTCTTAATATGTAGGTCTTTGATCCATCTTGAAGTAATTTCTATGTATGGTATGAGATAGGGGCCAACTTCATTCTTTTGCATGTGGATATCAAGTTGTCTCAGCATCATTTGTTAAAGACTTCTTTCCCCTTTGAATGGTCTTGGCACTCTTCTTGAAAATAATTAACTGTAAAGATAAAGGTTTGTTTCTAGATTCTTCAGTTCTGCTCTATTGAAGTGTGTATTCTTAGGCCAGTAAAACAATTTCTGTTGCTTTGTAGTTTTTATAGATTTCTGTTTGAAATCACTAAGTATGAACTCTCCAACTTTGTTCTTTTTCAAGATCGTTTTTTGATTGCTTTGGGTTTATTTTTTTTTTTTAGTTGTAAAAAATTTACCATCTTAACCTTTAAGTGTGTAGTTCAGTATTGTTAACTGTATTCACATGGTTACATAACATCTCTAAACGCTCATCTAGTAATACTAAAAGTATACTCATTGAACAAAAACTCATTTCCATTTCTCCCTAGGCCTTGGCAACCACCAGTTTACTTTTCAGTTTCTGTAAAGAGTTTGATTATTCTACATAGTAACAGTATTTGTCTTTCTGTGATTGTCTTGTGTCACTTAGCATAATGTCTTCGAGGTTCATCTATGTCCAGCATGTAACAGGATTTCCTTTAAGACAACTATCAGTATACATATGACATTTTCTTTATCCATTTAACTGTTGTTGAACTTTTGTTGCTTCTCTCTCTTGGCAGTTGTGAATAATAGTGCAGTGAATGTGAAATGTGCAAATATCTCTTAAAGATCCTACTTTTGATTCTTTTGTCAACCCCTCCAAAGTGTTTGAAAGTTCTTAATGTCTTGATAAACTAAACATGTGGGTTCCACCAATACCTAGATAGGCTTTTTCTGTTTGAGTGTGTTGTATCAGTAATAATGGCTTTACTTCATTTGTAGTGATGATGATGATGATTTTGATGATGAGGAAGCTGAAGAAAAAGCTCCAGTAAAGAAAGTAAGTTGGATATACAATGCTACAAAGTTGTCAGAAATAACTATTAACAGAAAGTGGTGGAAATTCTTTTTAATGTTATTCCCTTGTTTTGTAGTTAACGAAAACTGGCTTGGGGAGAAAATGATGATCTCATACTTAAATTGGTCCTGAGTAGGGCTGTCTTGAAAACTTTTCTAATAGGAATGATTTATTTTCTTTTCCTTCTTTGTTAGCCATTTTCAAATTTTTGTCAAAATGAATGGTTCACCTTAGCCTGACTGCTTTTTTCTTAACATGGTTTGGGGCTGTTTTATTTGCACTGATATGTCTCTATGCATTGATTAAGATTAATTTCTAATTATAGTCTGTACGAGATACTCCAGCCAAAAATGCACAAAAATCAAATCAGAATGGAAAAGACTCAAAACCAACAACACCAAGATCAAAAGTAAGTGGCAACATACACACAAATATAGGCTTCATTGAACTAGTTAGAAAAGTTAAAAAATCTGGTAGAATCTAGTCTGTTGGGGATTTAATCAGCCTTTGGAGAGCACTTGCGATTGGTGTCTTTAAAGATCTGAAATGTGCTCCCTGATAGTCATTGTCATATTTATGGTTGCTGGTTTTCTAGTAGGGGGAAAGCCAACAGAAGGACTTATGATAGTATAAACGGGGTTCTCCTGTAAGAAGTCTTGCTCGTTGAAAGATATATATATATATATATATATTGCATAGTGCAATTTCTTAACCTTAGCTGCATATTAGAATCAGAGATTAAAAGAACCCCCCAATACCTGGGGTCTGAGGTTATCATTTAAATGCTCTGGGATGGATGGGCCCCAGGCATCAAGCTGTAATGACTGCTTCGTTCTTAGGTGCCTTCTGGTTTTCATTTTTGATGGTATCCTTTAAGTGTAGAACTGACCTGGTGTTGAATGTAAGTGCAGGTTCAAACTATTCCTATTCCCTTCTTAAGGGATAATTTAAAGAATAAAATACTTGTTCAGACATGAATTCATTAATAATAGCAACTCGGCTCTGGTCGTACACTGGTTTTTACAAGGAAGGATCGTAAGAATAACTTCATTGGGGGAAATCTAGGATAGGATCGGTCTTAAGAGCTGTATCTTAACGGCCTTTTGAAATTTAACTTTTTTCAGGGTCAAGAATCCTTCAAAAAACAGGAAAAAACTCCTAAAACACCAAAAGGACCTAGTTCTGTAGAAGACATTAAAGCAAAAATGCAAGCAAGTATAGAAAAAGTGAGTAAATGATCGTTTTTTAAGAAACTAGATAAGTTTATTTTTCCCTCTCAAATTATGCCTTTCTAGGGTTTTGGATGGAACAGCACTGTTTCTCAATTTTTATCTTTAATATACCTACCCCTTTTGTGGTGTGAAATCTTTTTCCAAAAGTGGATTACGAGTTGTATTTGTTTCTCTCTGTGGTGATTATTTTGCATATTTGAAGTTATACAAGCTTTATTTTCCATTATAAAGAAATTCAGATCACATTGGTTGTGAGATACATTCTGACCTTACTTGTTGAAATGAGACCAATGAGAACACTTCCCTTTGCCTGAGCTTTTGGTGTAAGATGCTACAGGACCAGCAGAGGGCGTGTGATTCTTCTATAAAATTGCAAACAGCTGGAAAAGTAGACACTGGTCTGGCCGCTTGGTGTTACAGTTTAAAAAAATAAATACTCATGATTGACTCTAGTCAAAAATGTATTCCAACAAATTGAGTCATTTCTATTTGCCTTTTACACCAAGGTGTCTTGAGTCAATACATTTGGTTGTATCTTGAATTTTGGGGTGACTTGATAGGCTTTTATTTAGTCTTCATTTGTCTTAGAGGAAATGTGAGAAGAGGATTAGTTGTCATCTTGTCACTTATCAAATGGGAGGACTAAGCTTAGCTTTCATGACTTGGAGAGTGTGGAATAATTGATTTAAATTATTTAACTCAGTTGATTTAAATGCCTTGAAGCATTTGATTGAAGCTTTCATTCTGTGAATATACTACTTTTAGAGCTCAGTTGTTGAAAGTAAATGTGGGATGGTGAGCAAAGTTGCTGTCTCTTTTCCCCATGTTTTCTCGTATTCCCTAGGTTCTACGTGACATGGCTTCAGTAGATTTTCTTTCCTTGCGCAGTGATGAGGCAATTGGGAAAATAACATTTTAGAGCCAGAATGCATTTCTTGATTTTGCTTTTGTACTACTGTAAACTTTTAGCCTTCCTAATATCACTGCTTTATTTTTATCCCTTGCATACAGTGCTAAAATGACCTTTTAGATGTCCCTCCCCCATGTTTTAATATGGTCCTATCTCCTTGGTTTAATTGCAGGCGCAATGAACAATCCTGGGCACTACTGATAAATTAAGCTCAAAGATGGGGAGAGAGGAAAAGGAGAGACAAATATAGTCCATACTGAGTATCATCAACAATCCAGACTGAAGTCTTCTATTTAATCTCAATCCCCTTTCCTGATTTGCCACCCACCCATGCCCCCTCTTCCAGACTGGAAGCAGTCTCACTCTTGATTTCCTAAAGCACTTTCTTTTGACTGCTGTGATTCAGTGATCCTTATACTTTGCTTTCTACTTAACTTGTGCATTTGCCTCACTTTGACCATGTTTTAATCACCTTTGTGTCTCCCTAGCTGCTTAATAAATAATTGACTGCATCAAATAAGAATGTATGTGACAATAATTTAAAATGGAAATTATAGTGAGGTTTATTTTCTAGGTGATAGAGGCAATTAGGAATCACATACCATACTTGATCCCTAAACTGTTTCATGCCATGGTCCCTTTGGCATTCCTGAAAAGTCGGTCTTTTTTAAAATGCATAAACTACTCAGTTTACAAGGGAAATTAAAATTTAGTTAGGAAAATAGGAAATAAAAGTGATACATACTTAATACATTAATTCCAAAGTAGTGATAAATATAAACATTTTCATAATTGTAATGCTTTGAAAATAATTTGGTGCTAATGCTGTTATGGTTTCCCTCTGTGCATAATTGAAGGAAATGCCAAACTTTAGAGATTAGTGAATTGTCGTAAAGTTAATTTCCCGCCCATTCATAATACCCCCTGAATTCACTTCTCGGGTAGCATGGTGCTGGACCTGGATTCTTAGTGTTAAAGTGATCTTTTAACAGTTTTGGTCACTTGTGTATATGGTACTCAGAAGGGGTTAGAGAGGTAAGGGAGAATCTGACACTGACAAATCAGTATGGGAGTGCTAGGTCCTACTAGTTGCCCAGTAGGATTTTCTGGGCCTAAGAAAAAGATTCAGTATTTTTAAAGAAGAGACAAATAAACCGATGATCCATGTGAGGAATTTCATAATAACTTTCTATACTTACCCTTTTGCTTTTGTTCGAATAGGGTGGTTCTCTTCCCAAAGTGGAAGCCAAGTTTGTCAATTACGTGAAGAATTGCTTCCGGATGACTGACCAGGAGGTAACTAAGTTTTCTCAAGACATGACCAAGTCTACATTTTTTATTGATTTATTATGATTCTTCTTTTAGTTTCTTTTAAGCGTTGGCTTCTTTTAAAAGGTTTCTAACCACAGACAATACTTCAGATTAAATACGTGGAAACTCTTAAAGAATTTAGTTGGCAGAGACTGAGAAGATAACTTTTTTAGTACATTTTCCCCAGCTTTTATATAGTTGGTAAATTATCTCTTGGTTGCTGAACTCAGTTTTACTTTTGGTACTGTGTTGGCTAACGGAACGAGCTGTGGTTTTCCTTGCTGCTCCATTTGGCTGCTTGGGGCATTCTGGTCTTAAGCTTTCTTGTGAGTTGGCAGAGAAAGACCATTTTCTCCATAGGTCTTATGGAAAGCACATTTTGCTGAAACCAACCTAAAGTATAAATATCTGGAAGCAAGAAGCCGAGTTGTAGTAATATTCAATATTTCAACTTGAATCAACTCTCAGATTTTGTATTTCTTAACATGGTAGAGATATTTTGTCAGTAGGACATTTATGCATGTATTTGTACTGTCTTAGAGTTATTGACTCAGGTTGTAAAGGAAAATGTAAAAGCAGTTACGTAGGGTGCTAGGCATCATGTATGCACAGGACATATCCTGTGGTTTAATTGTTTCTGTCAGGATTCTAAGGGTCTCCTGTATTCCACTTTTTTAAAATAAATTAAGATTTGTCAGTTATAACTACTTTTCTGCCACACTTATTTATATTTTTTATTTAGTGCTTAAATCATTTGATTGGCAGCACTTTTTTTCAGATTTGGAGCCCTTTTTGTGGTTCAGCACTGTTTAGGGTTGATGTGAGTTCAGCCTTGATTGACATGGTGGAGGCCATGTGATCAGATTCAGTCTTTTAGATTCTTTCAGTTATTCTGGTTTTTCTGTATATGTGAACCCCAAAATGCAAGTATAAATTCTGAATTTTTTGAACAGTTGACATTTAACAAAAGTCCTTTTGAAACTGCAGTATGTAGTTGTTAATTCAATGTTGAAAATAGTGGAAAGTCAGATATAAACCAGCATGTCGTAACAGGTAAGCATGAGATAAGTGAATTCTTCAACTAATACCAGAAAAAGAAGTAAAATAACATTGATAAAGAAAAAGTCAGGTGAAGATAAAGGCGATAACCAAGTTGCAAAGGCCTTCCCCACACCATAACAGTGGTCTTGCAGCTGAAATGACTGAACTCGTTGCCAACAAGTATATTCTGACTCCAAAACTGAAAATACATTTTCAAGTGCCAGGATGAAATTTCTGCAATAATAAAAAACGTAATAGCTCAATTTACTATTACAGAGATTATCAAAACTAAAATGCCTCACGTTTTTATGGCATAGCTACAGATGCAAGTAATCACTATAAAAAATTTTCCCATTGCTTGTGCAGTTTCTCTTGTGAAAGAGTTGCTTAGGATTTGGCTAGTAAAATCCCTTCCAGATGGACTTGAGAAACAGCGATTTTTTTTTTTTTGCCGAAACTCTTGAATTAAGAGTTGAAAAAAATTATACTGCATTTTGTGGAATGACAACAGATACAAATTTTGGTGAATTTGTTAAACATGCAAACAGTGTATGTAAAAATTAAAGCAAATCATAATTGATTCTGTAGGTGTTTGCTGTCCTGATCTTTTAATGTTGGAGTGTCATGAAATTGTTTTCAGCATTTTTAAGAAAGGAGCAAATTCCTTGAAGTACTCCATTGCTTTAAAGGAATTCGTTGACACTGAAGAGTTGACAAACAACTCTTTTTATAAAAAAAAGACTATTAGGAATAGAAAAATAACTGCCAGCTTGAAGTCGATAATACTGTACTTACCATGACTGCCATCTGAAACGTGACTTTTATCACTTGAGGAATTTGGTTCTTTTACATGGCTGTTACTAAATACCAGCATGAGAACAAGTAGAATCGTCATGTTGAAAAACGACATAGAAATTGAATGTGGAGCCCTTTTTGGTCAGACAGGTGATTTCAAGAATGAAAAACCAAGTTAGGTCATGCGGGGAAAAGTGCTTTAACAAACTAGATAAGAAGAACAAGTTTTGAGTAATTAACATGGCAGAACATGTCCAGTATACTATCTCATAATGCTAATGCTGAGCATGTTCTCATTAATGAATGTTCATTGGACAAAATGAAATAATTTGGATGTGAGCACTGTAGGAACTGTTGGAATGTAAATGGAGCTCACTGTAAGGAATTTATAAACAAATTCTGCAGAACAAGGAGCTGTTGATCCCACATCACCAGGGAGATGTCATTAAAGCGAGGTAACGAGAGAGCTGTAGTTTCAGATAAAGAGATTTTTTAGTATTTGTTCCAAGCATAGACTTAGAAACATACTTAACTGTGTTCTGAATTTTTATTTGCTAAATGGGGCAGCCTTAAAGCAGCCGACATTGAGGCAACATTGGCCCAATGGGTCTCTGCCCTTCCTTGATCTCCTTTAACTTAAGATATCAAAGCTGGTACGTGTGTTTTAATTGACTTCGCTTACAAAGAATCATGTGATTTTATGTCTGCATTGAGGTATTTAAAATTATGTCTGAATATAAATTTCCTTGAAATCAGTTCTTAATTATCTAGAGGGAACCTTTTTGGTGGTAGAATGAAAAATGGATAGGTTGAACTGTACAAAGAGACGTGGTTTAATTTATTGGTGTCTGAAAAGTGTTGTGGTTCTTAACCACACTTTTTCTTTTTTTCCAGGCGATTCAAGATCTCTGGCAGTGGAGGAAGTCTCTTTAAGAAAATAGTTTAAACAGTTTGTTAAAATTTTCCGTCTTATTTCATTTCTGTAACAGTTGATATCTGGCTGTCCTTTTTATAATGCAGAGTGAGAACTTTCCCTACCGTGTCTGATAAATGTTGTCCAGGTTCCATTGCCAAGAATGTGTTGTCCAAAATGCCTGTTTAGTTTTTAAAGATGGAACTCCACCCTTTGCTTGGTTTTAAGTATGTATGGAATGTTATGATAGGACATAGTAGTAGTGGTGGTCAGACAAATGGAAATGGTGGGGAGACAAAAATATACATGTGAAATAAACTCAGTATTTTAATAAAGTAGCACTGTTTCTCTTTATATTATTTACTCACTTTATACTTTGTCAAAAATAAATGTATATAGTCAAAGGTGTCATGGCATCCCAAACTCTCATGAGAAACAGTCCCTGCCCTTCCCTCCAAATAGTTGTGTTCCTCAGAGCTAACCAATCTGTTTTTCATTGTGAGGGTCTAGTGCTTAATAGTTAATAATTATAGCCATGCAGACGTGTTTCCAAGTGTCCTTCAGACCTCCTACCCGCCCGTCCTAGCCTTTTCACTCCCGAAGGAAAACCTGCCATGTTAAACAGCCGCATCCTTAACCAGAACAGAAAATGATTTCTGTGGCTGTTTTCTCAGTTTGCCCCCCCACCCCCAAAGAAAGATCCATGGGAGAAAATTTATTACGTGGTGGTTACATGAGGACTTTTGGGGGCCGATCCTTGGGATTCTTTTATCTGTGGTACCATGATTCAGTTGCACGATGGTTGCGGATTAGATTCCTGTTCCTCTTGTGCTGTGGTATATTCTCCAGTAGTTTCCTAAAAACATGGACGAAGTCTTCGTATATCTTAAAATATCTTGATTTTTGACTTAAAATCCAGTGCTGCCTTGTAGGCTGAATCTTTTTCTCTGAATTTTTAAGTATGTGCCACCTTTTTTGGCCTAGTCTTTTACCATTTTCATGTATTTTGTGTATGACCAGTTTTTTTGAGAGGTAATTAGATAGCTTTATTACAGGTGTTCTGAGATTTTATAATGTGTGTCATAGTCTTGCTCGGGCTTTGGGTGGACTGTGGGTCTGTTCTCTAGTTCTGGGCCATTTTCTTGAGAGATTTCAGCCTCCTACTACCATTCATTTTTAGGCCTTTTGATTCTCTTGGATGTTTTTCCTCATTCCTTTTTGTTTAAAGTTCAGGAGAGAGACTTTATTTTCTGTCTTCAAATTTGTGTTGATTTATTTTTTTAGCTTTCAGATATTCTTCCTTGATTCTTTGGGGATATAGAATCTTAAAGTCTTGAAGAAATTCTTCTCATCCATGCACTGTTTACTCATTTTTCTTTTTCATCCCTTTCAGCCTATTTATCTTTTATATTAGGAGCGTGGCACTTGCTGACCAGGCTGTAGTTCCAGGTGTTTTGATGTGGGATTACAGAGGTTAGCCTTTGAATCTCTGAGGTAGTTTTTCAGAGTAACCTTATTTCAGAGGGTGGCGAAAAGGTTGGTGCAGTGCTTTGTTGTCTAATCCCAGTTTCCCTGGGTAGCAGTTCCCTTGTCTAGTTAATTTATTTTAAGTTGTAGTTTTCTTCATTGACTACCCAGTTTCCTCTCTCCAGGACAGTCTGTCCGTTTGAGCTGCTTGATGTAGAAGCTGACCGCCTTGCATTTGCTTTAGTTGATGGCCACTGTTACATTGCAGGAAATCCTAGAGGACTTCTGGCCTTAACTGGTTGTCCTGTTCCTGCTCATTTAAAAAGCTAATCAGACCCATCTTTGAAAAAAGTTCCAGATAGGGCTTGTTTTTTGGAAGGGCAGAAATCATTAGCCTCAGAAGTCACTAAAAGTCCTAGTTATTAGACAGACATCAGTCAGCTAAGTATGATGGAGATATGAAAATTGACCTCTGAGTCTAGGTTTGTGACTTAGGAAATTCTTTTTTTAAAAACTGACTTCCCTTTGTACAGTGCAAACAGTAAACATGAGATTGGCCATGTTTAGATCAATAGAGGGTTCCTTGCTAAAAGCTAATAAAAGTATCTATGATGGAAAACCCTAAAAGTTTTTATTAAAGCATTTTTGAAGTTTTCTAAGACCAATAAAGAAAAAAAACATAATTTTTCTTTGTTCCTAGTACTAATCGCTCGATTTATAGTAGAGGAAGCTGTAAGAGAAGCTAGTTTATTCTCAAATTTGGGGGTTTATAGTATATTTACCAGGAATACTCCTTGGTTTAGGTGGGTCTGCAGTTTACCTTAAATACTTGCTGATGGAATAAACTACTTCCCTTCCTTAAACCAGTCTGCTGAACATGTTCTTAATGGCTTAGTCCTTAGCAATATCATTCATTATTCTGCAAGCATTTTCTTCAAAATCCCTACTAAGTATGATGGAGATAAGAATATTGAACTGAGTCTAGGTTTATTGCCTCCATTTATTTGCACCTAACTTCGAAAAATATTTTTAATGTTTTATTTTGCCAGTTTATAGAACCATGTTCTAGCGATCTCTGAAAGTAGTGAATTTAAGTATGAATCCCCTCAAGCTTGCTCCTGCCATAACAGAATCCAGTAGTGGGATATCATCTTGCTTTCTAGTGTGATAGTGTTCCAGGTTCATCTTGTTCATTTTCTTACTCAGGCCTGGAACGATCCATTTCTCTAACAAGTTCTGTTTCCTTTAAAGGAAGGAATGGTATTTAGAGACCACAGTCTGGGTGGGAGCTGTGCTCATTAATACTAGGTAACTGTTTAGCTGACTTTGTGAATAATCAGATCCCACCTTTTGGAAAAGCAAGGGGTGAATTGTAAGCACTTGGAGGTCAGAGATGCACTGGGTGGCTGACTGAAGGAAACTTTCCATTTGATGTCTTAATCATGTAAGGTTAAGTTGTGGGTGAGAACTCTGCAGAGCCGTTTATTACCTTCGGCTTCAACCAGGGAAAGAAATAGGTTAAGGCTATTTGGAGGGAGCAGATGGAGCTGTCTAAACTGGATCATGCAAATGATGGATGTAATCAAATGAGGTTCATAGTGGTATGTCAAAGCATACACAAGCTATTAGAAGTGGTTTTGACTGCTAGCTTAATACGTGGCAGTAAACTAGGGTGTGGGGTTTTTGTTCGGGACTGTTGACGGTTTGCGGGTCACAAATACATGTCTATTAATCAAAGATGGTCTAGGCTCAAGGTAACAGTAAATTCAGAAAGTCCAAGACTACCTTTCAGTCAGTTCTTACCAAAGATCTGGTTACCTCCTGATTCATGAATTTGACAGTAGAGATCTTGTTTTAATGTGAAAGTTTCAAGAACCGGTTTTGAGAAATTTTAGAGCTGCATCTGCTAAGGGTCCACTTTTCTTATTAAACTACTTGATCCTATTGACTCGAGGCTGCGTTTGTCTAACATCTTGAGGCTGGAGGTTCTCCCATCTTTCTTGAAAACATGTATTCCACGGACTACCTAACATTTGTGTCTTGAGGCTGGAGAAGGGGGGGAAAGCATCAGATAGTGATGCTGTTTACTTTCATTTGAAAATGAGATGGGAAGAGTCTAAATATTTATTTAAACACATAACTGCGTTCTAAAGTTCTGTGCTTAGGATTAGTAAGCAAAACAGGTTAGCTGCAGTGCTTACATTCCATTGGGCTAGCAGTCAACACATTCTCAATTCCCCTTTACACAACCAGGGATTTTATAGCTGTGAATCTGCTCAGAAAATTGACAGTTCATTAGCCTTAGCCTAGAGCTGGGACTTAAATGCAGGTCTGACTCTTAACATCAAACTAGCACAGAGCCACCTAACCCAAACTACTGTACTTTCGTCTGGACTGGTAACAGCCCTCTCAACTGGCCTCTTTACTGTCAGACCATTCTAATTCATTTTGTATTTAACACCTGCAGTAAACTTTAAAAAACTGGACTGTGCCCTTAGTTTCAAAGCCTTTGACAGATAAATTGCCAAACAAATTGGTATATCCACACTGGAGTCCTACTTGGCAGTAAAAAGGAACAACTGCCAATAAAAGCAACAGGGGACAAGGATGAATCTCAACGTGCTGTGCAAAAGGAGCCAGACACAAAAGAGTATGTACTATATGGTTCCTCTAGAGCCAAAGGTTAGTGGTAACTTGGGACCAGTGATGGTTGTGGGGAGGTTGCTGTAGAATTGAGCTGTTTACCTAACCAAACATTTGTCAAAGTTCAAGTACATGTAGATGTATTTAAAAACTACATAGTACCTTTAAAAAAAAAAAAAGCCTTTTTTAAAAAAACCTTTGACAGGCTACCTGTTAGCCTGCAAGAGATCAAGCATTTACCTGTGTTAACCCTCATCTCTTGCCACTCTCCCCCCAGGCTAACCCTGCCTGTCACCCAGCTTTTTTCTACTTTTGTGGGTGCTTCTTTTTTGTGGGGACATGTTTTACCTGGACTCTTCCTTTGCCCAGCTGGCTCCCATGTTTGGGTCTTAGCCTAATTACTAAGGTTGGTCTCTATCCCATTGTTTTCCTTCGAAGCACTGATAAGCTAATATTTACCTCTTGGTTTATCTGCTTTTTGTCTACCCTTGTAGAAGTGAAGTGAAAGGATTTTTTTTTTTTTTTTTAAGAACAGGGATCGGGCTTGACACACAGGATTGCAATAAATAGCGATGGAATTAATTCATGAGAACTGACTATCATAGTGGCACATACTAAGTGCTATAAGAACATGTCATTCGGAAAAGATGCACGTGTAAAATAGGTATTTGAAAACTAGGTTTGGGGGTGTTAATGGGGAAAAGGAAGAATGATAAAATGACTGGGAGTCAAACATTCTGGTTAAATGCCTCTTCTACTGTAAATTGAGAATGGTCCTGCCTCCCTACTTCATGAAGTTATAAAGAAAATCATGAAAATAACCTGAAAACCATAATTAGCATTATTAATAACAGCTAAAACCTTTGGAGCCTTGTGTGCCAGACTGAATCATCTCATTCAGAAACAACTGAGTTGTAGATGAAGCAGAGTCAGACTGTTAGTTGCTGGAGTTTGTAAGGAAACAGGCACACTCAAACTCAGGACCTCTGACAACATTCTCTTACTCCGAACTTCACTTGACTGGACTCTGGTCTGTTATTTGGCTGATGGTCTTTATTTGTGAGATCGACAAGTATGCTTAATCTGAGCATCGAAAAAATTGCAAGCATTTTAGATAGAACACAGTTCTATACCCATTCCATCCAAAAATACAGGAAAAAACAGTATAGGAAGCTTTAAATATGATTCATACCCAGGAGATACTTCAAACACTGCACTTAGCCAGAACTGCCTCCTGACTGGTAAAGAGTTTTTAAGGTCAAGGATGGTGGTAATGCCTCAGGCCCCAGTGCAAGCAATTCTGTCCATGTCTGGTTGGTCATCGCATCCTATAGGTTCATTTTCTTTAGGGCTTGGGGTTTACCAGTAACTGCAAGACCAGTTCTGGCGATGAGAACGTCTAAGGAAATTCAGCCTGGCACTTAACACAGCTTTCCCCTTCACTTGGCACCTACTTTTGAAAAGGATTTCTGCACTAGTGTCGAGTGCCACAGCAGAGGCTATCTGTTTAAGATAGGCTCAGCTTTGAAAGGGAACTTAAAATAGCCTGCTGTTCGGGACACTTTCCTATCCAGTGACTCTAGGAAATAGCACTGTTCAACAGCACCTCAGTTTACACTCCAGTGAGATGGGTGTATCGACCACAACCAATGTTACAAGGAGGTTTTAACCCCAGTAGTCTGCATTCCGGGGTTCTGCTTTTTGAGCTTGTTCTCAGTTTCTGTCCTACCGTGACCTTTTCCCCCTATCATCAGACCGAAACGCAGACCTTGGCTGTCCTGGGCTCAAGTGAGGTAGTCACGAGTGACAACACCTACATTCTGAGGTTGGTGGGAAGGATAGGAGTGATGCCTCTGAACGGGTGGAGGC
>NW_011888960.1:876627-878486 GCF_000151845.1 Pteropus vampyrus
CTGTTAGTTGCTGGAGTTTGTAAGGAAACAGGCATACTCAAACTCAGGACCTCTGACAACATTCTCTTACTCCGAACTTCACTTGACTGGACTCTGGTCTGTTATTTGGCTGATGGTCTTTATTTGTGAGATCGACAAGTATGCTTAATCTGAGCATCAAAAAAATTGCAAGCATTTTAGATAGAACACAGTTCTATACCCATTCCATCCAAAAATACAGGAAAAAACAGTATAGGAAGCTTTAAATATGATTCATACCCAGGAGATACTTCAAACACTGCACTTAGCCAGAACTGCCTCCTGACTGGTAAAGAGTTTTTAAGGTCAAGGATGGTGGTAATGCCTCAGGCCCCAGT
Source organism: Pteropus vampyrus (assembly GCF_000151845.1). Lineage (NCBI taxonomy): Eukaryota > Metazoa > Chordata > Mammalia > Chiroptera > Pteropodidae > Pteropus > Pteropus vampyrus. The sequence goes on from NW_011888960.1 coordinate 876,984, forward strand.
GCAAGCAATTCTGTCCATGTCTGGTTGGTCATCGCATCCTATAGGTTCATTTTCTTTAGGGCTTGGGGTTTACCAGTAACTGCAAGACCAGTTCTGGCGATGAGAACGTCTAAGGAAATTCAGCCTGGCACTTAACACAGCTTTCCCCTTCACTTGGCACCTACTTTTGAAAAGGATTTCTGCACTAGTGTCGAGTGCCACAGCAGAGGCTATCTGTTTAAGATAGGCTCAGCTTTGAAAGGGAACTTAAAATAGCCTGCTGTTCGGGACACTTTCCTATCCAGTGACTCTAGGAAATAGCACTGTTCAACAGCACCTCAGTTTACACTCCAGTGAGATGGGTGTATCGACCACAACCAATGTTACAAGGAGGTTTTAGCCCCAGTAGTCTGCATTCCGGGGTTCTGCTTTTTGAGCTTGTTCTCAGTTTCTGTCCTACCGTGACCTTTTCCCCCTATCATCAGACCGAAACGCAGACCTTGGCTGTCCTGGGCTCAAGTGAGGTAGTCACGAGTGACAACACCTACATTCTGAGGTTGGTGGGAAGGATAGGAGTGATGCCTCTGAACGGGTGGAGGCGGGGAGAAGGGATGTCCTCAGAGGGATCTTGGTTAAAGGGTTCAAACTGCTTAGTATTCAAGGGTAGCAAATCTCAGGCAACGGAAAGACGGCCTACAGTGGGGCTTAGTGCGGTCGCTGACCAGAGTCCTGCTGGCTCCTTGGCCGTGGCCGGCCCGGACTGGGGTTGCAGCGAAGCCTTAGGGCCGCTAGGTGTCAGCCGTGCGTTTCCAAAGCCGAGTCGCCTGCTGGAGAGCCCCGCTGGGATCCCGAGAACCGACCGACTGGTAGACCCCGGAGGGTGGGGGGAGAGTGAGAGAAACCTTGGCGACCCCTCCCTCTGAAACTCTCAAGGTTTTCTGCACTTGGATCCAATGCAGGGACGGAGGGACTGGAAGCGGGTCACTTAGTGTGGCCAGCCGTCCGAGAGAGCAGCTGGCACATGCCACGACCCTGAGTGGACTCCGGGAGGGTAAAAGCGACCCCCCCTTAAGTGGAGCCGCCCCGGGGGCTGGTCCTGACCCGCCTCCTCCCGGCTCCCCCACTCTAGCGCTGGTGGGTGTGAGAGCGAGGACGTTCGGCACCTCACTGCGTTCTTGGGGACCGCCGTTTGCCCAGTTCGGGCAGCGTTTGCGCCGCGGCCCGTGTCAGTGCCCCCGGGCGCAGAGCTCCGACGGCTTCCAGTGCTCGCCAGCTCCAGCCTCGAGGGCTCTGCCCCATCGGAGCTGCGGGTCCCGTCGCGGAGAGCCCGAGCGCCTCCCTCCAACCGGAGCCGCCAGGAGAAAGAGGAGGAGGCGGCAGTGGAGAGGCCGCGGCAGGCAGGCAAGCAGGCAGGGCCGCCTTTGATGTGGGCGCGGCGCACCCAGGCGAGCTGAGCGCCCGTCCGGCCGCGCCCCGAGGGGGGAGCCCCCGGGCCCCGCATCCTCATTGTGCCGGCTCGGGCCC
>NW_011888960.1:880166-891536 GCF_000151845.1 Pteropus vampyrus
TGGACTGGGGCCAAAAGAGATTAGCTGCCACTTGCCCCTCTGGGTTGAAGGCAGGTGTCCTGACAAGGTTAGAAAGGATGCTTAGGCTTAGACTTCTGGGTGCGGAGGTGCTCAGAGCCTTTGGGCAGGGAACATGGTTCTCCCAGTTTTCAGCACGAGGAGAGCTGTGTGTGTTGAGTGCTGTTGACACTCAGCAGCCTCTTGCAGTGTTTGGAGGCGGTGGTGGGTCTGCTTATCTCCCCTCCCACTCCTGGGAGAGGATTGTTACTATCAGGATGGGCACTGAGCTGGGGGCAGTTAGCTGAGGCCGGGGGGCCGGAAGGATGGATGCATGCATGCATACATGCATGGATGGATGGGTGGATGGACTGATGGGTTCTTCCCTCTTGTTGGCCAGGCTGGGGTCCCCAGTGACTCCTTGAATCAATACAACTGGAGTCAGTAACTTAAAACTGGCTGTTTGCCAAAGCAGATGTGACCCTGTGTGGTGGTGGGGGTGGGGGACGGCTTGCGTCGGGGAGAGAGAGAGACCAATGCCAGGCATGGCCTGCCTGGTTCGCAGCTGAGTCCCCAAGCAGAGGGCAGGTCGCTCCGGGGGACCTACTTGTCTGACCTGGGCAGGAGCTGTTTTCCTGAGTGTTGGGCCTGGGTGCGGGGGACGGTGGAATGGGCACGCAGGTAGAGAGATGGTGGCAGACTTTGTCACCCAAGTCCCATGGTCCTTGAGGCAGGGCCCAGGAGGGGTTGCTGTGTGGTCTTTGTGTTCTCTGGGGGAGTGCAAGGGAGGGAACCTGGCCTCTGCATCCCACCTCCACCTCCTTGGCCAGAGCTGGAGCCAGCCTCTCGGGAGAGAGCTGGGTGGTCTGTCTGAGTTAGGACTTCCAGCAGGTGAGGGAGCCCCCTTGACTACCTCCCCCTTCCTTTGCAGCCTTTCCCCCCTCGAACTGCCGTAGGACTGATGGTTTTCATATACCCTTAGAGCATCTAAGGATGGGATTATGGGGGAGGAGTGTCCCTGAAACATCACACCAAAATAGTACCCAAATGTGCTTGTGTCTAGGAGAGGGTTCCCAGCTCCCCACAGATTTTCAAAGGCACCTATGATTCCTACAGCATAAGGAAACGCTACCCCCACGGTAGTCTCCTGTCCCTATTCATGCTGTGGGGATGAAGGCACAGTGGTCATTACAGGTAGAGATGAGGGGTGGGGCCCAGGTGTTAGTGCAGGGAGTCTGAAGTCGGCTCCCTGTAGATGTGGCGTTGGGCAGCCAAGATGAGCAGCTGCCCGCTGGGCAGGGGCCTCAGAGGGTGGGCGTGAGAGCCCTCTCAGTGAGGGAGGACAGAGGGGAGGCCTCCCTGCACAAGGGCTCAGGGCTTTGCAATCCAGGAGTCTGGGCCTGAACCCCAGCTGCATCTTTCTGCATCTAGAGACACCTGTGCATCTCAGCTTCTTCAATTGTGAAGCGGGAGGCCCTGAGGCGAAGTGATATGTGATGAGTGTGCAAGAAGTTTTGCAAATTCTCGGCCACTCGGGAGGGCACAGGAGTGTTCTGCTGGGACATGGGGACACCTATGCCCTCTCCTCCCCCACCTCCATGGTTTGGGGGGCTGGTCCGGTCTTAGCAGTGGAGTTTCTGGGCTCCTCCCCTCATCCCATTCATCAGCCGCCAGGCCCAGAATGGGCCTCCACCCCCAGCCACATTTCCATGAGCACAGTCAATGCCGGACACTGCCCTCCCCCACCCCCATGTAGTGAGTCCCGCCCTCACCCGCCTGCCACCCCAGGGAAGTGGGAAGCTGGGAATTTAATAAAATCCCTTCTCTACACGACTTGGGACACCGTGGATAGCTCAAATCGGAAGAATTTTAAAAATTTCCAAGGGGAGCAAGTGGCGTGACCAGTAAATTGCTTTTCTGCACTTGGCTGAGCGCTGACAATGACACCGGGCTGGGCCTTTCACGCGGCTCCGCCGGCACCTGCCGACATTGTTCCCGCCGCCAGGCTCGGCTAGGTCCTGGCCTTCCCTAGACAGGCCGGGCTGAGGCAGGCCAGGGCAGGGGCCCCCACCACCGGCCCTCAGCCCTCCCGCGGTGCCCCTTCCTCCCACCCCACCCTGTGTTCAGGTTTGGAAGTTCCCTTCCACGCCCCCCCTCTCCCTGACACCCCCATCTCCTGCACCTGGCCTCCTCAGGAAGGTTCAGACCCTTTCTTCAAGCCGGCCAGGATGGGGAAGCTGGAGAGAGTCCTTGGGGACATGAGGAGGATGGGGAACTGCCCTGTTGGGTAGTACTTTTAATTTCTTAAAGCAGGGACATCATCTGCTTGTCCATTCAGTCAGGTATTCATTCGACACATACCCGCGAGGGGCCTGTGAAGTTTAGTGTGGCAGGCACAAGTTCCTGTCCAGCCCAGGGGGAAACCGAGGCCCGGGGGGAGTGACCTACCTCAGGTGAAAAAGTGCTGCTTGTGAGGGTTTCAAAGTGGCTCTTGTGTCTTCTTCCTGCCGTTGTCCCCACTGCAGTGGGAGTGGGTAATATTCCTACTTCGCGGATGGAGAAACCGAAGCCCAGAGCAGTTCAAGGCCGACTCAGGGCTCTGGATTCAAGATATTTTCTTCCCCACCACACCAGGCAGACCTTTTCAGAAAGAATACAGAAATTATTTAGAATACTGGTGGGGAAACAGTCTCAAGAGGTATGCTAGGTCCCCCGTGCGAGCTCCCGGTGAATCCCTGGGTTAGGATAGGAGATGAGGGTCAGGGCCCAGGTAGGTGTCTCCGCCATTGAAGGCACCTGACTCTGAGTCGGCAGGCCCTGATCTTCTTGGAATGTTCTGGTCTGAAAGAGTCTCAGAACCAGAGGTGGGGTTTTTTTTTTGGCGGGGTGTGGGCAGGTGGCGGGGAGGCCTGGGGGATTCAGCACTGCCTTCCCAGCTTCTTTCCCAGCATGGGGGCCAGGGGCAGGGGGATGGAGGTATCCTGCCAGCATTCCTGAAGCCCAGGAGTGTCACCTGCTCTGAGATAAGAAGGTGGATTTAAAAATTTCTTGTGGTTGGCATAGCCAGTGTCAGCAGGCTTCGGACAGCATGACAGGGCCACAGCGCTGCCTCCACCCTGCCCTGGGCAGGTCTGCACGTTGGGCCCCCAAAAAGAGGTGGAGGGGGTCAGGGAGATGACTTCCAGTCCTCAGTAGGACCTTTTGGTTCTGCCTTCGTCCTCTAGCAAGAAAGTGGGTGTGGAAAACAGGGTGCAGGCATGTCAGGCTAGCGACAATACGGGTAGCTGCCACCAGGTACTGCATGCTCGCTGTGTGACAGGCAGGCGCTTCCTCACGGCTTCTAGGCTACGCCTCACAACCCAACTAGAATTAGGGGATTCTGCAGATGAAGACAGTGAGGCTCAGAGGCATGAACTAACCTGCCTTTGGCCACATAGCAAGAGGAGGCAGAGCTGGCTTCAGCTCTCAGTTGTGTGGCTCTAGGACCCCGGCTTCTTAAACAGTGGTATGAGGGCTCTCTAGTCAGCCAGCCTGGTTCAAACTGTTGCTCTGCCTTGTCTCTGCCTTGTGACCCTGGACCAGTTACTGAACCCCTCTGGGTCTCGGCTTCTGCACGTGTCAGGTGGGAAGAAAACAACCAATAAAGCGGTCCCCGCTTCCTAAGGGTGCGGAGCAGGGGAAGCGCAGAGCCCAGTGCTCTGATCGAGACCCCATCTGTGTTTCGAGACCTAACCCTGTGCCTCTCACTCGGGGATGGCATTTGTTCTGGAGCATCAGCAGGTAAGCGGCCCCTCGGGCTTTCGTCAGGCTTGCTGGTAGGGGCTGGGAGATGTTTGGGTATCGTTTGGTCTGACACTGAAATTGCACGAGGGCTCAGACCCATTTCAAATGCTGCTGTGCCAAGGCCAAGGCCAAGGCCACGGCCAAAGACAAGCCCCGCTTTGGGTCACGAAACAGAAAAACTCTCAGAATCCCTGGAATTCTAGCTCATTGGAAGACCTCCTTCACTATGCCTCAGTTTACCCACCTGGGGATCAGTGAAGTGAGCTAGGTGGCTTCTGTAGTACTTGCATGCATGGGTTTTGGCCGTGTCTGCTGCTGAGCAGCTGTTCAGCAAATGTGTACTTTGCTTTTCCCCACCTGTAAAGTGGGGTCATGAAACGTACCTATTTCTATAATAAGGACTAAAGCGGGTAAATGCACAGAGTAGCTAGCACTGTGGCTGACGTTCAAGAAATAACTGAGTAACCGATTGCTCCATCGATTATATTTAGGTACATGACACGCTGCTGGGCGCTGAACGGAAATAGGGGGTGCCCCTCGCTCGTGTCAGTGATATCCGGCCTCCAGTCTGAGGCTTTGGACTTAGGTCTGGATTTAATTATCACCGCGCTATTCACAGGCTGTGTGCCCTTGGGCAAGATCCTCAACCTCTCTGAGTTTCCGCCTCCTCGTCCTGTGGGAAATGGGTATAATACTATGGCTCTTCCCCCAATCCCCCCCTGTTGGGAGGAGTAACTGAAGCCACGCCTCGGTCCAGCTAGGCAGCAGGAACTCACTTACGGTGCTTCTCCACGTTAGCTTCTGGCAGACATTGGTGGCAGGCCTGCTGCGTGGCTGGCCCTGGGCTGGGCTTTGAGGGGGATGGAGATGACAGTCCAGGCTTCAGCTTTGTCCTCAAAGTGTCCCCTGGGAGGGGATGGCTGACACTTTGGGCAACTTTATTCGCTACCCTTCCCCACCCTGTCCCTCCCATCCCTGATCTCGACCTGGGAACCTTTAGACTGGGCCACTGTCCCATGACCCAGCATGTTCCGCGCTGGGGCTCGTGGACGCCCCGGAGCTCAGACTCCGGGCCTGGCCCCTGGTCACACCCACTCCGCCACTCGGTGGCTGTGTATTGAGCAAATTGCTTGGCGGCTCCGCGCCCATCTTTCGCACGCGCACCCGGAGAGAACCCCGCTCTTGGGGTTGCTGTGAGGGTGGGTTGTGGTCACCTGCGGGGAGGCTTGGCACGGCGCCCGGCTCATGATGAGCGTTGAGTAAATGTGAGCTGCACTTGCGCGTAGGACTCCAGAGCGTCTGAAGTCTTGCTCATCTGCCAGCTCCTGGTTCCTGGAAGTCGGGAGGCCTGGTGCATCCTGCAGGCCCCGCGGCTCCCGGCACAGACCTGGCACACAGGATGAGTGTTGGGTCAGTGCGCGGACGGGAGGGGAGTAGCTCCTCTGGGCACCTGGCACCTGGATCGAACACCCTCTCCTCCTGGTGCCAGGTGTGGGACACAGGGGGTTCAGGACCTGTCCTTACCCTCCCGAATTGAGGGTGCCATGTGTACACTGATGAAGGGCCTTGAAAGCAGGCTCTGGAGCCAGAAGATCTAGCCGGGGAAGGTGCCCCATTTGAACCTCGAAATAGGAACAAGCCGAGTGAAGACAGTGTGAGTGAGTGAGTGAGTGTGTGTGTGTGTGTGTGTGTGTGTGTGTAACATCCCTACATGGAGCAAGGAGCATCTTGATATGCTGGGGACTCTGAGCCAATTGGAGTGCCTGGAGCTTCAAGTTCAGGAATGGCGGGTAAAGGGCTTGTTTATTTCCTGGGGGCAGTGCATGACCGCTCTCCCCACAGAGGGAATTGAAATGGGGGAGTGGGGAGGGGGGAGGAAAAGGGAAAAAAGAAGGGAGCATGGGTCTTTAGGGGTCTTGCCCCCTCCCCCAGGGTTGACTGCCAGGGGCACCCATATTGACAATCTGTACGCAGAAGGCTGATATATGGGGAGAAGGAGCTCCGGTCAGCCGCCTTGGGTGGTAGCTCCCCCCACCTCTGAGCTGATGGCTCAGCCTGGCCAATCAATACATTGATAGCCCTGGGAGCTTAATGGACAGGCTGGGGGTGGGGAAGGGCCTTTTGCAGCCTCACTCAGTCCTGGCTGGGTTGTGAGTGGGGAGTGTGACAGGACAGAGGGAGAAGCCTGGGGCTGGGCTGTGGGCAGGGGCATTGACCTGAGCCAAGCTCAGGCTCAGGGCTGGGCGTGGCCTCCCTCCCCTCCTTTCTGTCCAGGGTGCCAGCTGGGGGAAACTCAGAGGCTCTAAAGCCAGATGTGGGTTCTTGACCTTGGCTCTGTCACTTTTTGTACAGCGGGCAAGTCCTTTGGCCTCTCTCTCTTCCTTTGTCCCGGGGACAGTAATCGCCAGACCTGCCCTGGTCCTGTGAGGAGGAAGGAGACGGTGCCTGGAAAGTGCTCACCTCGGGCCTGGCACTCAGCGGGTGCCCACTAAGTGGGAGCCAATGTCCGTCTCTCAACGATAATAACAACCCTGGAGCCCTGTGGCTGGCAGCAGCTCCTGAGCCTGCGTCCAGGCCGCTCGCTCTCGAGGAAGAGTTTGAGGAGCTGCATTTTGGGGTGTCAAGGAATGCTGACTCTCTCAGGGACCACTCCTGGGCATGGGGTGCAGGTCTCAGGTTCTAATCCAGAATTTGGGGAAGCTGGGAAAGGCCTCGGCATGGCTGGCCCAGTGCTACTGCCGCCGGAGGAGGCAGGAGGTGGTGGAATGTGGCCGGAAGTCTGTGAGCTGCCCCTCCTGGGACCAGGGAGACCCTCCCTTTCTGGGCAGGCTGCCTGGAGACAGGGGCATGGCTTGTATGAGGCCTCAAAGATGGGGACCTGGGTGGGAGGGGGCAGCCTGACCCCATCCTCCTCTCTTGGTGGGGGGAGGAAGCTCAGGCCTTCAGCCCTTTCATGTGTAAGCCCCCCATCCCAGGCCCTGCCCTGGCCGTGGCTTGTGGCCAGAACCAGTCGCCGTCCTGAATAGGGGAAAGGAGGTAGGCGAGGGAGAGGCGAGTGGAAGCTGGCGAGGGGGAAGTGGTGGACAGCTTGGCTTCTGGATCAAGGGCGAGGTGGATTTGAATCTTGACTCCTTCTCTCAAGAGTTCTGACTTTGGACGAGAGACGTAACCTCTCCGAGCATCGGTTACCTCCTCTGACAAATGGGGCCAGTCATCATACCAACTCATAGGGCCCCGCTGGCATCGCATAGGGTTACTTCCCTAAAGTGGCTCTTGGCACAGAGGATGTACTCAGGAAGTGGTGCCTGTTTAGAAAATCAAACGAAAGGAAAAAAGGAAAAAAGTCATGGCTCTTTTTCCTGGGACGATCTTCCTCTGAGATAAATATTATAAACAATGCGCATTCTGCTGCCGGGAAAACCGAGGGTTACAGAAATCAAGGAAGCCGGTGATTTGGTGTAGAAGCACCTGAGGTCAGCTAGTGCTAGTTACTGGGTTGTTGAAGGTGTGTGTGGGGTGTGTGCACGTAGCTGTGTAGCGGGGAGCTAGGCAGAGTTTGGAGCAGGGAAATAGCCTTCCTTCCCTGTGTGATAGACAGCCATACTGACGAGGACAGACTGCAGGCGGAAGGTGATGGCTCTGTCCCACTCAGCACCATGTCCCCGCCAGGGCCTTATGACAGTGGGGGCAGAGTGGACCCTGATGAAATACCCCTGGGAAATGCCCGGATCACGGAGTGACTATTTCCACCAGAGCCTCAGGGCAGGGAAGGGGCCGGCTGGCTAGTAATCAGGGTCTTCGGCTGCAGGAGGGAAGCCATGATGGGCCACCCTGCTGTGCGAAAGCTACTTTGACCCAAAAGATAATCTGTGAGTGTGGGTGGGGGGACAGCAGAGCAACGGAAGTCGCCTTCTCCTGCCGGAGGAGACAGACAGACAGACGCGCCAACACTGCTGGCCTCGCAGAAGCTGCAGCGATCCGATTTTTCACACCCTGCAGCTTTCAGCCCCTGATGACCACGCACCTGGAGGGGAATTCCCCCAGCAGAGAGCAGCTGGCTGTTCTGGGAAGACCCAGAAGACAGGCCCCCTCTTAGGCAGCGAGGCTAAGTGACCCGCTTACCCAGCCGGCCAGGAAGGAGGAGGGAAAATGTTCCTGCGTCGGTGGCTTCGCATGCGCGCTGGGGGCAGACCCTGGAGCTGTGTGGCCCAGGGAGGTGGCCCGAGGTCCCACCTGTGCAGTGGGCTCTCTCTCCATGGGCGGTGGAGGGAATTAGCGGTGGTACCACGTCTAAGCGCTTCTTAGCAGAGAGCCTGGGACGGAGGGAAGCTTAGCAACTGATAGCTTTGAACTCCCCGCTTGCCATCCCTCTGTTGGGCACTCTGCTTGTCTGGGTGGCAAGCGGTGGGGCTGATTTTGGCCTCTGGGTCTCGGTCTCCCTTGTTCTGGGCACAGTCATTTAGTAAACATTGGCCGGCCACCTCCTGGGGACGGCTGGAGATCCAGGCATGGACCAGGCAAGCTAGACGCTGGGGACGGTGAGCCGTTACAATAGTGTCCAGAGGGGTCGGGGGAAGGAAAGGCTTCCAGGGGAGGCATCCGAGGGCAGGTGTCAGGTGGGCAGAGGAGCGGGGTGCCCGGGGCAGAGGACGCAGCCTGTGCAAAGGCCTGGAGTCCCGGATGTCCTGCCCAGGAAGCCCAGCAGCCTCCTGCCTGTCCAGAACAAACTCTGTTTCTGTGTCAGAGGCCACCCCTGCTACCTCCCTGGGGACTGATGTGGCCACAGAGTGTGGCTTAAATGGTGAAAGCTGGGCAAGATGGATTGTCCCCCCACCTCCTGGGAAAGGGCCACCGGATAGTCCCTGCTGACCCTGGGTCACCACACTGCCTCTGTCCAGTGTGCCAGGGAGAAAATCGTTAACGGGAGGCTGGCTTCTGGGGCAGGGCAGCCCCCCTCGGGGACCCGGGGTGAGGAGATTGGTTTGACCTCTGGTCGATAAGGGCTCCTGTGAGCAGGAGGAGAGTCGGAGGACAGGGAAGGAGGCCGGAGGCCTGCCCCTGGGGGAGGGGACAGGGCCAGGCTACCTCGGGAAGTCATTCCAGGAAGGTCGAGGGCCAAGGGTGGGAGGTCTTCAGGACACAGGCCCACAGCGGGGGGCCCAGTGGGGACTGGAGTTTTTCCCTCCCTGACCAGCAGGGTGTGAAGTGAGGCCGGTCCCAGGCGTCAGACTCTGGTCATGGATGGTGACAGGGGACTGGCCTTGAGGGGAGTGAGGGTGAAGGGCGTGCACGCCCTGGGGGCCAGTGGCCGGGCCCCACCCCACTGGGCTGCGTGCCCCAGAGCCACTGCCTTTGCCATTCTGAGCCTCAGTTTCTGTATCTGTGAAATGGGGGTGATGAGCATTGCCACAGACGGGCCCTGTCTGTAGGGACGGGGGTGCGAGCCGCACACGTGCCCAGGGAGGCTTGTTTGTAGGGCTCCCCAAGAGCCGCTTCGGGGCTGCCTCATCTCCTGGTAGTTTCCCCGAGGAGCACGTACTCTGTGCCGGCATGCCAGCACCGGCCTATGACTTCATGTGTTTGATCGCTGCACCCACCAGGTGGGTGCCGTTACCATCACTCCCATTTTCTACGTGAGGAAACTGAGGCCCGGAGTGTCCCTAACTTGCCTAGGGTCCCTTAGCGAGGGAGTGGATGCCCTGGGTCTTGAACCTGGGTTCTGCTGCTGATGGCTCTGGTGAGGCGGGCGGGGGCGCCCAGCAAGGCGGGGCTGAAAGCTGGGTTTTGGGGTCACGAGGCCTGGGCTGCCATTGCCCGCTCTACGACCTTGTCCGTTCAGCTCTGGAGCCCCAGTTTCCTCGTCTGTAATGTGGGTTCATGCTTTCACCCTGCGGATGATAGTGGAAGTTTAATAACGTGGTCCAGCCAAGGTGTCCGTGGAGCCCAGGCTGGGGCGGGAGGACATGTGCAGGTCAGCTGGGGGACAGCGACCCCGGGCTGGGCGGAGGGGTGTAGCCACGAGAGGAACACGGTCCTTGCCCTTGGGAGCTAACAGCTGAAGGGTGAGACAGCTGCCTGGACAGCCCTGGGCTCTGCCACGGGCCGAGGCGGGTCACGTGTTCATAGGACTGGGGTCCTATGTGCCTAGCATCGTGTCGGACCTGCGGGCACACGGATCAAACCCACAACTCTGTCTGGGCTTCAAGAATTGTTCAGCTTTATGATGAAGTTGGGATGGGACAGGCATACGATTAAATTAGCAGGGCATGGAAAAACCGAATTTGGTGCTAAATGGAACGGCAGGATCTTTTCGATGTCCGTTTGTTCGTTTACTTATTCATTCAATAAATGTGTTTCTGCTGTGCCACCCACCTACTGGGGATATAGCAGCAAATAACAAAGACAGCTCTAGCTTTCATGGTGCTGCCAGGCTAGTCGAGGGTCGGGGGGGAGGGGCGCCGAAAAAAACCCAGGTAAATAGAGGTTATGTCAGGTTGACGAACGTTAGAAAGAAAAACAAAGCGTGGTTGGGCGATGGAAGGCGGCAGAGGTGGGGCCTGCCTCCGAAGAGCAGTGGAGGAAGGCCTGTCTCAGGATGGGACACTTGAGCGGAGACCCGAATGAAACCGAGGGGCCAGAACGCGAACATCCGGGAAGGAGCACAGAAGCAGAGCCAAGAGCCAGGGCGAAGGCCCTGAGGCAGACGCGTGTCCTGTGTCTGAAGCGCCCCAAGGCATAGTGCCGTGTGAGAGTGGGAAGGAGCCCTCGGGGATGAGGGCGGAAAAGCCGCTGGCGGCTCCTCTTGCAGGGTCCTGAGGCCGTGATGGGGACCTTTATCTAAATGTGAGGCAAGCCCTGGAGAGTGTGGAGGGAAAGGTCACCTGAGGTGACGGGGTTTGGGGGCAGGAGTGGGAGCAGGAGGCCGGCCTGGCGGCAGGTGCCAGTTGCCCCCGGTGAGCGGACGAGTTCGGAGCAGGGAGGCCGGAGAGACACGCGTCGGCTTAGCCGGAGGCGGCTTCCGGCAGGTGTGGTCAGACAGGAGTGTAAGCTCCAGGGACACGGGACGTTTTGATGGGAAATGCACAGCGAAGGCCAGAGAAGTGGACAAGTGCCCGGTGGTGGGGCGAGGATCCCTAAGGGATCCTCGGGGCATGGAGGGGGGTCCCCTTAGGCATCAGCTCCCAGGGGAGAGGTGACAGCAGACTCTGGCCCATTCATTCCCAGAGTGAGACTAGCCAGCCCTCACTCCTTCGCAGCCAAGGACTCAGACAGCAGTGACAGTGCCCCATGCCTCTCCCATCTCCGTATCCGTCTGGGGACTCCCCCCAGCTCGCTGGCTTTACGGTCACAGCCGCCCTGGGGTGTAGCAGAGTCTCTATGCTACTGCTTCGCTGGGCAGGAGACTGAGGCGGGACAAACTGTGTGCCCCAGGTCACAAGAAAGCTCTGCCCTGCACTGCTCTGCTTGCTTTACCCGGGGCTGTGGTGGAAAGAGAGCTCGCTTTGTTGTCAAAAGGACCGAGGCCTGATTCTTTCTTATCTTCGCCGCTTCCTGGCTGGGCCAGGTCGGCCACCTGGGGCACCGCACCTC
>NW_011888960.1:891586-893538 GCF_000151845.1 Pteropus vampyrus
GCCCCATGCCTCTCCCATCTCCGTATCCGTCTGGGGACTCCCCCCAGCTCGCTGGCTTTACGGTCACAGCCGCCCTGGGGTGTAGCAGAGTCTCTATGCTACTGCTTCGCTGGGCAGGAGATTGAGGCGGGACAAACTGTGTGCCCCAGGTCACAAGAAAGCTCTGCCCTGCACTGCTCTGCTTGCTTTACCCGGGGCTGTGGTGGAAAGAGAGCTCGCTTTGTTGTCAAAAGGACCGAGGCCTGATTCTTTCTTATCTTCGCCGCTTCCTGGCTGGGCCAGGTCGGCCACCTGGGGCACCGCACCTCACCTGTCTGAGCCGGGGGTGGCGACAGGGCAGTTATGACTACGTGCTGAGGCCTGGCTCTGCGTTGGGAACGTGGCTTTGGCACCCAGGGAACCCAGAACGTTCTGCGGCACTCACCGTTGCCCCTTTCCCTGCCCAGGTGCTGGCGGCCGAGGAGAACGTGGACTTCCGCATCCACGTGGAGAACCAGACGCGGGCTCGGGACGATGTGAGCCGTAAGCAGCTGCGGCTGTACCAGCTCTACAGCCGGACCAGCGGGAAGCACATCCAGGTCCTGGGCCGCAGGATCAGTGCCCGTGGCGAGGACGGGGACAAGTATGGTAGGAGCCAGTTCCCTCCTCCTCCGCAGTGCACACACTTCCCGGCCTCAGGAGCACAGGTTCAGGTCCCAGCTCTGCCATATCCCGGCTGTGTGACCTTGCACCTGACTCTGGGCTTTCCTGGGCCTCAGTTTCCCCATCTGTGGAGGGGGGATGCAGCCGTGTACCCCAGAGAGCCCTGTTGGGAGTACCAACTGAGGACGTGAATGAAAATGCCCCCTAAATGGCCATCGTCATGGCTGTCGGTGGCTTGCTTGGGGACATCCTAAAGCAGGTGGCTGTTCCCCATGGCATTGCTTTACTAGACCCAGGTTTAGACGTTCGGGGGTGGGGGCGGGGCTAGCGTGTGAGTGTGTTTACACGTGCGCGAGCATGTCGTGCGTGTGAATGTGCACCTATGAGGCACGGGGCTGCGCCTTGGGCCACAGTCCCTTTGACCTGCCCTTGACCCTGGTATTGCCCAGCCCTCCCCTGGGGTGTCTGGGAACCATCACCTGCCACTGTAAAGGGGCCGGGAGGAGTGGGACACCTGACTCCCTCCTTTCCCCACGCCCCAGCCCACAAAGACCCTCGGCAGTGAGCAAAACAGACAGGACCCCCACCTTCCCAGAGCTTCGAGGGGGTCTGGGGACAGAAGCTGAGCAAATGCCGACCCGCCTCCACCATTCCTGCCTCTTGGGCCAGGTTCTGGGAGGTATCCGAGGCCCCAGCCTTGGGCCAGGGGCAGGAAAGGGGGGCGTCTGGGGGTGGCTGTGGGTGGCCAGGGCTCAGAGCTGGGGCTCGTCCTGCCTGTGTGCTGTGAGCCTGCCAGCCCAGGCTTTTCTGGGATGATGCCCCGCCTGCCCGCTGGCCCCTGCCCATTGCAGTCAAGACGTGACAACAAGACAAATAATTTCTTGGACCTTTTATCTTGGACACCATTTATTTTCCCTCAGCCCCAGGGCAGGACTGACCTCATGGTAGGGCCCAAGTGTGGCAGCTGCACTGTCACTGGGGGCTGGGCCAGGCCGGGCCAGGCAGGGCTGGGCCACCCCGGCTCCGCTTCTCCAGGCCAGCTGCCTCCCCTCCCGTCTGCCCGCTTCCTCGCTTCCTCTCTCAGCCTGCGGCTTCTCCGCTCGTCCGGGCCCCTCTTTCCCTCTGAGTCCTTCTCCCTCCTTTCTGGTTCTCGTCCCTTCCCCTTTGTCTCCGTCCCTCTGTGTGTCCGCCGCCTCCCACCATCTCTGTCCCTCCTTCTGCCTCCGTCCCTGGACCACAGCTCTCTGTCCCTTGTCCCCACCTCTCCCAGGCCCTCTGCTGGCCGCCTCTCTGGGGCCTCCATCCCTCAG
>NW_011888960.1:893588-900382 GCF_000151845.1 Pteropus vampyrus
GCTGGGGCTCGTCCTGCCTGTGTGCTGTGAGCCTGCCAGCCCAGGCTTTTCTGGGATGATGCCCCGCCTGCCCGCTGGCCCCTGCCCATTGCAGTCAAGACGTGACAACAAGACAAATAATTTCTTGGACCTTTTATCTTGGACACCATTTATTTTCCCTCAGCCCCAGGGCAGGACTGACCTCATGGTAGGGCCCAAGTGTGGCAGCTGCACTGTCACTGGGGGCTGGGCCAGGCCGGGCCAGGCAGGGCTGGGCCACCCCGGCTCCGCTTCTCCAGGCCAGCTGCCTCCCCTCCCGTCTGCCCGCTTCCTCGCTTCCTCTCTCAGCCTGCGGCTTCTCCGCTCGTCCGGGCCCCTCTTTCCCTCTGAGTCCTTCTCCCTCCTTTCTGGTTCTCGTCCCTTCCCCTTTGTCTCCGTCCCTCTGTGTGTCCGCCGCCTCCCACCATCTCTGTCCCTCCTTCTGCCTCCGTCCCTGGACCACAGCTCTCTGTCCCTTGTCCCCACCTCTCCCAGGCCCTCTGCTGGCCGCCTCTCTGGGGCCTCCATCCCTCAGTGCCTCCCCCACCCCGGACGTCTGGCTGTGCTGGGCGACCCAGCTGGTGCTTTTCCCTGGGATCTGCTGTCCAGTTGCTGCCAGGGAAGGGGCAGCTGGCTGGCCGGGGCAGGCGGGAGGTGCCCTCCCGGGGAGTCCCCGGAGCTCTCGCTGGCCCCTCCAGGCTGGGAGAGTACAGGGGGGTCAGACTCTGGTCTGGACCATCTGTCCACACCCTGAGACGGGAGGCAGGAGCTCAGGAGGGACAGCAGCCCGGGCATGTGGCGGGCTCCTCTCTCCAGAAGCCGCTCGCCCTCTCGTTTCCTCGGCCCTAACTAGAGACTCGAGGGAATCTCACCTGCTGTGTGACCTCAGGCAAAGCCTTTGCCTTCTCTGGGCCTCGGTTTCCCTTCTGGACAGTACCGGGTTGGACTAGAGCAGTGCGTCTTAAACATTAGGGTGCGTGGGGGTCACCAAGGGCTCTGGTTGGAATGCTGACTTTGATTGGTGGGTCTGGGCGGGGCCCGAGCTCGGCACTTCTAATGAGCGTCCAGGTGGTACTGATGGTTTCCACCTTCAGTAGCCAGGGACCAGCCCATCTTGGCTTCTTTCTCAGCTCCATGAACTCTAGAGTTAATAATTTTCTCTCGAGGAATATGTTTATCACTTCTCCAGCCCCCCAGCACTTAGGGCAGCATGGGGCCTTGCTGGAGCTGAGGCTGCTCCATTTCAATGTCGCATTAGAAACGCAGATGAGGGGACAGGACCCCATCTGTGAGCCCTGACGGAGCAAGGGAGACAATGGAGCCACCTGAGGCTTCCAATCTAGATAATCAATACAAATATTATTGGGAGGGTGATTTATGTGGCCGAGCCAGGCTAGGAGGATGGGGCTGCGTTAGGGGCCCGCCCGGCCCGTAGGGGAGGGGAGGCCAGCAGTCCCGGGTCAGGGGGTGCAGGAGGGTCCAGGAACCCGCTCCCTCTTTCTCACAGCTTGGTCCCGCTGATCGAATGATGTCGTCTGAGACTTGTATCTGTACAGTTAGAACGAGTCTGGCAATTTCAGCAAACACCAAGTATAAACAGAATT
This sequence comes from Pteropus vampyrus, assembly GCF_000151845.1. Taxonomy (NCBI): domain Eukaryota; kingdom Metazoa; phylum Chordata; class Mammalia; order Chiroptera; family Pteropodidae; genus Pteropus; species Pteropus vampyrus. The sequence continues at coordinate 895,211 of NW_011888960.1, forward strand.
CTTATAAACGAACTCCTGAAATCTGGAATCCCCATAAACACTCAGAACCTCAGATTCTGAGGCATCTGAGAGTCCGTGGCGGGCGTGAGGCGAGGGCCAGCTTTGTCTGGTGCCCTCACCAGGAGCCCTGGGCCCGCTTTATAGCAGCGAGCGGTCTGCTGAGATGTCGGGAGGCTTCTGCACCACGCTGTTCTGCGAGAGGGTCTCCCTAAAGCTTTCCAGAGCACTCTGAGGGCCCCGGGGGTGGGCTGCCCCAAGAATGAGGGGCTTTCTTAGCTTTGGGTTGGGCTCTGGAAGAAGAGGTGTGCTGGCCAGGAGGCTGGAGGCTTAGGTAGTGGGACACTCTGCAGGCCAGGGCCTGGGGGCGGGTCACCTGGGATTATGGCATCAGCCTCTTCCCTTCTGGCCCTTGTTCCTGGTCACCTCTGTTCTACAGGCGGTTGTGACCTCAAAGAAACAGCACTGGACCAGGAAGCAGGACACCTGGGTTCTAGTCGCGGCTCCGCCACTGGCCAGCCCACAGAGCTCGAGGCCAGCATGTCTGCCTCAGTCTCTTCATCCCCTAAGGAGGATGCGAAGGCCCCGCTTCACTTCCCTCCTGTGCCTGTAGGCCCACGTGGAGGCAGCAAGAAGCAGGACTGTGGGTGACTGGGCTCACGTCTTAGGACAGGACAGCCTGGGGCCAGCTGAGCCAGCGCTCAGGGCGGGTAGGGGCGCCGGCATTGAGGCTGGTAGTATGGGGGGCAACTCTGCTTTAGCAAGCCTTGTGCTTGGGTGTTCCAGCCTGCTTTCAATTGAAAAAAAAAAGGGCTTCTCTACTTGAGAAAAAAAGCAATTTAAAAAAACCCAGGTTTTGCAATAGGCCAGCCTCCCAGGATGGGTAGTGCCCGACAGGACAGCCCTCGAGCAGGCCGCCGGAGGGCTGTGTCAGCCGGGGAGGTGGTCTTTTCAGGGGCTCGGCATGTAGGCTCAGGAGTCAGCTGGGATTTGAATCTCGGCTCCGCTACTTACGAGCTGGGGACCTTGGGTCTGAGTTAGACTTCTGATCCTGTATCCTCTTCTGTAAAGTGGGGTCGCTGAAATGGGACAATATCTTAACGCCAAAGATTCTATTGTTAAAACAAGAATATTAATAACAACAACCCGAGGTCATCAGTGTTGTGCGGGACAGACAGGTGCCTGTCGTGGGCTCAGGCCGAAGTCCCCTCTCTCAGAAGCTGGCTCCTGAGGCTTCCAGGAGGGACTCTGCCTCCTGGCATGTCAGCTGCAGGTAGAAGAGGCTTCTTCATGATCCCAAGTGAGCGGGGTCGGCCGGCCACGCTCTGGCTGCTCTCTCAGGCCAGACTGAGAGGGGTCTTTGGCCCCTCTTGTCGGGTGTGGTCTGGTCTCCTCTTAGTTCGTGCTGGGGTCCCTCGCTCATTCCATACAGAGTTACTGAGCACTGGGGACACAGCGCTGAGTAAGACACACCTGATCCCAGCCCTCAAGGGGCCCCGCTCCTTCCTAGGGGCTGACGCTGAGTAGGGAGAGCCGAGGCCCCCAACTTGCTGTGTGAGCGTTCGCCTTTCCCATTCCCACCCTGTGCCCGGGTGTCCTCACCATTAGTGGGGGTGGGGTGAGTGGCACAGGGCGTGGAGTTAGTACTCCCAGCTTCCCAGAGCTCAGCATCCACGAGTCTGTGAGTCCAGCTGTGCCTCCACTGCCCTGGGTCACGGGGAGTCAGCCCGCCCTGCTGGGCAGCCTTCCTGAGCCCCCTGCTCACCCGGGCTCTCTGAGAATGTGAGCTTCCTGAAAGCAAGTGAACTTTCTGCATGTCCCCGTGTCCAGGACAAGTCCCCCGCCCCCAAAGGTTGCTGGATGAGTGAATAAAACAATTCTGGGGGAACTCACAGCATAATTACGGGCCGACTTGTGTGGCTTTCACAGGAAGGTATGTGGGGTGTGCCTAGGCTTTTGCTCAGCTGGTCACGAGAGAGGGAGGGGACCCTCCAGCCGCCATTTCCCTCATTCTGGTCCCTGCCGGAGGGCTGCTTGAGCAAGGAGCAATGTCCCTTGGACTGGCCGGTACAGCCGAAGCAGCAGAGACCCCTGCTCTGAGTTTGACCCCCAGAGTCCATGCTCCATAAAGCAGTCCAGATGTGAGCCGGTGTCACTCTGCTCCCACGGGCTCTCTTCTCGCTTAGAATGAAATCCAGGTCTGGGTGGCTTGGCTCCCGATGGCCACTCCAACCTCAGGCCCCGTCCTCGCTCGCTCCGCTCCAGCCCAGTGGCCTTCCTGCTGTCCTCAAACACACCAAGCATGTCCCGGGCTGAGGGCCTTTGCGTTGGCTGTCCCCTCAACCTGAGGATGCTCTTCTCCCAGAAATCTTCCTGGCTTCTGTTCAACTGTCCTCTTAGCAGAGAATTCCCGTCTCTGTCCCCTCTCGGGTCTATTTCTCTTCCTGACACATCGCTAATTGACGGTCCATCACGTATTTTGTTATTTGCTCTCTGTCTCTCCCGTGACAATGCAAACTCCTTGTCCGTTTTGTTCACTGCTGTGTCCCCGAGCACAGAGCCAACCGTAAACGGGCCCCATATATGCTTGAGTCAGCGAATGCATGGATGACCCAGGTATGGTCGGGGGACAAGCGCTCAGCACACTGTAGGTCCTGCAGTGCCCCTCCGCCCTCCCCTCCGCCCTCCCTCCCACCCTCCCCTTATAGGCAACGGCCTCGCCCAGGGCTTCCCCCCGGCTGGCAAGGGGCAGTTATGTCTTGGTCTAAACCCCCTGCCCTCTGAGCTCATGTCCTGCCAGTTCTGACCCCTGTGGGGAATGGCCACCTACACCTCATCGACTCTACGGCTGAAATGGCCACACTGGAGCTCCAGCTAGGATTAAATATAGCTCCTGATCAATCCTATTGATTTTTTCCCTTTTCCTTTCTGGCAAGCGCACGTGGCCTGCCAGCCTCCTTGGGGACTTGGAGAGAAGGGGAACCGGACACCTTTGGAGAAAGGCCATAGTGTGTGTGTGTGTGTGTGAGAGAGAGAGAGAGAGAGAGAGAGAGAGAGAGAGAGAGAGAGAGAGAGAGAGAGAGACTAGCAAGGCTGAAACACCTCCAGAAAGGGTTCCTTCTCCCCTGTCCCGCCTCCTTCCCTTCCTCTCGCCCCATCCACCTTCGGGGGAGGAAGGGAGTACTGACTCGCTGCGACCTCCCAGCGCCTTTGTGACGAGGACACGTCCTCGCCTGGACAGTGGCCAGCAGCACGGTCAGCACTGCAGTCATAGGGGCCAGCAGGCCGCCGGCCACCCTGCACTGGGCCCAGGTGTGGGGGGCTCTGCCCAGCCTCTCGTTGGCTCCTTACCCCACCCCCCACCCAGTACACTCACAGGTCTTGGGGGGTTGGGGGAGAAACCCATTCTCCAGCTCTGTGTTCTTGGCTCGTTCGCTCTGGACGCTGTCTCCCATGTCCCTCTGGTTCCCTGGCTGCTGGTCTGTGTCTGTCCCTGCTGCTTCCCGCCCTTCAAACCAACATCTTCAAAGTGAGGCCCTGGATCCCCCCCTGGGAGGCCCCCCCAGACAGTCACACTGGAATCAGCCAGTCCACCAATCCATCAATGTCACTTCTCTGTTCTCTGCCCTCTTTGGCATGCTGCCTGTCTGTCCCGCTCCGTCTACCTCTGTCTGAATCTCGGTCTGTCTCAGACTAGCTCTGGAGATGCTCTGCCTGTGTTCAGATCCTGGCCTCCTGTGTGACTCGGGCAAGGAAGTTAACTGCTCCGTGCCTCAGTTTCTTCATCTGTAAAATGGGCGTAATAGTGCCTGCCCGCGAGGAGCTAGGAAGGCATCCCATATTCAGGCTCTAAGCACAGTGCCTCTCAGAGGATAGATGCTCCAATAAGTATTAGCTATTATTTTTTAAATTATTATTGTTGCGCCACACATTTAAGAGAAATGTAGGGGGTGGGGGCGGGAAGACAGCGTGTGCTTCTTCTAGAAGGGGCTTTCTAACTAGTTCCTATTTCCTTCTTCCACTCTCTCTTTTCCCTTTTCTGCTTTCTTCTCTGGATGCTGGAGAAGGGACAGGTTGTTTGAGCTCCCATGGGCAGGCTGTGTGCTGGACCTGGTGAGGCTGGCTCTGTGGCCTTTCCGTTGAGCGGAACTGGATTGTGGGGACCCCCATCCTACCCTCACTTCCCCTCGGGTTCATGCAGCCTTCTCTTCTCTCGACAAGATCCGAAGCCATTTCCGCTGTTCTGGCTGTGGTTTGAGCCTTGTATGCTCCCAAGGGCCCCTCATCTCCCATCATCAGCTCAAAGGTGTCTTCCTCAGAGTGAGCTAGGGACCCCTCCTCTGTCAAGGTCATTTGGAAGTGGAGCTGGGAGGGATGGGCCCCGACCTTTGGCTCTGCAGGCTTCTCCATCCACAGACCTCTGCCCCAAGAAAGTGAGGTCAAACCGAAGACCTTCCCTGCCTGCCTTTGGTGTCTGCTCACTTGCCCCCCCCGCCCCCCGCCAGGGGAGGGACTGGCAGAGGGGAGAGGAGTAACGAGGGAGGCTAAGATTAAGGCTTCCAGGTTAGCCTGCCTGGGTTTGACTCCTGCCTGGGTTTGAATCCTGCCTGGGTTTTAGCTCTGTGCGACCTTGGGCTTCAGTGTTCTCACCTGTAAAATGGGAATACCGGTCATATTTCTATCCTCATGGGATTGTTGTAAGGATTAAGTGAGATCGTGCGTATCAGGTAGTTAGAACAGTGCCCAGCATGTCATACGCTCTAAATAAATGTAAGTTACTGATACTTCCTAAGGGAGCAGAAGTCAAAGAGGCCTTGGAGGTCACCTAGTCCTGGCCTGGAGAGGGACGGGGTTTTCCCCGTTGTTACACAGCAAATCAGAGTATGTGCTAGTGACCCTGAGGCTGGGGATGGGTGGGTGGGAGCTCAGAGTTCTAGGAAGTGGCAGGAGAGACACCAGCGGGGAGCAGAGTGGCCAAGGGCACGGGCTCCAGTAGAATCAGAGATCTGGTTCAGACTTCTGCCCTGCTTTGACCAGCAGGTGTACCCTTGGGCAAGTCCCTTCACCTCCCTGAATCCCGTTTTCTTTAACTCTTAAGTAGCATTATTCACACCTCCCTCACAAGGCCGTTTATGCATTTAGTAAAATTTACTGATCCATCGTTGACCGTGAGCC
>NW_011888960.1:901702-904480 GCF_000151845.1 Pteropus vampyrus
CCCAGAAGAAAGAGGCAGGCAACTCCTGCGGGCTGCTTCTCTGAACCTCAGTTTCCTATGCTGTAAAAAGGGGGTAAAGACATCCAAGCTTGCAGGGACATGTGACTTCCATGGGCTCACGGGGGAGCAAGATTGGGCATGTAATAGGAGCTGTTACAGGACAGAGGCCTGGGCACGTGTTGGAGGGGCAGTCAGGGCAATGTCCCCTCAGAGTCACTTGGGGTTGCCTGGGCTTTAGCCCTGTGGCCTCTCCTCTTAACTACACTCCCATCTGTACCCCTGTCCTAGAGCCTGCCCCCAATCTCAGAGGGAATCAGAATAGGGTCAAGTCCCCACCCTTTGCACAGATAAAGAAAACTGAGGCTCACAGCGGGGTGTGGAGGTCCCACAGCCCAGGATGGCAATGCCAGAAATGGAATCAGACCCCGTAAGTCCCAGCCCCAGGCCTTTTCTGAGGTGTAGGGTGCGTGCCACCCCAGGGGGTGCCGAGGGAGTTCTCCACCTCTACCCTTTCACACGCACCTGGTTTTTTCCCACCATGCCTTTTTTTGAGGGGCAGGGGGCAGTTTGGTTTTGCAGTTATTAGGAAACTTGAACAACAGGGACCACGTCTCCCTACCCAGCCCCTGAGAACAGGCGCTAGGCCCTTTCCAGCATCATTCTGTGTAAGCCTCATAGTAACTATTGAAGACTACGGATGATTGCCCCATTTTACAGGTGAGGAAACTGAAGCCCAAGGTCATACAGTTCGCAAGTGCGGCCCGGGGTTCAGACCCGGATCTGGGCACCCCAGGGCTCCCACCTTTCCCTGACACGTGCTGCCTTCTTCAGAAGCTCCTGGGATTGGAGACCCCCACCCCCGACCCCCACAACCTCATCCCGGTGGGGCCTGAGCTATGAGGGGAGGCGGAGAGCAAGTCCCAGAGCGGCCAGGATGTTTGGCCCTGGGTTCCCAGGGAGAGTTATAGGGCGTCTGAATTAAGGAGCGCAGTGAGGATGGAGGGCTTGTAACCCCTATGTCAGTGTCGATTAATATTCCTGACTCGGTGTTTACTAGGGATGGGGGAAGGTGAAGGGAAGAATGTGCCCTCCCCCTTGTTTCTAGAATTACGAAATTCTTGTTAGATCTTTAAATTTTATGTAAATTCTTCTTTTTTTCCCTTGGAAAGGTGGGGTATCATATTTTAATTAGTAGTGGTGTCAAAGGAGGGCTAGATTAATTATTGGAAATCCTGTATTCCAGATGGTTTTAATTTTCACAGCAGGGCACCAGGGTATATATTTTTAAATTTTTTTATTAAAATCATACCTAGTGTATTTTAGGGGCACTGAGGTCCGCTCTTTGTGGCTCCAAGGATACTGTATTTAGGGCTATGATTTTTGTTATGGAGAAGCAAGTCCCTTGTCACTGAAATTAAAATTTTGTGGGTGAGGGAGGGGCAGGTGCTGAGAAGCAAAGGGTCAGGGATGGGAGGGTGAGATTGGGGGGGGAGGTCATAGGCAAAGAAGGCAGGGGAGGGGAAGTGGGGACCAGGCATGGGGATGCACGACCAGAGAGGAGAGCGAGCTCAGAGAGAGAGCTCAGAGAGAAAATATGAACTGGCAGAGGGATAAGGTGGGGTCTGGATGTAGCCTGCCCTAAGCAAGGGACAGTCACCCTTTGGCCATTTGATGTCCGCGTTCAGTCAGGGCTTTCGGGGATCAGCTCTAGACACCCCCATCCTGAGAGTGGAAGGCTGGCTGAGTGTGAGGTGTCCTACCCAGGACCAGGGAATATTGGGTCTTGATTGGGACTTCTGGGTTCTTGGGAGTTAGTTACCTTTCAGCCTCGGTGACCTTAATTGAGGAAAGTGAAACATCCCGAAGCTAGCCTCCCTTCCCCAGGGGCCTGAACCTCCCCTCCCAGGGCCTTGCCCACTTCAGGTGGCAAAGGTGTGGAAGAGGGAGGGCACCCCAGCAGGGGCTGCACTTGTTTGCCCTGGAGTAAGGGGCCTCTGACCTAAATCCCAGAGGAAGTATCTCGACATCCCCCATGGCGGGCTGTGTGCATGTGCATGTGCGTGTGTGTGCATGTGTGCACGTTCGTGTGAACTCTCATGCCTCTGTCTGTCCCCTCATTCCAGAGACTGTTGTACGGCTGTCTGTCCTGCTTTGGGGAAAGGAGTTGAGGGGCTAGGGGAAGCGGGCGATGAGGGAAGAGAAGGACGCCCTGGTATTTAGCTGCAAGGGGCAGAGTCCCCTCTGACTGAAGCCACTGGGTCCCAAGTAAAGTCCAGAGAAGCTGGGTATGGGGAACAGGTGGTGACAGCCTCCCTGTCCCTGCCCGAGGGGCAGGGCGCTCTGATAGGACCTATTAGAGGCCTCCCCCATGCCTGATTTCGGGGTGCTGGGGGCCTGAGGACAGGGTCAGGCATCGTGTCGCCAAGCTTTCAGGCCCAGCCATTGCCCTGGTAAAAAAGCATGTCTTGTTCTCCTTCTACCTTTCGAAGCCCAGCTCCTAGTGGAAACAGACACCTTCGGTAGTCAAGTCCGGATCAAGGGCAAGGAGACGGAATACTACCTGTGTATGAACCGGAAAGGCAAGCTCGTGGGGAAGGTGAGTCCTGGTCAGGAATTCTGGGGAACTTGGGTGGGTCCCCCGGCAGCTCTGGGTATCTGGAGCAGGGTGCCCAGGGCCCCAAATGGAAAACGGGCCCAGTGAGCGTTTGTGTGTGACTCCCACTGTAATCTCTTCCTTTCTCCCCATTCTTCTCTGCCCCACCCCAGCCCCCTCACCCC
>NW_011888960.1:905893-908665 GCF_000151845.1 Pteropus vampyrus
GTCCCCTGGCCTGGCGGTGCGTTTCCTGTGGCGGCCCGGCCGCTCCGCGTCGGGCGCTTTGTTCTCCTGCCCGGCCGGGCCGCCTCCCAGGCCCAACCTGCCCGCAGTTCGTTGTAGGCTCGGCCTCCTTTTCCTGTTTGAAGGAGGGGCGCGCAGCCGCCAGCCCTGCCCAGTGCGCGCGCGCCCCGCCCTCTGGTCTGCGCGGTTCCCGGCATCTTGACCCCAGGAGAGCCGTCTTGGGGTCAAAAGAGCAGCCCCGTCCCCTCGGGCCGCTCCCCGCCGTCGTCGTCGGCCGCCCAGAGCCCGCCGGCTGGCCGCTGAGTCACCGCTTCCACAGGAGCCGGCTCCGATTTCCTGCCCCCTCGCCCTCTCTGCCATCATTAATATTGGGGACGGTTCAGCTGGCGGAGAGGAAAGGCTTGGCGCAGCCCGGGGCGCCCTCCTCCTCGCTGCGGCTCCCCGCATCATCCCCTTCCAGGCTTCTGTCTTCTGGCCTGGCCTGGGGAGCTCCAAGGGCACCCCCAAATCCACCTGTCCCGATTTTGCCCAGGCAGGTCCCCTTCTTGGCCTCTGCCAGCCCAGTGCCTCTTACTCTGTCTGGCTCCTGCTGCTGGAAGCCGTGCGTCCTTGGGCTGCTGTTCTGTCACAGACACCCTGGCCAGTCAGGCCCTAGGTGCTGGATCACCCTCCTTCCCTAACTCCCGCCCCAGCTGCCTCAGGGCGTGAGTCCCCAGCCTCAGGCTCCACTCCAGGCCTGTCCCCACTGCCCACCCATCGCTTTCTGAATCAGGAAAGTGATCCCCTCGCTCCTGCCCTCTACCCCCAGCTCAGCTGAGAACCAGACCCTGGGGCCTTGCCACCTACCAGGGAAAGGCCACACTCCTTGAGGGAGGCTCTCTGGCCTCACGGCCCTGCCTCCAGTCCTAACCTTCTTTATGCCACAGATACATGGCACTGCCAGCCTCTGCTCTGTACGTGCCGTACCCTCCGCCGCGATGGCCCTGCCCTTGTCCATCTGCCCCGAGGCCTGGCTCATCTTTCAACAGCCTCTAGCTTTTCTGACTTCCCCGGGAACCCCAAGCCCCTCAAACAGCCCTCCGATCCCAAGCTGCTCTCCTGGGTTGTCACTGGCTGTCTTTGGGCCTATGCCAATGAGAGCCTCCTGAGGGCCGATTCTGGATCCTTCCATCCTCGCTCTGTGTACCTGTCTGAAGGGCTACCAGAGCACCAAAGAAATAGAAATATGATTCTTGCCTTCCAAGGATTGACTCTTAAGCTACAGCCAGAATTATCCACATCAGGCCGGGGAGTCAGCATGCCCCGACCTTGCGGGGCCTCAGTATCCTCAGCTGTAAGATGGGAGTGATAATGCTGGCACATAGAGGCACTTAAATGTTAGTTCCCTTCCCCTTGGAAGCCAGGTCGCTACGTCACCCCTTCACCTGTGGGGACCCTTGGCCTCGGCGGTGTAGGCTCTAGATCCTTTGGAGTGGCTCAACAGGACAGCTTTCTCGGGTGGTCTCGACCAACCTTGCATATAGATGGCCACCGCTGGGCACATCGCTGAGCCCCCGGTAGAGCCTATGCAGGCCCTTGGCATCGCTACTCTCTCTGCTGCACTGGACCAACCATGTGGCAGAGCTGTGCCCTGAGCCCTTGCCTGCTCAGGCAGCCCCTCTTCTTGCCTCCCCACTGGACCCCACATCCATCTGGCCCAGGAGGCAGTGCTTCCTCTCATTCCATAAATAGTTGTTGAGTGCGGAGCACTATGTACTAGGCATTTTCCCCAATCTCTGGAGATTGAACCCAGATTGGTTTTTTTTCTCATCTACTCCCTCCTGTGTGATCATTGGTGAGTCCTCTTTGGGGCAGCAGAGGGCCCCAGAATCTTTTGGGGCAGAGGGCTTCCTTGCCCACCACCACATCTTTGACCGAAGACTCTAAAACCCGACTCAAAATGCCTTAAGCAAAACCAGAAAATTTTTGGCCTGTATAACTAAAAATGTCCAGGGGTCGTTCTAGTTTCAAGTGATGTCATCAGGATTCAGGCTTCACATCAAGTAGAAGGAACAGGATTCTAGTTTGGGCCTCAAGCCCGGTTCCCCAGTTCTCTTAAGTAAACCCAGACGTGAATGAGCGCGTGTGCCCAGCACTGTGCTGGCTGTTGAACATCCAAGACTTCGCTTCGTGCCGATGTGGCCGTGTCGGCCTGGGGAGGTGTGATGTTTTGATTGGCAGCACGCACTCCGCCATACCCTTTCTCCTTGTGGGTGTGTCGGGAACTGGACAGAGGAGAAGCGAGCTGCAGGGACAAATGCAAGTTCAAATCCAGGTTCTGCCACTTACAAGCTCTGTGACTTTTTGCCTCTTTGAACTCTTTTTTTTTCCTACCAGGTAGAGTCTACCTCAGTGAGTTAAGAGGATTAAATGAAATAATGGATGTGGAAATGTCTGGCCTAAGGTTGGCAATAAATGCGGAATGAATGAGTGAGTGGACGAGTAGGGAGACCAAGCGCGCCAGGCAGAGAGCCCCAGCGCTCTGCTCGCTCTGTCCCCTTCTTGCTACATCCCCGAGAGGGGCTCGTGACTGTCTCTGGGACATTACTCAGGGATCCAGGATGCAGAGTCTGTTTTCTTTTAGAGGAAAACTCTTTCCTGTGTCATCCCTACCATTTCTCTCTTAGGAGAACCTGTGTCCATTCAACCACAAAAGCTCTGGGCACCCGTGTCTTTGGCAAAGGCTGGGCTGAGCTTGAGAGCAACTGAGAAGCA
>NW_011888960.1:910285-914521 GCF_000151845.1 Pteropus vampyrus
ACATAGAGGCACTTAAATGTTAGTTCCCTTCCCCTTGGAAGCCAGGTCGCTACGTCACCCCTTCACCTGTGGGGACCCTTGGCCTCGGCGGTGTAGGCTCTAGATCCTTTGGAGTGGCTCAACAGGACAGCTTTCTCGGGTGGTCTCGACCAACCTTGCATATAGATGGCCACCGCTGGGCACATCGCTGAGCCCCCGGTAGAGCCTATGCAGGCCCTTGGCATCGCTACTCTCTCTGCTGCACTGGACCAACCATGTGGCAGAGCTGTGCCCTGAGCCCTTGCCTCCCCAGGCAGCCCCTCTTCTTGCCTCCCCACTGGACCCCACATCCATCTGGCCCAGGAGGCAGTGCTTCCTCTCATTCCATAAATAGTTGTTGAGTGCGGAGCACTATGTACTAGGCATTTTCCCCAATCTCTGGAGATTGAACCCAGATTGGTTTTTTTTCTCATCTACTCCCTCCTGTGTGATCATTGGTGAGTCCTCTTTGGGGCAGCAGAGGGCCCCAGAATCTTTTGGGGCAGAGGGCTTCCTTGCCCACCACCACATCTTTGACCGAAGACTCTAAAACCCGACTCAAAATGCCTTAAGCAAAACCAGAAAATTTTTGGCCTGTATAACTAAAAATGTCCAGGGGTCGTTCTAGTTTCAAGTGATGTCATCAGGATTCAGGCTTCACATCAAGTAGAAGGAACAGGATTCTAGTTTGGGCCTCAAGCCCGGTTCCCCAGTTCTCTTAAGTAAACCCAGACGTGAATGAGCGCGTGTGCCCAGCACTGTGCTGGCTGTTGAACATCCAAGACTTCGCTTCGTGCCGATGTGGCCGTGTCGGCCTGGGGAGGTGTGATGTTTTGATTGGCAGCACGCACTCCGCCATACCCTTTCTCCTTGTGGGTGTGTCGGGAACTGGACAGAGGAGAAGCGAGCTGCAGGGACAAATGCAAGTTCAAATCCAGGTTCTGCCACTTACAAGCTCTGTGACTTTTTGCCTCTTTGAACTCTTTTTTTTTCCTACCAGGTAGAGTCTACCTCAGTGAGTTAAGAGGATTAAATGAAATAATGGATGTAGAAATGTCTGGCCTAAGGTTGGCAATAAATGCGGAATGAATGAGTGAGTGGACGAGTAGAGAGACCAAGTGCGCCAGGCAGAGAGCCCCAGCGCTCTGCTCGCTCTGTCCCCTTCTTGCTACATCCCCAAGAGGGGCTCGTGACTGTCTCTGGGACATTACTCAGGGATCCAGGATGCAGAGTCTGTTTTCTTTTAGAGGAAAACTCTTTCCTGTGTCATCCCTACCATTTCTCTCTTAGGAGAACCTGTGTCCATTCAACCACAAAAGCTCTGGGCACCCGTGTCTTTGGCAAAGGCTGGGCTGAGCTTGAGAGCAACTGAGAAGCAATCCCCACCTCCTGCCACTCTTGGGCTGATGAGGAGGCAGGCAAGAGGGAAGGAGGGCTGGGTGCCAGGAGGGTCCAGGAGATGGAATGTGTGAGTCCAATAAAGTTCGATGCTTGAATGGCATCTTGAAGGAAGAGGAGGGAATACCCAGGGAGATAGATGGCAGTCAGCAAAGTCTTCCTGGAGGAGGCAGTTACTGAACTGAGCCTTGAATCATGAAAGCAGTTTTCCAGGCAGGTATTCCAGGGGAAACGGCATGGTGTGGCCTTTGTTCCATTTTCCCTGACTGTTTTATTAAGACTGGCCAAAGGACCTGGACTCAGGTTGGATAGGCAGCTTCCAGAATTATCCATGGGTGCCCAAAGCCCAGAGACCACTCCCCTCTACCCTCGCACATATGCTCTGGCTTCCCTTACTGCTCACCTCGCCCATACTGTCTTGCGTGTATGTCTCCCAGACCCTCCCCGCTGCCTGCTCTGCAGCCTCCTCAAAAGATCTCGTCCTCCAGAGAATGTTTTCTTACCCTGCCTGTCCCTTTCTGCAAAGTTCAGCACTTTGTCTGCAGAGACCAAGCTTGCCCTCCGCTCAAAGGTGAAGGTTCCTGGAAGCTCCAGCCCGTTTTCCACTTCAAACAAAAGGCTGGAACTCGCACCTCAGTCTCCACGCACAGCCAGACCACTGGGCTTCCAACTTGGCGGGGCATCCGTCCGGAACCAGGAGTGGGCCCGGCCTATATCTGGAGATGTTAGTTGGAAACTCGAGTGCTGCTAATTCAGGCCTTCCAACTTTGTGTGTTTCTCACTCTTCCACATGGAGCAATTCGGCTGTCTCAGGGAGGAGATTCAAAGCCTGCCTGCCACCGCCTTTTGTCCAGATCAGATTCAAGGAAGGAAGCCAAACCGTCTGAACTACCTGGTCTTCAGAAATAATTCAGCAAGTTCCTACTGTGTGCCAGGCTCGCTTATAAACGTCATTCCTCAAAACATTCCTATGACGTAGGGGTCATTGTCCCTGTTTGGTAAGGCAAAGAATTTGAGTTTTAGAGAGTGGAATAAACTAACCTGAGGTGACACCAGAAGTGTTAGAGTTGACTCAGCTTCTGAGTCGTAATCTAGTGCTCCTTGCCTGGTGTAATGTCCCAGGGAGTGTTCACGCATCTGCTGGGGGGCCTCAGATCTCAAACGCAAGGGCACAGGCTTTGCAGTTCGGCCATGCTCAAACTCTTATTTTGGGAGGCCCCCACCCGTCTTGACACCAAACATTAAAATGTACCACGTGCCACATTAAATGTAATTTACTGTTAACTATATCACAGTGGCAGTTGAGTTGACTTCATGTCAAGTTTTGTGCACCTCTGTCGGGCCACCTTTCTATTGTAAGTGACGGAACACACTCTCAACTGGTTTAAAGGAAATGAGATATTACTGGCCCACGTAACTGTGACATAAGTGGAGTTTCGGATGCGGGCCAGTCCGGAAGCTAAAGGATATGACCAGGACTTGGTTTCTCTTATTCTCTTGCTCTTGACTTTGCTTTCTCCGTGCAGGCTTTGTCAGTCTCTCTCCTGGTTACATGGCTGCCTTCACCTGGGCCTTACGTGTTCCCCAGGCTTTAGTCAGCCTGTGTTTTGGGGCAGCGCTTATACAAGTGTCTTGAAGAACATTGATGGGAGGGCTCAGGCCACGTGTCCAGCTCTGCACCAATCACAGGAAACAGTGTTTTGATTGGTTAGATCGAGCATCACGTGTACGTCTCGGAGAACACTGATTGGATGGCTCAGGCCACTGTGTCCAGCCCTGCGTCAATCACAGGAAACAATGTTTTGATTGGCTAGATGTGGGCATCTTGTTCTGCTGGAGGTGAGGTAGAAGCCCCTGGCTACTGGGTGGAGAGTGGGGAGGGGATGGATCTCTGAATAAGAGGAGTCTGTTACCTAGTTGATGCATGAGAAAGGATACAGGGGCCCATAGGAAAAGTTCACTCCGCAGATCCAGGAAGTGAAATTGCTGAGGCCACAGCCTGGATCAGGTTCTTTCTACTCCGCTGCCTCCAGCCTCGGCCACCGGCCTGTACCCCTCCCCCCACCCCCAGCCCTGCCCCCGTAGCTGTGGCCCTCGCAGCCGCCCTTCCCCTTCTCACTTCCTTCTCTTCTCCCCACCCGCAGCCTGATGGCACCAGTAAGGAGTGTGTGTTCATCGAGAAGGTCCTGGAGAACAACTACACGGCCCTGATGTCGGCCAAGTACTCCGGCTGGTACGTGGGCTTCACCAAGAAGGGGCGGCCAAGGAAGGGCCCCAAGACTCGGGAGAACCAGCAGGACGTGCACTTCATGAAGCGCTATCCCAAGGGGCAGGCAGAGCTGCAGAAGCCCTTCAAGTACACCACAGTGACCAAGAGGTCCCGGCGGATCCGCCCCACGCACCCAGGCTAGGCGGCCCCCCGTGGCCCCGAGGTGGCCCCGGCCCACACTCACACTCACAGAGAACTGCATCAGAGGAATATTTTTACATGAAAAATAAGGAAGAGGCTCTATTTTTGTACATTGTGTTTAAAAGAAGACAAAAACTGAACCAAAACTCTCGGGGGAGGGGGAGTGATAAGGATTTTACTGTTGACTTGAAACCCCCTTTGACAAATGACTCACGCAGAGGGACTGTTGTCAACGCATAGGTGCTTGTCTCTCTAGGAACAGACAACCTTAAACTTGTCCCCAGAGGAGGACTTGAATGAGGAAAACGACACTCTGAGAAACCAAAGTCCTTTTTCCCAAAGGTTCTGAAAGGAAAAGAAGAAAAAAGAAAGAAAAAAGAAAAAAAGAAAAAAAAGGAAAAAAAAAAAAA
>NW_011888960.1:915783-925688 GCF_000151845.1 Pteropus vampyrus
GATTCTCAAGAGTGAGAGTCCGTGTATGGGACTGTATGACCAAGTCAATCATCGAATCGACGACTCAGACTAATCTCTCTGAAGGCGAGGATTTCCATCTGCTGGAGCCAAAGAGCCTGTCTGGGCTCCCCGACTTCCAGGGCCCTTTCTTCTATGTCTTCTTTCCCAGGGCCGCCCCAGGGTGTTGGGAGAGACTGGTTAGCAGCTTGGGCAGGAGGTTGACCGAGGTGGAAGGAGTCTGGCTGTCACTGAAAATTCCCCCGGCCAAGGCTGGCCAGACGCGGTTTACCCATGAGGCCCTGTGGAGAGGAGAGGGGACAGGGGCAGGTGGACGGGGGCAGGAGCGCCTTCTCTACAGACGGCTCCTGGCTGAGGAAGGGGCTCAGCTGCTTCCGGGCTGTGGGCTCCCTCTATGTGGCCTTGGGCCTCGGAGCTGAGGCCAAGCACAGCTGTTGGTTCTGTCCCTTCTCTGCATTGTGAGTGTGTTTCTCGTCATCCCTGGGCCCTGTTCCATGTGTCCATCACAACACACCTCCTGATGGCTTTAGTGCACAGTCTCGTTGTGACCTCAGGACGACATGTTGTGAGGAAGGTACTGTCGTTATCCCAATTTTGTAGATGAGACCGAAGCTCAGAAATGTCCAGTCACTTCTCCGAGAGCACAGAATTAGAGAATGGTGGAGCCACGTCCAAACCCCAGATTCTCCAGGAATGCGGTGGCCGCCACTCGGTCAGTGCCTACCGTGTGTCAGCCCCCCTGCGAAGTGCCTCAAATTCACTGCCTGAGCACCCCGAACATCCCCACGTGGGGCATACGGATTCCTGACTTCCACATTCGGCAGACGAACAGACTGGCTCAGAGCCATTATTGAGGGGCCCAAGGCTTCACTGAGTAGGTGACTGAGCCTGAGACCCTTGGTGATAATAACTGCAATAGTGGTGGTGGTTTATTGAGCACCTATTTTGCGTTAGTTCCTTTCATACTCCATTATTTCATTTAAGCCATAACCCCGTGAGATGCGTGTGCACTCTTACTTTGCCCTGGAAGTTTCAGAGAGGTGAAATGACCTTCCCGAAGCAATCCAAGTTAGAAAACCGTGAATCCGGATTTCAATCATTCATTCGTTCATGCAATAAATATGTGTTGAGTTTACTCAGTACCAGAAGCTGTCCCAGGGGATGAAGATACAGCAGTGAACTAAGCAGAGCCCCCGCCCTCAAACTTACATTCCCTCGGGGAAGAGCAGTGATAAACCAAATAAATATAAAATATAGCATCAGTGATAAATTGTAAAGAAAAATAAAATAAATAGGGTGACGGGACAGAGGGTGATGAGGCTCCTATTTGAGGGTGGTCGGGCAAAGCCTCTGGAGGGGAGACCCACACGAACACTGACGGGAAGAGCATTCCAGGCAGAGGGAACAGAGAGTGCTAAGGCCTGAAAGCCTGGTCATGAAATGAGGAGGGGCGGGGCGGGGGGGGGCGGCTATGGCAGAGTGACTGGGGCAGAGGGGCAGAGTCCTGGAGGGCCCAGGCCACTATTGGAGCTCTCATTCAGAGATGGGGAGCCACAGGTGATGTGCCTTACACTTTAAAGGGACTGCCCTGGACCCTCACCACCACCGGCTGCCTCCTGCTGCTGGCTCTGCCTGCCCCCTCCCCCAGCTCATCCTCGGCCTCCGTCCTCAGCCCACAGCTGCCAGCACCTCGATACCCAACACCTTGCCTTTGCTCCACTCACGGCCCTTGGAGCCCAGGCGATTTCCTCTTCCTGCCTTTCTAGAGACTCCCTGATTTTGGAAGTGTGGGCCCGGCTTCTGCTTACTTGAGACAGAGCTTTCTGGATACTCCCTGAGCTATGAGCCTAGCAGACTGCTGTGAAGATTTCCCAATCCCCGCGGTGTCTTCTTAGGACACTCTCTGGAGGGTTCCCACAGTACAGCGGAGGAGGGAACCCCAGCGATAACAGCCACCATTTTAGGAGCACCTACTGTGTAGCAAGCGCCATCTTTTCGTATCCACCCAGCCAGTCTTTGGGGGTGGCCATTTTTAGTCCCACTTTATAGAGCAGTGGAGTCACTTGCCTGAGGTCACATAGGTAAATAAATGGAGGAGCTGGGGTTTGAACCCAGGTTTGTCTGTCCCTAGAGCTGCGGCTTGACCCAAGCTGAGATGCTTGGAGCTCTGGGCATCTGCCCCGAGTTTCAGTCTCCCCCCCCCTCGCCCCCGAGTCTGGTCTCGGTGTCCATCATCTCTCAACGCACCAGAGAGAGGAGACGGGTATGCTCATTCCCAGGTCCCTAATGACAGCCCTTCCCACGATGTCGGAGTCACAGAGGGCTCTGGGACCGAAGGCACCTGAGTTTGTTTTCAGCTTGGCCGCTTTGCCAGCTGTGTGACCTTGGGCGCATCTTCTATGAGTGGTGTTTCTCATCGATCCACTGTTCTTACCTTGCGGGGCCAGTGTCATGTTCAAAAGAGATAGCAGAGCGAAGAACTGGGGATGATTCCTGCCCAGGAAGAGCCGGAAGAGCCCCACCCAGGTGTTGTACCCCGTCAGTCTTCTCTCCATCTCCCTTCGCCCTCGTCGCTTTAGAGAGGTAGCAACCAAGACCCAGAAGGGGGAGGTGACTCGCAGGGACCCTGCGAGTTAATGACAGAGCCTGTTAGATGACCACTGACGAGTGATGCTAGCCATGACTAACACGGCGGGATGAGGCAGAAGCAGGTAAGTCAGGGCTCTTCCAGGGAGTTCAAGGGTCAAGGAGTCCCTTCAGTGGCCAGCCAGGTCTCTTTCAGCATCCTTCCCAAATTTCTTTCTCTGACCCGAAGAAGCAGAGGGCGGGGAAGAGACAGCTGAGGTCTTCTGGCCCTCGACCCTCATCCTCTGTCCCTGGACCCTCACCCTCTGCACCCCACCCCCACAGAGGTGCCATGGAACCAAGTGCCAGAAGTGAGTAAAGATGGACTCTTGCCCTAGAATTTCAGGCAAGAAGGTGGGACCGGCCCAGCATCAGGGAGAGACGCGGGTTTGGGCGGGTGGGGAGGGCACGGCTAGGAAGGCTGTGTCTGGAGTATTCTTGCCAACCAGGTGAGCCGAGGGGAGAGGGGGACGGAAAGCCCAGGCTGCCTGCAGGAAGTGAGGGAGGTGCCCTCCTGGCTGCCTGCCCAGCTGGAGCCTAACAAGGCGGGCCTGGGATGCCCGGGGCTTGAAAGCCCCATAAACGGGGCCAGCCGCAGCATTGGGGCTTCCAAAGAAACAATAGTGAATTAGGTGTTAAAGATGTGAAGGCTGCTCCCCAACCATGCAATTAGGTAGTGGGTCTGTTACAAACATTAGGCGGGGAGTTGGGGACCAGATGGCGGCAAGGCTCACCCTCGCAGACCTGTCCGGAACCGCCTGGCTTCCTGGCTGGGGTTTCCAGCTCTGGCAGGGAGGGAAGGCCACAGGTAGGCCCGGTGTGTGGCCCCCTGCAGAGCAGGCCAGTAATTAATCAGGCATTCCTCCCCTCCCTCGGGTAGCTTCACGACCTAATTAGCACTTGCTAGAATTTCTGCCCAGCTCTTCTGCTTGTGGAGGGAGCAACTCTTTCAACGTTCCAGCCTCCCAGGCTGACCACTCTGCAGCTGCAGGCCCTGTGTCACCCTCTGGGGCGGGTCAAAGGTGCTGGCTGGTTTTAAAAGACTGTCACAGACTTAAATCTCACTTGCCTGCCCCATACGGGGCTAGTTGTCACCTGTTGAGCCCCAGCTTTCTGTGGGCATGTTACTTTTTTTTTAATTCTCACCACAGTCTTTTGAGATATTTTTATCTGCTTCCTACCAATGAGGAAACTGAGGTTTAGAGAAGGGAGGTCACTGGCTGAAGGTCATCTGTCTATCTCCTCAAATCCTGCACGTGACACACCGCAAAGCAGCCTCCCATGGAGTTGGTGTAACCCCTGTTTTACACAAGGACAGGGGATCAGAGAGGTGAAGTAGCGTCACACTACTATTGACGAGCGAAGCAAGGATTTGAAATGAGGTCTACTGTGTTCTAGAATTTTACATCGCCATTCCTCCCAACCCTCCACTTCCGTTCCTATTAATACGGGATTCTTTTAGCTACAAGTGAGAGAAACATGAAAACTGACTGAAGTCGATAAGGAAATTCGTTAGAATGACAATATTCAAGATTCGAAGAAAGCGTTCTGGGAAATGCCAGTCTGGTGAAGCGCGTTCTGCTGCGCTGTCACCATTCTCAGAGGTGACAGAGCTGGGTGCGTTTCCATCCATTCTTTCCTTGGTCCATGTCTCTGTGGAGTGTTTTGCCCGACTTGGAGGAGGAGAAGGAGGTGACGTGTTCCTAACTTCTTTCCTACAAGCCATCTCTGAGAAGAACGTGTTGCATCAGAGGGAAGTTAGTGTTTTATATTTTCTCAAACATTTCTTAGACTTGTAGGGGAAATATTTCCAATTGACTTTTGCAAAAAGATTAGTAGCTACTATCAATCCACATTCATTTTTCACTTGCGCGTAAATCTCTTCCTTATTCATTTTTAGTGTGTATTTATTAGATTTCGATGAATCGAATTGTGTATGATGTGGAGCCTATGAAAAGATAGAATTTTCAAAGTTATTTAAGGGGGTTCACGAGCAAAAAAGGCGTGAAAACCCGTCTCGCCCAACCCGTGCATCTGTACGCGTTACACCCACACACAGACGTGCGGTCTCAATCTGGAAATACCCCATGCACTCTGGCCACTGGCCTGCCTTCCACAGCTGGGAGCACAGAGGTGCCTCGTTTTGGTCCTGGGGGGCACCCCAAGACGCAGCCTTTGGAGAACTCGCAGTCGAGTGCTGTGAATAGGTGCCCCATAATGCAGCAAGAGAAAGGAGTGTAGATAGAGGCTCAAAATCTCTGGATGCACAGAGGATGAGGGGACTAACTGGGAAAGGAGAGAGGGTCCGAGAGACTCTGGAAGGCTGAGCGGAGGTTGAACTGCAAGGAGAAAGTGGGGAAAGGCAGCCCAGGCAGAAGGAACAGCAAGTGCAAAGGCGGAGAGCAACGCAAAGTGACGAAGGTTCGCAGATAAACGGCATGGCCGGAGCTGGGAGGCATGAGGCACGGCGATGGGAGATGAGGCTGGGAGGGAAGAGAGGGGAGGGAGTCAAGGCTGTGGCTTTCGCAGTCCCCCATTTTTGCGTGGCAACCCCTGCGCGGTGCACGTATATCGACGTTCACACACACCCTGCTCTGCGCACGCGCGAACAGTCTGCCACGCTCCAATGCTCGGCCAAGTGCATATGTCAGCACTACGAGAGCACAAAGTCACGCCTCCCTTCTGCCGTCCTTCCTCCTTCCGTCCTGCTAGCAACATTTTCTGGTGCCTATTCCATGCTGGGTTCCCTGGGGATAGAGCAATGAGCTTGGAAGCCTCTGCACCTGAGTCTTATTGAAGAGACACAGTGAACGGTGATACTGTGATAAGGGACACCATGGGCAAGGATAGTACAAAGGGGGAGTCAGAGAAGGCTTCCTGGAGGAAGAGTCACGGAAGCTGAGACCCGAGAGAATGAGGAAGCGTTGGCTGGAAGAGAAGGGATGCGAGGGGTGAAGCATTCTAGGTAGAAGCAGCAGCTGTGCAGGGCTGGCGAGGGGAGCACTGAGCCTCCCGAAAAACGGAGATGGGGGCGGGAGGATTTGTGACTTCACCAGAGGAGTGGCAACTTGGCGGGCAAAACGGGGGAGAGGACGGTGCTGAGGGATTCGCCTTGGGTTTCTGTTTTGCTAGCGGGGTCGGGGGCCCTGGCTGGTGGTCACTGATGGTGGTGGTGACTGCCAAGCCTTCCTCAAGCAGCTTCTGGGGCCACTTTAGAGTCAGGCGCAGTTCCGTTTCTTGTCGGCCTTCGCCTCATGGTTTCAGCAGCTATTGAAGATCATGGCCTACCTCGGTGGTTCCCAAGCAGGGTGACTTTGTCCCCTAGGGATACTTGGCAGTGTGTGGACATACTTCCGGTTGTCACAACCGACACTACTGGCTTCTAGGGAGTAGAGGTCAGGGAGGCTGCTCTCTGATGGACAGAACAGCCCCCACAACAAAGAATTGTCTGGTCCGAAGTGTCAACTGTACTAAAGTTTAAAAACCTTGGCCCAGATCTGTCCTTTCAGAATGGTGACTTTCTAATTCTCTCATTTATTCTGCATTTATTGACTGGGGTTCTTCTATAAACAAGAACCTTTCCCCATCAACTATTCAGTTACCCCAAGAGACAATTCATATAGGAAATAGAAGTGCCTGATTCTTTGTGTACCTTTTTTCAGGATAATTATTAGCAAACTAGCATCATCCAGAGATGACCAATGCATTTTTTTTTTTTTAATATCGCCATCAGAATTTTTAAAAACGTATTTAATGTCTTTCAATCCATGGCAGTGATTATTCTTTTTAAAAATCAGGTTCTTCCATCTCTGGCCAGTGAGGACTCCTTCCGGTGGCTCTTGTACCCCTTTGTCATCACCCTGGTGTTCTGGTGACTTCCTTGCTTTCCGATGTGATGGGAAGTCCCCAGTTCATCTTATACCTTTCCCACCTCCAACTCGGGATCGACTCTTTCTCCCAGGACCCCGGTTCATGTTAGCGGAGAATGTCAGGGCTGATTGAGGGTTAAAAGAGAGGATTCCTACAAAGCTCCTAGCACGGCGCCTGCGACATAATAAGTGCTCATCTAACGCTGCGGTGATTTCTCGGACAAAAATCAACTCCTCCAAGTCGCTTTTCCCAGCCTGCCACACATTCTGACACTTGCTCTCTGTACCTCCAGATGGTCTGGGGTGGAGCCCGAGTGAATGAAGATTCAGGCTGACCAGGGGAGGGATGCATATAGCAGCTTTGTTGGGGAGAGAGACTAGTCCATGAGAAAGAAACCAGGGTAAGCCCGCAGAAGAGAGGAGCCATTAGCTAATTCAAGAGTTAAGGTCTTGCTTTTGTTTTCACCGTCCATTTTAATCCTGCAATAACCTTTGACCTAAGCCTTAGGGCAATTAGTGCCTGCCCCTGAAGTGGCGGTAGGTTAAGACTTCTGCCTTCCTCCCCAGGCGAGTCAATCCTTCTGTATTCTGTTACAGGTAATTGCGGGAAAAGGGTTTATTGAAGCTAACAAATGATTACTTCCCACAATAGAGCCTCCATCCCAGTTAGTGAATTGGCTCTTCCAGGCATCTTATGTTTTGTCTGCAACCAAAGTCTGTATTTTACTGTCTGCTTCGTGTTCTTCTCCAGGCTCCTTGCTTCTCTCTTCTCTTACCCCTCCTCTTCGCCCTTACAATTCAATTCAGTACATTCAATGTAAATAGCACCCACGAGGCACCCTTCGGATGGGCCGGACCCTTAGGTCCCAGCCCCAGAAGGATCTAACGGCCCGGTGACAAAGACAGACTTATTCACAGATAAATTATAAAATATACTGTGGTACGATAAAGGCAAAGTAATCCATTGAGTTCAGACAAAGGAGATAGATGGTGAGGAATGGTTTTTGTGCAGAAGAGACTAGAAAAGGAGACAAAACTAGAGACATTTGAATCAACGGACGCGAGGCTTCCAAGGACCAAAGAGCAGTTTTATCCGCGTGGCCTGAAGGGTAGCTATTTATAAGAATGGGACAGACTTCTCACTACTGAACACAGATTTGGTCCAGATACCCTGCTCCCCTATGGGATCATGTACTTCAGAGAAGCCTTGTGTCATCCTCATCCTCATGGAATGGATGAGTCTCGATTCATCAAAGCCAATCAGTCTAATTACATTACCCTTGCCAGTGATTGGCTTAAGAAGGGGCATGTGAGTAGATTCTGGCCAATGAGCTACGAGTAGAAGTCTGTGGGTTGATGGCGGTGGTGGGCATATTCCTAGGGAAATTTCTTAACTCCTAAAAACAGGTACAAGGAAGTCATCACATCCTTATCAAGTTTCTGAGTCTGGAATTTGGTGAGGATGTGATGGCTGGAGTTGTTGTAGCCCTATTGCAACCCTGAGGAGAACTAGCTGCTGCTCTAGCTGGCGGAGCAAAGAGATGGAAGGAATCTGGGTCTGTGATGCCATTTTTCAGCTGCTGAATTAAGCCATATGGGGTCTTCCTGCCTTAAAACTTCTCATTGTCTGAAATTACAATATTTTCTTGTATTTAAGTCTCTTTCAGTTGCATTTTCTGTTACAAATGTTGATTGGGGATTGCAAAAAAACTTTAGCAAGTAGGCAAATTCACAAATACAGAATCCATGAAAGACAAGAATTAACTGTAGATAGATGAGAGAGAGAGAATGTTAGCTTAGCTCTGGTGGGGTCTGAGTCACTGGTTCTAGTTGCTTCCCTGCCCTTCTTGTGGTTTGAATATTCCATTTTTGTTTGATTACGTGACTTATTTCAAGGTCATTTCTACATCCCATCTCTTTTTGTTTTCCCCAAAGCCAATTCCATTCGAGTTCTGTTGCTTGCAACCAAAAGAGTGTGCTGACTTAATAAATAGAGACCCCCTCGGCACACAGTAGGTCCTCAGTGAACCTGGCTCCTTTCCTTTCTTTACGAGATGCAGGGTTGGCTAAAGATAACCAATGGATGTATATCACGGGGAGAGGCTATGGCGAGGAGAAGGCAGGCTTTGTAATAAAAAAAAAAAAAAAATGGGAGCAACATATTTTCGACTCCTCCCTTTACCCTTAGCAGAGCAAGCACTTCTTGCCATGTTCCAGTACAGATGGAAAAGTCACTGAGTTACGGACCCAGTTGCAAGCTATTTTTGGTGGAGTTGTGGTGTGTGTGTGTGCGCGCGTAATGTACGCATTGGGATTCTTGGCCACCGCCTCTGTTTGTATCAGCTGTCAGCAAATCAGAGGCACCATACACGTTTGTCATAATTCATTACATTAATTAACCACGTTGGAGCACTGGGCGCAGGCCAGAGTGGACGCAGGGGAGGGAGGCCTCCACATTGTTGTGTCTGAACCTCCCGGGTCAGAATTTCCACGGTTTGATGAGCTGCCATCGCCTGCACATGTGTCCCCTGACACGCGGACCTTGATGAAATCATCATGTTTACATCTTTGAATATTCTCTGCAGATGATGCCCGTGGCGGGACGCCAGAGGCACAGAGCATCCCAGAACTTGGCTCTGGAGGGCCGTCTCTGTACCCAAAAGAGTTTGGAATTACCCTGACGTTCGATACCAAACTGGGCATCCTTCTCTAGCCCATCCCTCTCTGGCCGGTTCCCTGGGCAGGCTGCCTGGCTTAGGCCTTCTGCAGGACAAATGGCGCCGGCCATACCATCCCCACTCAAGAGCCGGTGGGGTGGAGCCGTGCTCTCTCCATGTCCCCCATTTTAGTGAATGGTGCCTCCCCCACCCCCCAGCTGTGGGTAATTCTCCATTCTGTCTCCGTATCCTGTCGATTCCCCTTTATTGCCATTTCTCAGGTCCGTTCGCTTCTTCAGCTCTACTGCACACTGCCCCATCCGAGTGTCACCTGTCACCTGGACCACGGCAACTGCCTCATCCTCAGCCTCCTTTATTTTCCTATCTCTCTCTTCCATCTTTCCAGATAGATTTTTTTTTTTAATGCAAATAGAAGCGTGCCCCTCTCCTGTTGACATTCCTCCTTGCTTTCCCATTAACCTTCAGATTTTTTAGGATGCTTTATAAGGCCCTTCCTGATCCGGCCCTGCCAATCACTGATTCCTGGCCATCTCCAAGATTTACTCTCCAGTCTCCCTAGCAGTTCTTCCAATACGTTTATTTTGCCTAACTTAGTTTCTGTTGTATACAACCAAAGACCCTGACTCCTGAATCATCAAAGATCATATTTGTCTCCTATGTCAGATTAAGGACAACTTCCTTCCTTCCTTCCTTCCTTCCTTCCTTCCTTCCTTCC
>NW_011888960.1:925993-930508 GCF_000151845.1 Pteropus vampyrus
TCTCTCTTTCTTTCTCTCTTTCTTTATTTTTTTCCAACAAAAATGTTCCATGTTCTTACCATGTGCTCAGTAACTTGGCCACTGATTGGCATTCAGCCATTGTCTCAGAAACTAGGTCCTCAGTGGTATCATTTAAGCTACTTGATCTTATCTTACCTAAAGCTAGTACAAAAATTTTTCCAATGTCTTGAGTCAACAGATTCTTCTTATGTTTGAATTAAGTTTTCTGCGACTTTCGATTTGATACAGACATTGAATCACAAACTGTTTTTGGGCAAAGACAGTGCTTGCTTCATTCTGACTCTAATGATCTGCTAGGGGAACTTTTTCTTTTTCCTTTATTATCCAGGCCTGTTACCAAAGTCTTTCTACCTACTTTGGTGATGAGAGCAATTACTCTCTGCATATCACTTAACAATTTATAAAGCACCCTCAAGTTCATCAGCTCATTTAAAACTGTCAGTAATACTGGAAGGGGTGTGTAATTATATCCATTTTATAGATGAAAGAACTGAGGTTCGGGCTCACCCAAGGTCACATGGCTAGTGAGAAGCAAAGCTAGTGTTCGAATCCCATCCTCTGATTCACAACTTGTATGTTTTCTTATATTCGTGTATTTCATCAATTCGTTCAAAAACAGCAAGAATAATTGAATGCCTACTATTTGCAGAGATCTCACTAGACTTTGAAAATATATCAATAAACAAGACAGAGTCTCTGTCCTTAAAGAACTTACCAACTGGCAGGCGACAAAGACCATGGCCATGATCTGTGACGAGGGCATCTCTTTATTCTGAGCCCGAATAGCTGGTCAGCAAGCCACCACTGGCGGGGACAAGCCTCCAGCATTTCCAATCTCTTTGTCTCCCTGCATCTGATTCAAATTCCAGGTTCGGGTGGGACGGGAGGCAGGTTGGTACAGACACAACAGACTGTGTGCCATGGGGCGCAGGCCATTCCCCAAGAGGAAGTTGGGAAACTTAGGAAGAAGAAACAACAAATGTCTACTGTAATTCAGGACACTTGGGCCACTGACTGAATTCTAGGGTTATCGTACCGGGGCCATGGCCAAGAGTTACTGTTGCTACACTCTACCTTTTATTAAGTGATTTCATAGTTTTGGACATTGGGTTTTTGTCTGCTAAGCTTTTGGACTTATTTTTGGAATCACCTTCTCTGAGCAAGAATGTTGCTAACCCTTTTAGGGAGAAGGTAGAGCTTGGTGAGGAAGGCCAATGCCTTGTTTCATCTTCTGCAGTAATGTAGAAACCTGCTTTATACTCTTTTAACTCCACCCGTGGCAGACATGACTAATCGATCCTGGATTTCTTTCCCACTTTGCCCAGATCAAGCCCCAGAAATCTTATTCTAGTCCTTCAGGTAGCCACAACCAGTTGACCAGATGTTGGCACATGAAGTGAAAACTATTTGCTAGTCCTGTTTTGGAAACTGTGGGGCCTTGGGGAAATTCCTTTTTTTTCTCTGAGCCTCAGTTTTCCTGTCTTTTAAATATGGCCCAAAGGAGCTGTATAGTGCAATCCAGTTCTGACGGTGTTGATTGGAAGACCCTCAAGTCACTGGGTGGGAAGAGACGTTGTGAGGCAGGCTTTCAGGCTCTGCCCCTGATCCTGGGGCCTTCAGAACTGGGAAGTGGGTGGGAATCAGATCACAAGCTGGGACACAGACTAAATATTTCCCTTACAATACTGTACGGGTAACACTGCTGGAGAACACCCAAGGCTCAGTGGGTGGATTCAAAGAACGAAACAGTGAGGATGGTCACCCAATTGCAAGGATGGTCCCCCTTTATTGAGTGCCTACGGTGCAGGTCTGCCCACCCCCCCATACCGTTTGGCATGACCCTTCAAGTTAGCTTTCTCATTATGATTTACAGACAGAGGCACAGACCTCAGAGGATCGCCACATGCTCACCAAGTGACAGAGTCCGGATGAGAGCTCAGATTCCGTCTCCATATTAGACAGGCCCTAGGGGAAGGGCCCTCCCCTAAGGCCCTCCCGCTGGGGTGCTGCTCCATCTCTATCCCCGACACTGTCATAGTGTTGTCGCTCCCTCCAGATCCCCCCAGTTCCCTTCTCCTGTCTCTCTGAGCCCCTTCTTTGGCTTCTGTGTTCTCTGTGCCTATCAATCAGCCTGCACCCACACCCTCTTCACGGGGTTCCTCAGCCCTGGAGATGCTTCACCCAGATGTCAAGACATGGTCGTGCCTGAGAACTTGCATTCTCTGGGGCTCCCTCGGCCAGCGACTGGCTGGTCCTGGGCACGAAAGCCCAGTGCCCGTGTCTGCACCTGCTCAAATTCCCGGGCGAACGTCTGCTCCAGAGTGTCCCCGAGCGGTCAGGCTGAGGCCGGGCCCTCACCTCGGTCTGTGCGCTCACTTGTCCCATCTCCTTCTCCGTTGTCCTCCCACTCTGTCCATAGTAAACCACTCACCCTCTGACAATCAGCTCAGAGTTGGCGCCGGGCGACCTGACCTAAGTTGCCTCCCTTCCCTCTATTTCTTAGGAAAATACTCGATCATAATAACTGAGATTTATAGAATTCATTGCAAAGCATTTTTGGATCGACGATCTCACACAGTTCTTTGCACATGCCGTGCTCTCTGCCCAGGATGCCCTCCCACTGCCCACTTCGCTGCTGGACGCAGTCCCGTTCTTACTTCCTCCTGGAAGCTTCTGGGCTCAGCCGGATGGGGCTAGTTACTTTCTCCTTCGTCTCCCCTGTTGTGGCAGAGACCTGCTAGGTACTCATCATCCTGGGTCCTCTATTCCCAGCTTCCAATGCAGTCAAGTGGGGGTAGTATGACTGGTTCTAGCCAAGGGAATGTGGGCAAATGAGGTACGTGATTTCTGGGCTAGGCCATCAAATGTTCCACGCAATCCTTCACGACGCCTCTCTCTTGCTTGGTGGCTGACATCCAGCAGAGGACTCCAAGGAGGCCTGGATCTCATAATGACTACACGGAGCAGAAGACCCTGCCAAGGCATTGCTCCATGTGCTGCCTCATTAAGCCACTGAGATGCTGGGGTTATTTGTTGAAGCAGCTTTCATTGAATGCCCTGATTAATACACCCAGTGTCCTATAATTCACCTATTATAACAACAATCATATACAATTGGTTACTTATCTATCTCATTCCATGGGCCGGAGGCTTCTCAACAGCAGATGCAAGGTTTATCTGTGCGCAGTGCCCAGCACAAGAAGATGAGCTGTGTTTGTTTGTTCAGCGGACGAATGAAAACACTGTGCGATGCAGCATGATAGTCTAGTCTGCCGGCTCTGGAGTTGGAGTCGCTGGTTGACATCCTCGCTCGTTCTTCTGGTGCTTGGATCACTTTGGGCAAGTTCCCTGACCTCTCTGAGCTTAGTTTCCTGATCGCTAAAGTGGCGATCCTAGGAGTTCCTATTTCATAGAGATGCCATGAGGAGGAAATGAAGTCTCTTGTTTAGTCAGAGCCTGGCAAGTAGTAGCACTCAGTAAATATAATAACTCTTATTATTATCATAGCTATTGTCATCTCTACTGACACTGAGATTCAGGGAGGTTGCTTGGCCGGCCCCAGATCATTCGGTCGGGGGCAGAAATGGCTCTTGCGTTCAGATCTTCCTCCTCCTGCTATGCTTAGAGAAGTAAGGAGAGAGCATGTCTGTCATCTCGAACTTTTCCCTTGGCGTTTGGGTGACAGCCAATATTCCCAGCAGGAGTGGTGACCTGAGAGTTTTTAACACCTTCGGGCACTAAGTTGAAGCCAAGGGCCTGAGTGATCTTCCTGGGAAGAAGCCTACATTGGAGTAAACGACCCCTCAGGGTGGAGATGTGGCCTGGGACCAGGGCCCCAAGCCTGGAGGAGCCAGGCCGCACCCTGGGTGTCGCTCGTTGCGGGGGGACAGGCATCGGCTTACGTAAGCCACAGGAACATGCGGCCAGCTTCGCCCATTTTCCAGGCCCTCTTTTCTTCCATTCTCAATTTCTATCCTTCCTCCTCCTCCTCTAGAAAAATACTCAGGCGTTCTCGAGCTGCTTTGGCAGCCTCTGAGCTTGAATGTCAAGACCCGAGGCCTCTGGGGACAGGAGTCCAGAGGGAGGCTTTTAGCTCTGAGACCCAGACGGCAGGAAATGCTGGGGTTTCCTGAAGGCTACAGGAGATAGGGCACTCCGGGGCTTCCCCAGGTTACCAGGGAGGGGCCCTGGCTGGAGGCTGACTCCAGTCCCCCGGGAAGCGGGAAGTGAGGGCCTGGACTCAGCTGGAGAGAGAAGGTCCGCACAGAATGCTGGCGAATTCCAGGCAATCTTGGCTGGGCTCAGTGGTGAGGGCCCCCAGTGGTCCTGTGAGGTCTCGCAGGTGACCCATGACCTTTACAGCCTCAGGTGGGCTCTCCTTCAGAGACTGTCTGTGGGGAGCAGGTCCTGTCTTAACGTGAGAACACCTTAAGGGTAGGTCTGTGACTGTTCACCTTTGAGCGTATACGACAGTGAATGAATACATGAACCAGT
>NW_011888960.1:931553-952543 GCF_000151845.1 Pteropus vampyrus
AGGGCAGCCTTGAGGCCCGAATCTGCAGCCCTTGGCTTTGCTCAGCCGAGCTCGCAAACCACCTCTGTGCTGGAGTCTCCGGGGACCCTCCTGTGCGCTCCGCTTCACAGACGGGAAAGCGAGGCGCGCAAGGGCCAAGGGCATCCTGCTAAGAGTGGCAGGCAGGCACTTGACCCTGGGCCTTCTGAGTCGCATCTGGGGTCGCTTCTGAGTCGCATCATCCTTCTCACAGTGGCTCCTCTCTACCTCAACTTGATTCCAGGGTTGAAAGCACAGGGACACCTTGGGCCGGGTCCTAGGCAGCCTCTGGACGAGGGGCCGTAGCTCTTTCTACAAGAGGCTACAGTTTGGCTTGTTCATCCCTGCTGAGCAGCTGCTGTGCGCGCACAGGATGGCAGAGCCGACTGCTGTGCGGCTCTTGCGTCCCCGCCTGAGGCTGCACTGGGACCGATGGGATCTGGGTGGGCGCGCGGGGCAGGTGTCCACGCAGAGAGGACCGTGAATGACTGAGCAGACCCTGCATACCCAGCTTTCGTTACAACAGTCCCCTGCTGTGGGCACCGTTCTCACCATTCTACAGATGAAGAAAGTAAGGTCCAGAGAGGTGACATGGCTTGTTCGCGATCACGCAGGTGAGGGTGACAGAGCCAGGATCTGAGCCAGCCTTCGTCAGGCTCCAAAGCTCAGGTTCTAACTCGTTCTCCTGGTGAGGGGAGAGCCTGAGGTGGGAAGGGGGCAGGTACAGGTGCAGACTGGGGCCAGGCCTATGAGGTGCCAGGCTCGGAGTGGGTGCTCCCCCGGGCTCCTGGTTTCATGCCCTGGCTTCACGGCTGGGGCAGGTGGGGTTTTCGTTCCTGCAGGAGAATGGACTCAGTCGGTCCACTGCTGAATCAGTTCCTCTAGAAGCCTAGCCGCTTGCTTCGGTCTTCTGTGGAGACAGAGGATCTCCAGCCTCAAGTGTGGGCTTATCTCCCGTCGGCCTGGCCCAACCCCACAGCCCTGTGGTGGGCGGAGCCAGCTCCCCAGGAACGGGGGTTCCCTCTAGACAGCCCTGCCCTCCACCCCCGTTTGCATTGCTGGCCCCGGCCGGCCCCCTGGGCCCCGGCTCGAGAACAGACACTCGCCCCTTTGCCAAGCACGGAGTGGGAAGGGAAGGGCTGCTGCAGCCCCAGCCAGGAGCCCCAGCCAGGGAACGGGATCAAGAGCGAATGGGACGACTGGGGCTGCCGAGGGGCCGGGACCAAGGCACAAGGACCTGGGGCTGGAGCAGGCTTGCGGGGGTGGGGCGGGAGGTTGGCCTGGAGGTCAAGGGAGGAACAAGGGGGCTCCTTATTCCCAACTCTGTCAGGGTGTGAAAGTCAGGAGTCTTGCAGCTGCAGCTGGAGGTGGCACAGTGGGAAACAGCCTTGACCCCTCTCTCTTCTTAAAGGGCCAGAGCCGTGAAAGGGCGTGCAGGGCCGGGCAAGGCCACGGCTGATCTCAGCCTCTCAGGCCGGGGGTCAGAGCTCAGTGCCTCCCACAGCTGGGGGGCCGCCCTTCTCAGAGATGCTTTGGTTTCCAGCTTCCTCACCTAGACGGGCCTGCCCCACCTGAGGGGGCTCTGGGGTTGGCCTCTCATCTCTCTTGTCCTTCGCATCCAGATGACTTCGGTGAGGGGACCAGGTTGGAGCTGTGAGTTGGGAACCCAGAGTCCAGCCGGAGCCCTCCCCTGACTCAGTTTCCTCTCGGTCCCCCAAGATGCTGGCAGGGGTGGGCTGTTCTCTGAGCTCCCCTCCCCACCCGCTCCTTCTGTCCTGGTGATGTCCCCTCCACTCAACCCAAAGGTCTCAGCCCCACAGCTCATCTAGTGTCCATGATGTGCTTTTCATGCGTCAGAAACGGACACTGTATTAAAGGGGCCAGACAGGCTGAGTCCACACCCCCACTCTGCCCATTCCCAGCTGGTCCCTTGTGGAGCCCTCAGGAACACCACGTCAGAGAAGTGTTGAAAGGATTCGATCAGTTAATGCAGCGAGAGTGATTAGAACAGGTACAATAGGTGGTAGGCAGCATTCGAACTCAGGTCTAGCTGATGCCAAAGCCTGCTTTCTTTCTGTCACCACGTGACCTGGGATAGCCTGATCTTTAGGAGCTGGTGGCTGGTGAGTGCTGGGGTGGGGGCTAGAGCTGGCATCTCACCAGGATCCTAGAGGCCAGTGGCCTTCTCTGGCCAGACAGATTCTACTCCTCCCTCCCACTAGGCTAACTCCATAGATCCCAACGATGATGGACAGTCACGCAGGGTAAAAATGGCCCCAGAGCCCGGCAGTCCCTTCCCCTCCCTGGGCCTCAGCTTCCCCGTATGTAGGCTAGGAAGGTTGACAAGGACAGTATGAGTCTCAGCTGAACCACAATGCATGAGAAAGCTTTTAGACACACAGTGGGCAAGGCTTGCCAGGTTGGAGGACAGGAAGAGGGCCTTTGGAGGTGGGCGGAGGGGGGAACTGAGCTGGCTCTGTCTACAGCCTCGGACCTTGGCCTTGGCCGGCAGCTGCGCCTGGACTCTTTGCTCGTGGCCGCCCCCTCTCCTGGGCCTTTGGGGGTTTCCCTGCTCCAGGCTGACCCCTTCCCTGCTGAGACGTCTTCTGCAGCCCACCTAGGTATTTATTCCCTCTCCGCGGGGCATGGGTGCTTCTGTGTGTGGGAACGTGGGTGGGGGTTCTTTCGGGTGCTGACATAAAGGGGAGCCTGAGCACACGCTGTGCCCCACGCACGAAGCCCCCGTGGAGTCAGCCTGGGCCGCTGGCTCAGCTGTCCTTCCCGGAGCCTCTGCAATCCTGGCTGCCTCCGCAGGCAGATTCCCGGCGAATGCTGCTCCTGAGACCAACACGGGCCGGGCGGCGTCATTCCCGCCCTCCCCGAGCCCTGGGACCGGCTGGGCAGTGCGCCAGCCCTGGGAACTCCGCCGGCTGCTGCTTTTTTTCCTTCTTCAAAACTTCACTCTATGATTCAATGAAATGTCTTCTGCTTCCCATTGCCTGGCCTGGCCAAGCTGACCTTGTAGAGTTAGAGAGCACTGGACCTGAAGTCCGGGTTCTGGTCTATGATCTGCCTTGGAGACCTTGTGTGACCTTGGGAGAGACCCTTTACCTCTGTAGGCCTGTTTCTCCATCTGTAAAAAGGAGGAATAACTGCCTTTGAACTTCCTCCTGCCTGTCCTCTACCTCCATGGGGTACACCCTGCTTTCTTCGGAGGAAGTTCACCCAGAGTCTACGCTGGACCTCTCTGCTGTGTCCTCCCGGCCAAACCAGCTTACAGATTACTGGTTCCAGGCCCAGCTTGGCGGCCTTGGTTGAGACTCACCAGTCTTCAGAAGGTTCATCTGTAAGATCTGGTCCTCAGCATCCTCCCTTCATTACCCTCCGACCCCCAGGCTAAGGGCTAAGGCACCCCTCCGTGTGGGGCTCCACCACCAGAGGGCGCCCAGCACTCCCCAAAACATGATTAAACAAACAAAGCCAAAATGCTCACCCCAACTGAACTTAATGATAAAAGTCACCCTTTATTGACTATATATGTCAGGCGCTGTACCAATTTTCATAGCCTCTCCAGGAGGTGGAGAGTGCCATCATCCCCACTTAACAGATGATGAAACTGAGGCCCGGAGAAGGGAAATGACTGACCCAGGGTCACCCGGCTGGTCAGTCAGAGAGCTGGGACCAGGATTCAAATCCAACCAGCGTTAATCTCAGGCCCAAAGCTAAGGGCTCAGTGGCCCCCAGAGTCAGCCGTCGAGGTGGGGCATGATGGCTGGGATGGAAGCCAGAGGCAGAAGCTAAGACTAAGATGATCAGAGACCACGAAGGAAATGGTGGCAAACTTAAACATGCAGCAGGTTCTTTTAATAATGCAGCTAGTAGGTGAGATCCATGAGGCACTCACTATGCGCCAAATATTCTACCTACACGAGCTAGTACTTGAAACTAGTCAAGACGGATGTTTCTAATGCGATTTTCATTTTACAGATGGGGAAACTGAGGCTCAGTGAGGACAACTGTCTTGCCCAAGCTCACTCATTTGAACCCGGGTCTGTCGGCCTCCAGAGCTGTGATTCTGAATATCCACACTACACTGCCTGTCTTATTTTAGATGAATCTTAGCCCGAACCCCAATATTTAAGAGGAAAAGTGGATGGAAGGAAAGGAGATGGGACACAGAAGCCTGAGGCTCCTCGGGCCACAGCCGGATGACCTCTGATCGAAGGCATTTCTCTGTGGGCCCCAGACTTGGCCGAGGGCACAGGGCTGGCTGAGGGCAGAGCAGGAGAAGAGCCCAGGCCCCCTGCCCTCCATCCACTGCTTGCTTGCTCTGACTTCGAGACAAGTGCAAGATCCTATTTAGATCCAGGCCTGGGTCACTGGGGCGGGTGCTTCGGGCCTTGGCCTCAGCGACTGGTCAGTGAGTGTCTTTCCCCTGGCGAGAACTCAGCCCTGACTACAGACCTCTGGGATACATGGGCTGTCATAGGCAGTGGCAGCCAAGAGATGGCTTGGGGCATAAAATCTGATCCCCCGTAAACTCTCTTAGTGCTTCCCCCGAGCCATTCCAAACAGGCAGTCGCTATGGTACCTTTGAACTGGGCACAGCCTCAGAGCCCCTCCTGGTTAAGATGATCTGTGGTCACGTGAGCTGAATCAGAGGTCTCATGGCAGCTTGTCCAGCACAGGAGCACTAGGGTGGGATATGGTCCCTGCACTGTGTGAGGCTTTCTCGGTGTAGTGGATAACATCCGCATCCTAGGTCCTGACCCGGATTTACCTTATTGCTTTATAGGAGTCGAAGCTTTAAAATTTCCTGACTTCCGCAGTGATGCTGGAGGGACTAAGTCCGCCTGCAGGATGGACAACGAACCCTGCATCTGGGGAGAGGAGTTTGGTGGGTCAGGCTGGGGCTGAAGGTGTCAAAACTGATCATGCATACAGCACGAGGGCCCAGGCCGGTGCTGGGCGTGATCACACCGAACCCTCAGAACAGCCCTGTGAGGCAGAACTCATGGGTGTTCACCCCTTTAATGTAGATGAGTAACTAGAGCTCACGGTCCAGCTAGAGGGGCAAAAACGGATGGGGGACACACAATGTCAACAGCTCCGGGGCCAGAAGCCCACGTGATGCAGGGCTGGACGGGCAAGGCGAGTAAGGGGCCAAGTGTGAGGCGAGAAGGAGCGGTGGGGGTTGTGGTGAACTTCAGGGACATGGCTTCGGGCGGAACAGCGTGGCCGCGTCAGCTTTGGTCACGTGTTGCCATGTGGGCCCAACGTGGTCTGAACCTCCAGTGTTTTAAGCCAAATCAGATATTTTGATATTTGTGTGAACGTGTCCATTTCCCCAAACTTGAAAAACTAATTTAAAATTAATTTTTAAAATCTAGAAGTGAGGGGAAAGCATCAATCAGAAAAGTTAAAGATGAAAACAATAAATCTGAGTAGACCAAAACCCCCTGTAGACCTGATCCAACCCGATAATATGTTATCAGGGGCCTTGGGATCCTCGTGGCAGAGCCCCTAACTCAGCCTAGGAGGGTCCCCCAAGAAAGAAAACTTACTCTGAGGGCGGAGAAAGATCAGGAAAGAAAAGCAGTTGGCGGGGACAGTGAGCCGGGCAGAGGGGACGGCAGAAGCAAAGGCGTTGGGGAGGGGGCTGCGAGGGGTTTGGTTTTATGACCGTACTGGCTGTGTCACGGTGCCTACATCACCTTTGTCCCTTTTAAAGGAAACTGCCATTTAGGTGGCCTCAAAGTAGGAGTTATGATTTGGGGGCGGGTATAAGGAGAGTGAGAGGAGGGAATCCCCCCAAATGCAAGAGATCCCCTTTGCTGGGACCAAGGGCCAATAAACTCTAGAAACAGATTATTTTCCGTTCCTAGTTTTAAAGTGAGTTTTGTTCTTTGCAGAAATATCCTCCGTCATGGCCAAAGCTTTATTTCAGGGTGCTTTGGGCAAGGGAGGGGAGAGGGCTGTGTCCATGCTTGGGGCAAAGTGAGGTGGACAGGAGTCAGCAGCTGGTGGCTGAGGTGACCGGATGGGCAGAAGCGAGCAGAGAATGGCCAGCCGGCAGTGGGCTTTTGGAGGAGGAGACAGAAGACATGGAGGAGAAGGTAGGCGTCCGCTCTGGGTGTCCTCAGAAGCGTTCAGGAGGACCCTGGGCTTCCCGCAGCCATGTGTGGGATGGAGCCGGGGTGACTGTCTGGAGATTAAAGGGTGGCCCAGCTGATTTAGGGTTACGCACGATGAGATGGTGTTTGGTGGAGCCGCTGGGCGGGCTCCAGCCACAGTGCACACCCCCGTCCATCACCCGCAGAGGAAGGTGGTTTGACCCAGAGTAGATGGCAAGTCTTTCAGCTCGTGAGCCGGTTCTCACCGACTGGCTGCGGCTTTGCATTCGTAAGACTTGCAGGTTGTATCAGTTCAGCCAGGAGGAGTGCGGTGCTGGATTAGTGATGTCTGCTACGGTGCAGAAATGGGGACGGTTTCTGATCCCGGTCAGTGCTCGAACCCCCAAAGGAAAAGCAGTTCCCATGTTTCTGCTCTTACGTTCCCTCCACCCCGCCCTCTGCGACGTCGGGCATGTCCCCCTCGCGTGACTCACCCTCCCTTCTGGGCCTCGGTTTCCACATCTGTAAGGGGCCACGCTGCCGGCGATCCTAACCCCCACCCTGCCTGTCTTACAAGATGTGGGAGATGTAAACTGACCTCTTTGCTAGATGCTTCCATTCTCGTAAAGGCGCGTCTGTGAGCTTCGGCTCAGTTCTGCAGCTTAAGGATTGTGACATTGTTGTGCAGTTTACTATGTGATAGAGCGTGACCTCTGCCACCCCAACCTTTTTTTTCTCAAATATTTCAGGGCTTTCCTCTCACAATTACCTTTCCAGATGAACTCAAGGATCATTTCATAAAGTGGTGACAAGAAATAAAGTCTTCTTTCGTTATTATAAAGTTTTATGGGGTCTAAGGCGCTATAAAGAGCGTGGGCTGTAGGGTCAAACAGCTGGGGTTCAAATCTTGGCCCCACCTTCCCCACTTGTACTATTTGAGACAAAGACTTAACCTTTCCAGCCTCCATGTGTCAATGGGGCTCATAATGGCACCGACTTTATAAAGTTCTTGACGAAGATTAAGTGAGATAATTTACGTGCAGTGTTTGAAGTGTGCCTGGTGTGTGGCGAGCACCCAGTAACTCAGAGTTAGTGTTGCTGTCATTTGCTGTGTCCCCTCCTCTCCTTTCTGCCACATGTAGCGATGATGGCAGTGGGTGGGCTTTATGTGGGGAGTGTCTGGAGGAGCCAGGGGTCGGCGAGTGACTCCGAACCACACAACACATGTCTATGCCGCAGGCTGCCGTCAGGATAAGTGGCATGTGGTCCCCACAGTGTGGGGAGGAGGTAGACATAGTACCCCAGTCACTGTGCGGGGGGCGGTGGGCGGCAGATTCCGGCTGTTCAGAGAGAGGGCTGACTCAGCCCAGGGCATCGGGGGGTGTTGGGGGGCGCTGGGAAGGTTTCCAGGCAGAAGGGACTGATGAAAAAGCTGGGAGCATCCAAGGGTTTGGATGCGGACAGAGCAGCGGCCTGAGGAGATGGTTCGGGGAACCCTGGGACAGATCATGATACTTCGAGCGTCAGGCTGGCTGGTTTGCGCTTTCTGTAGAGGGCAGTGGGAGTTTAGTAAAAGTCTTTGCATGAGTGGAGGGGGTTTGCGACCTTGTGAGAGCCGTGTTTGGGAAATGGGCATTTTGGGGCATTATTTGTCGGGGCCACTTGGGGATCTCCTTTGGCTCGTGCTGACCGTGGCCCTGGGGGACTCCCCCCCCTGGAGCAGCACCGGGCCCCTCTCTTCCACACCAGCTCAGGGAGGTGCAGCTGCCCACCGGCTCCAACTCATTGAGAACTATCTTCCGCCACCCTCTCCCTCCCTCCCTCCCTCCCTCCCTCTTCCACGCCTTCTCTTGTTCCTCTCGGCCTCCCACATATCCCCAGCTCGTTCACACCGCCTTCCTCATTCTTCCGTCCCATTGCCTGATCCCAACTAAGCCCCTTAATGTTCCTAGTCTCATGTTCCCTTAAAAATAATACCTCATGTATCTGGACACAGAGGACAAGTTGGATGGAAGCACAAACAAAAGACGTCGGAGCAGCCAAGAGAGGAGTCGTGGAGTTCGTATTCCGTGCGTGCCGGAGAGTCCTCCCACCTGGGTGCACCCTTGGAGCTTAACTCTTACCTCACACGTCTCGAGCGTTGTCCTTACCAGGTTTCCGCAGGTCATGGTTTGAAGTAACACATGACAAGTGCATCCTAGAATTTTAATATATCACGAACCACATTTTGTTGCTTCTATTTAATGTTCCATTGTTATCGTTAGTTTTCCCGATTACATGCACAACAGACACGCGGTAAACAGTCTGAGAAAATGTACCAAGGATTTTTAGGGCACTGAAACTCCTCGGTAGGATACCGCAATGGTGGACGCTTGTCATTATACGTGTGTCCAAACGCATGGGACGGACAGCACGAGAGTGAGCCCTAATGTCAGCTACGGACTTTGGGTGATAATGATGTGTCCACGTAGGTTCATCTGTGTAACAAATGTCCCAATTTCCACTCTGACCCGGGAGGTCGATAGTGGGAGAGGCTGTGCCTGTTTGGGGGTGGGGGACATATGAGAAATCTCCATATTTTTCACTCATTTTTGCTATTTTTTTACTCTAAAAAAATAAAGTGTACTGATTTAAGACAACCATTCCACCAAAAGAACCACTATGAAGAGCAGCATATACCCTTTCGTAACATTTTGTAAAACTTCTGTCGATATTACGTATACATTTATCAGTAGACCTTTCTACAACTTGCTTTTTACCTGTAATTATTTAACAGATGTTAATTGAATGAGTGAATAAGTGGGGGAGTGAGACTCTATTGGGGGACCCAGTGCAGAACCACCAAGGGTAGTAGGTGACAACACACAGTAGGGCCCAGTAAATGTTTGCCAAATGCCTGAACGAAAGGACAAGGGACTGCGCCTAATTATAATCCAAGGCAGAACATGTGCGAAATGGATCTCAGGCCAGTTGGTCTTGGGTTCTCCACATCCCTTGCTGTTCCAGCCTCCCATTGGGTCAGGGTCAGCTCTGGTACCCTCCAGGGGGATCCAAGACACAGAGTGTTCATACTTATGGGGGCTCTGACACTGTCAGGTGGGCACATATAGACACAGAATCACAAGCAGGTAGAGCCCCACACATAGCTGGCTGTGCTTGTTATCATGGGTACACCCACGTGTGGACAGCTGCACACACAGGACAGCGCGTGAGCGTGCATGCGCACGCGTGTGCATGTGCACACACACACATTTCTCTGAGGATCTTGTGGAATTTGTAAGAAAGGAATTCCTCCCTATGGGCCTTTTCGTTGTTGCTGCTGGTTCGATGGCTCGATCACCCACCCACATTTGGGGGGCACCTCCAGCCTGCCCAGCACTGTGCTGGGGGGCAGGCCAGGTGGGAGAGGCCCCAGCCCAGAGATCGGGAGGACTCAGGCTAAGGGAGAAGGGAAAGCGTTGGTGCACCCAGGGTGCTGCTGGCGGGCCTGTGTGGGAGAGCTTGTCAGGAAAGCTACGGGGAGCTGGCTGCAGTTCAGACATCTTCCAGGAACACAGAAAACAACCACATTTTACTAATTATAGCAAAGGAAAACACACTGCGATTACAGCTAAATTACATTAAGACGTAACCGGCTGGCTGGCTCGGGCTCTATCTCTCTGGCTCAGGTTTCAGCCAGCCTGGGCGGTGACATAGGCTGGCAGGCCAGCGAGGCCTTGGCCGGGGAGCGCCCCAAGGCCCCATTCTCCGTAAGGTCATGACCCTGGCATGACTTTGGGGAGTCCCAGGGCCAGTCCTGGTCTGTGCAACCAGCATCTTCCCCTCCCCCAAAGGGGCTTCCCCGGCCCCTGGGCTGGGACAACGTCTCGAGAGGGCTGCTGAGTCACCAGCCCCTGCGCCTCCCCGCTTGGGGCTGAGGGTCAGGGCTGCAAGTGAGCTCCTGGGGCCAGCGCTTTGGTCCTTCGGAAGGTGACGCAAGTGAGTTGATTCTCTAAACCCTCGATCTCCTTCTTTCCCTTCCAGGCTCCAGTCTGCACCTGCCAGTAACGGCTTGGCACCTGTTTGGGGAAGCGGGGATGGCAAGGGTTGGACCCTCTATCCCCATGTTCCATGTCATTATTCCCAGAGGGCCAGGATCTGATTCATGCCTCAGGATGGAGGGAAGGAAGGAAGGGAGGAAGGAGGGAGGGAGGGAAGGAGGGGCAGAGAAAGGGGCAGGCAGAAATCAGCACATGAAAGACAGCTTACCAGGCGCTGGCCAAAATGCCAGGCACCGTCCTGCGCGAGGGAGGACAGGAACCCAGCCCTCGTCTTCCGTGAGTTTCCGAGCTGCGCACATGTAGTAGTTAATAATCATTTCAGTAATTAACGGAATGAGCAAGCGAGGCCGGTGAGCTAGGTAATATCACCATTCGTAGGCGGGGTTACTGGCGCTCAGCCGGGTAGTGACAACTGTGACATCATGGGGTTGCCTTCAAATCCAGCTCTTTGGCTCCACAGCCTGCTCACTCACCCCTGCACCCAGACCGCTCACCCTTGGGTGCTAATGAAAATGGCCATTCCTGTGACTGTATGGCCCCGAGTTACGATG
Source organism: Pteropus vampyrus (assembly GCF_000151845.1). Lineage (NCBI taxonomy): Eukaryota > Metazoa > Chordata > Mammalia > Chiroptera > Pteropodidae > Pteropus > Pteropus vampyrus. The sequence goes on from NW_011888960.1 coordinate 942,276, forward strand.
GGACTTTCATCTCCAGCCTCAATCTTGTCCAGCTCGGGTCTGAACCAAGGGGAAACTGAGGCCCAGCCCCACCTTTTATTCTGCCAGGCGCTGTGCTTTAAGTGCACTATCCCATCTGACCCTCACACAACTATCTGGAGAGGAGAAAGTTTTTAAAATCCTCATTTTTAAAGATGAGGACCCTGTGGCTCAGAGAGGGAAGGGGACTTGCACAAGCTCACACAGCTGCTAACTCTGGCTGCCGGGGTTCTTGTCCCGGGCTGTGTGTTGCACCAAGCACTGCACTGCCAGGTTGGGGCCCCCATGGGACTGGTCTCTGGCCACCTCCTCAGAACCCACGTGACGGCCAAAGGTAGGGGGTAAGGTGGGAGGCCCTCTCTCCTCTGAGCGCAGACCCTGTAGCTGCTCCCCAGGCCTCTTGACTATGAGGACAGGGTTTGGCCAGGGCCCCTGGGCTCAGCTCAGGAAAAACACACCAGCCTGTGCCCGGTGCCTCTGGAGCTGGGCCCACCCCAGATCCAGGGGCAGCCGGAGGTGTGGCCATGGGCGTAAGGAGCAGCTGGGCTGCGGTCTGGTGGCCACTGTGTTCTGGCCAGTTATGCTGGTGTTTACAATCCACATTTTTAATAATCTGATGTTATGTTTGGCCCTCGATCCCTTCTGCAGGGCCGAAGGCTTGCCTCCAAGATGGTCTTCTAGTTCCTTCCATCTCCTGCCCTGAAACGAGCTGGGAAGAGAGACCTAGAGGGAGGTGGGGACTGGGAGACAAATGTGGGAGCAGAGGGGGATGGATGTCCCCCCGACACTGAGGCAGCTCCTACTGCGTGCCAGGAGCATTTCTTAACGTTAGTTTAATTTGACCCCACGGCAACCGAGTATGGTGTGTTTTCTCTACCCGTTTTGTGGGTAAAAATGAGGGCCGAAGGCTGAAGCTGTCTGCACAAGGTCACGTGTCGTGGGGGTGGGGGACAGCCCAGGGTTTGACCTCAGGCGTGTCCAGCTCCAGAGCCTGGGTCTTTCCCACAATGCTTGTTGAGCTAGTGGCAGGCGCGCCCAGGCACTCAAGTGGCTCCTTCAACTCTGAGTCCTGAACCTTTCTTTCGTAAGGGACAGTCGAGCTTGTGTTCCAGGTTCGGGGGAAAACAGAACTGAGTGGGTCTTTTGTTCCATCGAGTCTGGAATGGCAAAGCCAGGCCTGGCTTTTTTGGAAAAGGTCCAGTGATCTCCAGGCCCCCCGCCTCTGCCATTTTTTAAATCTTGCTTCTCTGATGGAATGGAGCGGGCAGGAAAATCAGATCGCAGCACGGGGACTGATTAGCTGGTGAGTGACCGAAAGTCTTAATGGTAAGAATTCCGGGGCATTAGTCGTGGGTCAGAGACTGGGCTGAGTACTGCCCATCATCGTCCTCCACTTGAGACCTCACAACAGCCCTTCGAAGTAGGTAAGATCATTGTTCCCATTGTGTAGATGTGGGATTTGCCTGTGACTGCACAGCCAGCAAGTGGCAGAGGTCATGCCCTTAACCGCCATGTCATAGCGCTTTCTGTGACTGTGGTTCTGAACCTCAATTTCCTCGTCTGTAAAATGGGACCGCTAGTTGCATAGGGCTGTCATAGGGCTGCTGGTTCAAATCCCATCTCTGTTGCTTATTTCTTGTGAGTGACGTCACTTCTCAGAGCTTCAGTTTACCCGGTCTATGATTGTTTCGAGGGTTTAATGGAAGAACGAATGTGAAGCTGGAATTGGTTATTACACTTTACTAAAAATCTCTAGAGAGCGTATTAGTTGCCAGGCACTATGCTAAGCGCTTGACAAGCCACTGGTTCATTTAATTCGTATCACAAACCCCTGACGGAGGTGGCGTCATTGTCCCCATGTTACGGATGGGGACACGAAAGCTTGGGGAAAAATTACAGAGCTTGGCCAACACGATAGAGTTTACAAAGGGGGAATAAGACACATTAAGACCTTGCAAATGAATAGAAAACACAACCACATCGTCTGGAGTTCTTAGTAGGTGCCAGGCAACTTGTGTGTGAACATAGAACTGCTTGCTTCAAAAGTGACCTTTCTACCTTGGCCCCGGGGCCCTCGTGGGCAGTGATAACAGTTCGAGGACATCGGTTCCATTTGGCCCTGTCCTCGCAATCATGAAAGGCCGTAGATAGAGACAGATGTTCAACGGTCTCCTCAGATGAGGTTACGCACGCTGTTAGAACCGCCAGATTTAGTAAATACAAACGTTTTCAGGGACACAACAAATAATCGTGGTTGTTTTTTTTCCAGTTTAAGTCTGTTGCAAATATTCTAGTTCCTTCTAACTCTTAAGCACGGATAGACCTCTATTAGAACATGATTTGTCATTTATCCGAAATCTGAATTTTACTGGGCATCCTATAGTTTACGTACTGTCCTAGAACCCCTGTGATGGCATCAAGAGAAGACAAGTTTCACCCCAAACTTACTGAACTGCCCTGCCTATTAGTGCTCTATGGCTTGACATATTTTTTTTAAAGCCCTGAAATGATCTTGGGGGGCTATCGTGCATTTTGTCAGGGTTAAAAACCTTCCTAAATTTGTTCAGTGCTGATACGTAAAACAGGTTACAGTGTTTTGCAACCTTAAGCTGACATTTGGGTGGACCGTGGCCGGTGGGCCAAATCCAATCCAAAATAAAATACATTCGATTGGAAGACAGACATCCCCATTCGTTTACCGAGTTCCATGGCCATTTTCACACTAGAGTGGCAGGGCAGAGTTGTGACAGAGGCCATGTGGCTTGCGCACCGCAAATATTGACATTCTGGCTTTTTACGGAAGGTTTGCTGGCCCCTCTGAGGTGTCCAGTCCATTGCTGAGCTCATCTCTACCAATCAGCGATCGCTTTCTTAGCAATAGAAACATAGAGGGGGTCCTCGCATGCGGAGGTGGTGGAGGGGCGACAGACTTTGGGTCCTGCCGAGATGTCATTTTTAAGCCTCTTAGCATCCTACCTGACACGCAGTGGGTATCCAGGGGGAATGAACCCTTCCTTATCTTTTCTCAAATTTCCTCCCTCCACCTTCTACTCTTAAAAAGGAGGCCCCCAGTCAACTCCCCTCCTCTCCCGTGGAGGTCTGCTCTGTAAATTCAAAGCAGGTTTCTGCTGCATTTTGAGTCCTGTCTGCTCTCTACAAATTTCACCTGGCTAAAAATAGTCATGTTCCTAATCCCTCGATTAAAGTCTTCAGCCGAGCCGGGAGGTCTGCGCCCTGATACTGGGCAGCCCTCCCTCGCTCTGTTTGACAACCCCAGCTGCCTGTCATTGGGGTGCAGAATGTGTGAGTTCCTCTCCCTGGGGCTCCATGTTCAGCTGGGTTTAATCGCAGCCCTCCTCGGAGAGGGTCTCTGTGCGCGTGGGGAGCGGATGAAGAGCGGGGTCAGGCAGCACGGACTTCTACCCATCGCCTGCCGCTTCGTACCCGCCTCGTTTCCTCAGGCCCGGGGAGACAGTGAGTCACCTCTCCTGCCTGAATACTCAAGAAGAGCACTTCCTTTTTTCTCCATTTGTTCATCCACATGCCCGCCCATCCATCCATCCATTCATCCTTCCATCCGTCCATCCATCCATCCATCCATCCATCCATCCGTCCGTCCGTCCGTCCATCCATCCGTCCGTCCATCCATCTATCCATCCTTCCATCCATCCATCCATCCATCCTTCCATCCGTCCGTCCATCCGTCCATCCATCCGTCCGTCCGTCCGTCCGTCCGTCCATCCATCCATCCGTCCATCCATCTATCCATCCTTCCATCCATCCATCCATCCATCCATCCATCCATCCATCCGTCCGTCCATCCATCCTTCCATCCATCCGTCCATCCATCCTTCCATCCGTCCATCCGTCCGTCCATCCATCCGTCCGTCCGTCCGTCCGTCCGTCCGTCCGTCCGTCCATCTATCCGTCCATCCATCTATCCATCCTTCCATCCATCCATCCATCCATCCATCCGTCCGTCCGTCCGTCCGTCCGTCCATCCATCCATCCATCCATCCATCCATCCATCCATCCGTCCATCCATCCACCCTTCCAAACTTCCAGTCTCAGAACCAGCAGGTTCCCAGAGGACCTGACATTACCTAGAATATCACAGTAGACCATTATATCCAGAAGCTATAGCATGTCAATCAGAACAGATGAACATGAACTGGCAAGTATGCTGGAGACTTTGATAAGAAACCCTCTTTGCAGAGAACAGGAGAAAAAACTAGATGAAGATTCAGAGCCCCATATCGATGATGTTTTCAGGGGTCCGGAAGTCCTGGGCATGCTGAGTCAGCTCCCTCTAAAGTCAAGAACAGCTGAGAGCATCTCACAGCTCCCACCGTGAAGGAAACACAACGCCCGGTAGGACTCTTTGGATTCGTAGAGGCAGCATATCTCACACTTGGAAATAATCTCAGGTCCATATACCAAGTGACGTTTGAGCTGGACTCTGCGTGGGAGGTGGGCAGGGGAGGCAGTGGCCATGGTCCTGTGCTCGGGAGCCAGGCTGACGGGGTGAATAGTGGTTCCGCCGCTTATGGCGCTGTGACCTTGGTGACACAGCTAAAGCACATGAAACAGGACCTGGAACATGGTAAACGCTCATTAACTGACTATAAATGGCAGAGCACAGACTCATACCCAGGTCTGAGCTAAAGAGATGATACTAAACGGCTTTTCAGCCCCCTGGAGGTAGGTTTTATCATTTCCGTAATTTTACAGGTAAGGAAACCGAGGTCCAGAGAGGTCGAATGATGGTGCGGCGTGCTCACGTTCTTCCGTGACGCTAAGCTGCCCCTTTTCTTTGACTCCCACAGTCCCCTCCAGAGGCAAGACAGGGATTCGCAAAGACAGTTTGCTAGTAAGAAACTGAGGTGTGGACAGGACGGGGTAGCGGGAGGCGGGGTGGGTGCCCTAAGAGGAACCAGGGCATTGCTGGGTTTTGAACCAAGGCTCCCAGGCCAGGCCTGTGTCCCTAGGTGCTGGGGTCCTGAGCGGGCTCAGGAGGCCTTGAAAGGAGCGCTGTGGGGGGCTGGGAGGCCAGTGGCCCCAGTCAGGAGGTCATCACCCTGCCTTCCCCTCAATTTCTCACACCAGCCGAGAGGCTGGGGGGAAGTGACTTTATGGCCGAGGGGATTTATGGCAGAGACAACAGTGTGTTCGCCGAGCTGCCCTGGCCTGCGCCACCCAGGGGGGCAGCTCCACACACACCCTGCGGCCCCCAAATGGGGTTTCCAGCTGGAGCTCTGGGGCCCACCCCTCGGCCGGAGCCTGAGATGGCCCCGTTTCCCATCTGTGCAAGAGCCCTACGGGGTCCGTCTGCTTCTGTGAACCCTCCATGAACCCCGGAGAAAGGAGGAATGGCTTGGAGGGCCCCCTAGTAGGGGCCAAACTCCTCCCAGGAGCTCAGAGAAGGTCAGGACCCCGGCCAGGGGGAGAAATAGGTCTTCTAAGACCCCTGTGCTGCTCCCCCGGAGAAGTCTGTTTATGGCCCTGAAGCCCCTCCATTCCAATGGGATTGTGACCTACTCTTTCCCACCGACGCACATTCTCTGTTCCTTAAGCTCCATTGGCTCATATACTCCCATCTTCTGAATGCCCCCCGCTGAGGTTCCCCAGGAAAAGCCGACCCAATGTGGCCAGACTTCAGCTGCCCACTGCTTCCCCTTCCCCTCCGGCCTCCCTCTTCGCAGCAGCGAAGCCTCCACTTCTCAAGCCAGAAACGTGGGGTCCTCCTTGATGTCCTCATCTATTTCAGTCACGGAGTCCTGCCAACGCTGCTTTAAACATATCTCCCAGATCCGTAGACCTCAGAATTCCCTTTTTCTTGGGGGGAACTTCATTTTTTCTCTAAAAGCCTTCGACAGATTGGATGAGGCCTACCCACATTATGGAGGATCATCTGCTTTACTCGAAGTCTACTGATTTAAATGTTAATCTCATCTAAAAATTACCTTCACCGCAGCATCTAGACTGGTGTTTGACCAAATGTCTGGGTACCATGGCTTAGCCATCTCGACACAAGAAATTAACCATCACAGCATGTATGTGTTTTTGATCCATGGAATATAGATGACTGGATGGCTGAATGGATCAATGAATAATGTGTGGACACTGAGATATGTGGATGGGATGATGAATAGTATGTGGTTGGTTATATATTTGGATGGGAGGATGAATGAATGGGTGGATGGATGAATGGGTGAGTTGATTATTGCTTCAATGAGTAGGTGTGGGAGACAGATATATAGATAAATGGATATGTGTATAAGTGGGTGATTAGTTGGGTAATAAATATGTGTTTGGGTGCACCAATGGGTGGTCGAATGGTTGGCTGGGGTGCTGTCTAGTAGGATCATATATACATACACTGATGGACAGCTGTGTGAATGCTTAAATGAGTGGATGACTACACTGATAGATAATTGAATGATTGAGTGTACATATTAGATGTAGTTATGAGTGGACGGGAGGGTGGGTAAATATGTGGATGTGTGTGTGAATAGATGTACTGACAGTAGATTTCTCCAGGAAAATGCTAAATTAGGAAAATGATAAAGAAAGCAAAGTGTTCATTATGGAAGAAAGAGTTGGTAGAAGGAAAGCAACAGAAAGTCATGCACCATTTATCTGATTTATACAAGCTCCTTCGTGTCTCCGAGCCTCTGTTTATTCATCTAAAAGAAAGGGAGATAAAATCCTATCTACCTGGCAGAGTGCTGTAGGCGCAAGTGAGCTATGTGTGCAGGCGTCTGGCACAGCGCCCCGAATATTGTTAAGTTCTCAAAAACATCAGTTTTATGCATTCCTCAGTCTCTCCTCCTCCTTCCTTACACTTGGGTGGTAGGTATGATTTATAGGCCAAAGTTATACGGAGGTGTCCTCTGGATCCCTCTCCCCTGATTCAATAAAAACACAACCCTGACTTTGCTGATAGGGCCCCCTGAGCTCCACACTGAGGCTTAGAACAGCCTCCTCCACCCCAACCTCTCTCCCAAAAGACACACAACTGGCTGAGCCTCTCTCTCCAGCTGGGATGACTTCTTTGTTCTGGGTGGACCACAGACAACATCTGGGCCTGGCTACTGCTTCTCCTCAAATCTTCTCAGGGTACTCAGAAATGATGAGAAACACATTCGGTCCCCTTGGCAGTGGTGACACTTCTTCCCAGAGAAACGAGGGACCTGTGCAAGGCCCCACGCGCACGCATGCGCACATATGCACACGACGTTTCTATAGGGCCCCTCTTGGGAGGGAGTTTGTGACACAGCTTAGGAGTCTGAGAAACCTGCCATTTTGGGGCTGTGTGATTTTGGAGATGTCACTTCCTTTTCTAAGGCTCAGCGCCCTTATCTCTAAACTGAAAATAACATCGTCTACTTCACAAGGCGTTTGTGGAGAAGGATTGAAATAATTATGGACAAAGCGTCTGGCACATAATAGGCACTAGATAAATACCATCTTCATTGGAAAATGTCTGGCTGAGAAAGAAAGACCCAAGGTGTGTCAGTTTGGGTTACATCTTTTTGTGTTCAGAGCCTGGTAGAGGGTTTGGTGGGGAAGCATGCTGATTACATGGATTCAGCCATTCATTCATCCGCTAACGTTCCCTTTTTAAAAAATCAGCATAAGTGAGATGTGATTTACGTAATGTAAATTGCATCGACCTAAAGTGAACAATTCGATGAGTTTCAGCAGGTGTATGCACCGGTGAGACCACTACCACAAGCAAGATACAGAATACTTCCATTTTTGTGTCTCCTTGCAGTCCATGACCCCCTCCAACCCTGTCCCCAGGCAACCACTCATCTGCTTTCTGCCAGGGTGGCCAGTCTGCGTTTCCTAGAATGTTATATAAACAGAATCAAGCAGCGTGTACTCTTTGGTGTCTGACCCGTTCACTCTGATTGATATTTTGGGGATTCATCCACGTCGTTACATATAACAGCCATCTATTCCTTTAAATTGCTGACTTGTATTCCATAGCATACCATTTATTTATCACTCATGTATTTCTTTATTAATTTATTCACCCATTATTCAAACACTTGCTTGCTTATTTATTATTTACTACTTTTTCTTTCATTCATTCGTTCATTCCACAAATATTTACTGCTTGCCTACTCCATGCCAAGTACAGCTCTGATATAGCAGCTGAGTGTATATTACATGTATATGTTAAATATATATATATGTATATATAGATGCGCGCGCACACACCCACATACGCACACACACACACACACACACATACCTTTATTAAAGGTGCTGGAGCTAAAGCAGTAAACAAAGTAGAGAAGGGCCTTCACTGAAGGAAGGAGATTCTATTCTATGAAATATATATTATAAGACAAATATATAATGCAACAGGCTATAATAAATGATCTGAAGAGAAATCAAGCAGGTTTTAGGGGAGCAGGTAGGGAGGTATGAGCTACTTTACAGCAAGTTGGAGAAGGCTCTGTAGATCTTTGGGGAACAAATCTAGAAAGAGTCGGAGAGAGCAAACATCTAAACAGAGGTACGTCCCCATGACATTCAAACAGCAGCAAGTCTGGAAAAGGGTCTGGACTGAAGATGTACATTGGGAGCAGATGATGCTCAAAGAGAATATTTAAAGAGTGAGGCTACGTAGGTGGGGGGCTGTGCCCCAGGACTCTCCGAGATCTGGGAGCAGCAGACAAAGCGGGCAAGGAGAGGGAACCGGAAGAGAGCGGTCCAGAAGCAGGAGGTTTCGTGGAGGAAGGAGCCATCACTTGTGTCAAACACTGCTGGGGTCGGAGGCGGAGGAGGTCTGCAAACAGACCATCGGATGTGGTGACCAGAGGTCTTTGGCGAGGCAGAACTGTGGTCATCATGGGGGGCGGGGATGGTGGATGTGGGTCAGGAGTGTGGGAGGAGAGGGGGTAGGGGTAGTGAACGAGGCTCTTTTGAGGCATTCTGCCGTAAGGAGGGAAGAAGGCTGGGGCCTTCACTGATGAGGCTGTAGGAGTCAAGGAGCTTATTGTTTTTGAGCTAAGGATGATTTGACATATTTTTATGCTAATGGGATTGAGTCAGCATTTACTGAAGGCATTCTCTCTTCAGACATGGCGCTCTTTGCCCCATTCTTATTTCTCACAAATTTAAAGAATTCATCCCTCTCTTCACTTTTAAGTGACTGCCTTCTGTAGAGAAGGAGGGCCAGAGTGTGGGCTGGGGAGGAGAGAAGATGGGCAGATGGGAGATGTCTTAGCCTTGCCTATGCCCCGCCTCCTTCACTCCGAAAAGGGACACCTGATACCAGGGAGGAAGCAGGACCCAGTCCTCCCCAGGTCCTGGCTTAGGAAGGCCTGTGGAAGGGGAGCGGGTCGAGGCAGGAAGTGTGCTTCTGAGGTGAGACCAGCACACGCTCTGAGGTCACCTTCCTGGCCCTCAGGCTTTGGCTAGCCCTTTCTCATGTCCATTTCTGCCAGCCCACAGGCCTTGGGGACTGGAGCGGGGGGCCTTGACGAGCATCCCAGGGGGGCTTCCCCACCTTTGGACAGGATCTCACTTGGACTCAGCTTCTTTCTTGCCTTTGGAGGCAGCTTGGGAGGGTGGCTGTGGAGTACGACAGGTGCAACCGTGAGTACGGTTCCAAAGGAAGAAGAGGTTGCCAACTTGTCCTGGTTTGCCTGGGACTTGCCTGAGTTTAGCACTGAAACACTCCAGGCCCAGGCAAACCAGGTGGGCAAGTCACCCTAGAAATGACCAGTGGATGTGTCGATAAGTCAAAGGCGAGGACTGACTCTTCCAGCCTGTGAGAGGCAGTGTGGTGGAGCAGGTAAAAGCCCGGCCACTATCCTGACTTCAGCACTTACTAGCTGTGGGACCTGGGGACCTGGCTTAACGTCTCTGTACCTCAGTGTGTCCATCTGTAAAATGGACATAAGGATAGTTCTTATCTTATGGGGTTGTTGCTAAGATTGCACATAAAGCGTTTGGCTCGTAAAAGAACTCAGTAAATGCTAGTGTTTAGCTATTATTTGTAATCTTAGTGCCCAAAGTAGGTACCTAGGTACTCAGCAAATGTGTCTATCATCTATCTATCTATCTATCTATCTATCTATCTATCTATCTATCTATCTATCTATCTATCTATCTATCTGTCATCTATCTATCTATCTATCATCTATCTATCTATCATCTATCTATCTATCTATCTATCTATCTATCATCTATCTATCTATCTATCATCTATCTATCTATCTATCTATCTA
>NW_011888960.1:954773-957230 GCF_000151845.1 Pteropus vampyrus
GATAAGGATTTCGGCAGATGGGCTGCCCCTTCAGAGACACGAGGCCTTTGCCCAGTGTCCTTCCAGTGACTCTGAGGAGGGTGGACCTCTGGACCTGGCGGGACTCAGCCGAGGCCTGGCAGGGTGACCAGAAGCTGCGGGGTTGTGGCAGGGTGGTTATCTGGTGCCCAGATAGAGGGTGGAGGGGACGATATGCCATTTCCTGGGATAAGGGCCTGAGTCCCAGGGCCTGAGTTCCCTAGGCCAGCCTTAGCTGGCTCTGGGACGGTACGACCCTACCCAGCCTATGACCCCGGGGTCAGGGGCCTGTCTCCTGAGAGCTGGGAGTTTGCGGCTATCCTGAGCCAGCTGCTTGGGAGAAAAGAGGCCCCTGCAATGACCAGCTCTTCACACCCCAAGAAAAAACAAGCCCATCTGCAAAAACCCCGAGGTGTGAGGTGGGGGCTTGGCAAACGGAGGAGGCGGCAAGGGAGAAGCCTCCGGTCACTCTTCCCGCTGAGACAGTGTGGGAAGGCCGGCCGGCCGGCCAGGCTGGCCTGCGATCCAGCCCCCTCTGTCCATGGGGCCTCCGGCAGGGCCTCCAGAGAGCAGTGCAGTGTTGGGGAGGACTCGGAAGCACCTGTAGGAGCAGGAAGCTCTGGGGACATTTTGCAGCTCAGAGGACTGGCTGAGAATGAGCACTGTGCAGGGAGTCAGGAGACCGAGCTACCCACGCCCCCCAGACTTCTGAGTTTCCTGGGGCTGTGGAGGAGTCCCCATTTCAGGCCTCGGTTTACCCTGCTGTTCACTGCGGGTGTCCGTGGCCTGGGATGCTCCCTCTGGCTGGCAAGGGTGTTCAGGCTCTCCCCATATGAGCAGAAGAGCCCAGGCAGAGGGCCTGCGTGCCTGCCTGCTCCGGGCGCCCCAGCCTGCTCGAGTTCCATTCCTGAATATCAATGAGCAGGCCCAGGAATGTCTGCCACACAGCTGGCTGCGCCAGGCGCGGGAGGGAGGGGCGGGCAGGGAGGAAATGGCCAGGCCGGCCCTCCCAGACCCACCTGCCCCGCAGCGAGCAACAGCAGGCAGAGCTGGGGACAGGCAGGGCGACCTTGGGCGGGACAGACCCTTCTGAAGGCACAGTCATAGGTGCGCTCTGTGTCCTCACACATTTTTAAGGCTCAAACACTCTCCAGAATTATGCATTGTCACTTCCGTGACTTGCCCACATTCCCTCTCTCGGAAGAGGCAGAACTAGGATTCAACCCTGGGCCTCTTCAGCTCCAGACCTATGATATTTGCACTCTGTTGCCCGAGGGGAGGGGGAAGCTACAAATATAGACAGCTCAGCAGTGGCTGCTGAGCTGAGAGCTGCATTCATTCATGTCTTCATTCTGCAAAGATTTAAGTGCCAGGCTGGTGCCGGGTGCTGGGGAGACAGCTGGAAGCAGGCCAGGGAGGTTTTAGGGACCAGACAGGAAAGGCTAACACGGCTTGAGGCAGTGCCCCTTAATCACCCCCGGCCCCATGTGAAAAAGCTGGTACAAGCTGCATTCTTTGGCAGTACAGATGATGCCCCCAAATTAGCAAGAGCATTTACAAAGGAATCACACCCCAAGACTGACTCTGCACCTGCAGGAGAGATGACGCCCAGGTGTGTCAGCTGCTGGGGCTGGCACAGGCTGGCGGCGGGCATCAAGGGTGTTCGACAGGGTTTCCGCTGCATGGACCTCAGACCAGTGGGAAACAATCCCTAACCAGGGTGTGGGAAACAACCCATAACCAGGCCATCGCTGAGCAAGGCTGGGGTAGAGAGGTGGGAGGAGCCAGGTAGGAGGAAAGGCTGAGGGCGGGGGAGGGCATGGGAGTGAGAATTCAAGGGATAAAGCAGGAAAAGGGCATTCTGGGCAGAAGGATCTGCATTTGCGAAGGCCTTGCAGGTGCTGTAGTGTTTCTGGCACATGAGCAGGATACGGGAGGCTGGGACATGGGCCTAAACCCAGACAGGGGGTGAGGGATGGGGAGCCAAAGGGACACTTTGCTTGACTTGAGGAATATTCCAGCCTTGTTCCCTGGCCTAGGAAACCATTCCAGATGTGTCTACTTGTGTCTGGTGAGCTGATCAGGGCTATCCATGAGCAAGATGATGTCTCGAAGCTAACCAGCCTACCCCTCCACTCTGGGGCTGCATCTGGCCACATGTGCTACCATCTGCAAAGACTGTAATAATGTGCACATAGCAGAGGGTCTGGGTGGCTGCTGGGGTCCACCTGCTTGGGGTGGCGGGGGAAGGCCTGGCCCTCAGTAGCATCTGAAGCCATTTCCAGCCAGACCAAGCCCATCTGCAGGGCTCAAGGCTGAGTAACTGTGACAAGTCCCTTCCCTCCTCTGTGCCTCTGTTTCCCTCTTGGCTCAGGAATGTTCTCCAACATTCTCATTCTGATGTGTCAAGGAAAGGTGAAGGTGGGTGTCCACACAGAA
>NW_011888960.1:958410-964929 GCF_000151845.1 Pteropus vampyrus
TGCAGCGAAGGACAGAACAGACGAGGTCCCTGCTCTCGTGGAGCCTCCTAGACCCGGGGTGGGGAGAGGCGAAGAAAGACCAAATACACAGTGAGGTATGCTCTGGAGGAAAGCTCCGGGGACCTGTGACAGCTGCTCAAGGAGCTGCTTGAGATAGAGAAGTCAGGGAAGCCTTTTGAAGAAGGTGGCCTTTCAATGGTGACTCGCAGGGCTAAGGAGGAACCGGCTGTTTAAAAGTTGGGCGCAGAGGGTCAAGCGAGTGTAAAGGCCCTGGAGTTGCAAAGCCTTTGGAAGCTTGAGAAAGCAGAGGAGGTGGTGCCGGTGGTGATGTTCCACGTGTGATGGGAAGAGCGTAAGACATTCGGCTGGAAAGTCGGGTCCAGGCCAGATCAGGGAGGCAGATCCGTTCGTGTAGATGGCGATGACTCATATTTCCCAACTGAGGAGACCGAGGACGCAGAGAGGTTAAGCCACCTGCCCAAAGTCAAGTTGGCAAGAGATGGAGCCCAGGTGGGTCTCCAGTGTCAAACCCTGTTAGGAGGCAAGGGGCAAAGCCCTCAGGTGCTCTGCGGTCCCCCCACCCTCTCGAGGAGTGAGGGCAGGAGGGGCCCAGCCTAGCAGAGAGAACATCGTGTCTGTGGGAGAGAGTCAGCCTAAACACACGACAGACCCCGGCCAGCCCTGGCTGCCAGCACAACTGCTTGTGTGGCTGCCAAGGAGCCAGATGCCGCTTCTGGAAAAAATATCTTCCTGGCTTGGCACTCCCCGGCCGGCCTGCCTGCCATGCGAGGGGAGGAGGGGGCTGCCGAGTGGGGGCCGGCTGCTTAGCACCCCAGAACGCACTGCTGGGCCTTTGAAGCCAGGGCAGGCGTAGGGGAGGGAGGGGGCGGGGAGGATGCAAGCAAAATATTTTCGCTAAAAATATTCTGGTCCAGGAGAAGATCTTTTTTCTTTTTTTTTTTTCCTTCCCTACTCCTGCTGGAAAACCAAAGTCTTATTAAAACAACACCAGAATATTTTATGTTGATATCAATTAGGCGAAGGAGAAAGAATCTTAAATTTTCTTCCCTGCCAGTTTCACATAAAAGGAATATTCTCCCAGAGGCCAAAGGATGAAGGTTTTTAGTTTTTTCCTTTCTACCCCAAATTCCTGCAATGTGGATGGAAAGTTTCTCATGTCTGAATGCTTCCTGAGAAGTTGAGGCCTTGGACCCTAAACCTAGATTCTCCCCCTAAGTGGGCTGGGGCAGGGCAGGTGGCCGGCCCCTTAAGAGCACCCCGTGAACCTGTCGGAGAGGTTCGCCACCAGGCCTGCTCTGCACCCAGGCCCGGGCTGCGTTCGCTACCAGGCCCCTGGCCAGCTGGACCACAGAGCCTGGTCACCAGGAGATGGGCAGATATAGACAGAGCATTTGGCCTCTGCCTCTGGCACCCCTCATCAAAGCTTCTCGGGCAGCGTCAAGACTGAGAATGTACCCCGAGGTGCCAGACCTGGCCGAGGCCCCTCTTCCTGGTTTCGGCCTTTCATAACCGTGATGGCAGCCCCATTTCCACATACTTGTTATGTGCCAGGCACTTTAAATTAGATACTGACGTACTATCTTGTGTAGTCCTCACAGTGACCCAATAGGAGGGGAGCATTCTATTATTCCCAATGCCCCTGAGAAAACTGAGACTTAGTGTCACACAGCTAGTAAGCATCAATGACAAGATCTGAACCCAAGTCCTTCTAACTCTGAAGTCTGAGCTCTGTCCTCTGTCACAACCTACCTCTCGATGACCCGTTGGTTCAAACCTTGTCCTCCCATCGAGCACCTGGTAAGCAGCTGAGGCTCTCCTGTCCTTGGTACTATCTTAGTTCTCCAACCCCGAAGCAGAGCTCCAAGAAACAACCCCTTCAGCAATATTTCTCCTCAGCTTTCTGCTTTTCTCTTATTTGCGCATTAATTCATTAATTAATTTATTCCTTCATTCAACCATCCATTCATCTATCTATCCATCCATTCATATACCCACCTTTCATTCATCCATCCAGACGTCTATCCACTCACCTATATTTCATCTACCCATCCATTTGTCCAATTATCTTCCACCCATCTACCCGCCCATTCACCTTCCATCCATCCATCCATCCATCCATCCATCCATCCATCCATCCATCCATCCACTCATCCATCCATTCATCCATCCACCCATACATCTATCCATCCTTTACCCACACATTCATCATCCACCCATCCATTCCATGTTTGCTAAGTGTCAGGCATCAGAGATGTAGAAATGACTAGAACACAGCTCCTGCTCAAGTCCCATTCAGATCCATCAAATATTGGAAGCGGAATATAATCTTAGAAAATCTCTCACCCCATCTCCCCTCTCATGTAGTCAGGTGGGATGGGGCTTCTTTATTTTCGAGCTGTGAGAACTGTAGTCCAGGGAAAGCGATGAGACTTACTGGGAAGTTGTGCTTTGTGGTAGAAGGACTGAGAGCCTTGAAGTCAAAACAGACCTAAGTTTTCTAGTCCCGGTCCTTTGCCCTACTAACTTGCTGACTTTGTGCATGTCACTGAAATTCTGTGAAAGCAGGGGACAGCTATTAGTGAGGTCAGAGAGGGCTCCAGACAATAGAGGGCTGTGTGGGCCATTGGTAAGAACTCTAGCATCTACTCTGAGTACGAGGCGCCATTCCTTGTTAAAAAGATCACTCTGGCTTTTGTGTAGAAAATAGCCTGTATGAGGTAAGGGTGCCTGCAAGGTGATGACCAGTTAGGGAGCTATTGTAATAGACCAGGGTGATAGCCATGGAGGGGGCAAGGGACATCAGTTTCTAATGTCAGGTATGGAGGGAAGAGAGGCATCAAGGTTGGCTTTTGTGGTTTTATGCCTGAACAGCTAAAAGGATGGAGTTGCCATCACCCGAAGCGGGGGAAGCCTATGGGTGGAGCCCGTTTGGGGAGGATGATCAGGACTTCACATTTGGCGTGTTGAGTCTGAGATGTCCACTAGACATCTAAGTGGTGACGCCGACTCAGCAGTTAGATATGCAGTCTGGGGTCAGGAGCATGTCCGGGCTGAGGGTGTAAATCTGGGAGTCTTCGGTATGTGAATGGTGTTTAAAGCTTTGAGGCTGGAAAGATCGCAGAGCAAGTGAGTGCAGGACAGAGAAGAGACAAGGAACAAGGACCGAGCCTCAGGCCCTCTCCATCGTTAAGAGATTTTCCTTCCATACAGGGAGCTCTCGATGTGAAGATGCGAGGGCAGGTGGACGGCAGACACAGAGGGGACCAGCAAGTTCACTCGGCCAACGAGCTTGAGCACAGGGTCACGCCAAGCGCTGGCGGGGCCCACAGGTGGCTCCTCATCCAGCCCGGGGGTCACCCACCAAAAGGTCTGTTCCAGCCCCACTGTGATAGACGTTGCCTGGCCTGGGCCCGCGTGACTGTTAGCATCACCTGAACCTCTTCTGCTCAGGGGAAGGGGGAAGGGAGCCCAAACCCGGAGCTGGGAGGCTCCCATAATTCTCTCCCGAGCCCTAGATCAGATAAGTACTCTCATCCTCCCCATTTTAAAGATGAGGAAACGGAGTCCCAGAAAGGGGAAGTCACGGGCCCCAGGCCTGACTTTAAAAATCACGCACTTAACACAAGAACGAGAGAGAAGGGACTGCGGGCCGCGTGCGAGAGAGAAGCCCCAGAACCTTCCCATTGTGATGCGGGGGGCGAACTCAGATGCGTTCTCGGGCCAGGCAGGGGACGCCGCCGAGGGATGTGGGCTGGGTGGGGGTGGGGAGGGTAAGGCACGAGCCTGGTTTAAGGGGCAGTCACCCCTCAGCCCGCCAGTTGGGTCTCTGTGAAAGGTAGGCCCGGGGTTGCCAGACCTGCTCTCTAAAGGAAGCCGGAAATCTGGATTTTTATTTGAAATTTCCCACTATTTAAAGCAGCATCACGTCCAAACAAAACATGTCCGCGTGCTGAGTTGACCTCACGGGCCACCTGCTCCAGGCTTTGGCCTTTTGGGCTGGTGGTTAAAAGCGAGGGCTTCGAGACCACACGGGCCTGAGTTCGTCATCCCCTATCCCTCCCTTTCTGGCTGTGAGATCTCGGGCGAGCGAGTTCATGGCTCTGGGCCTGAGTTTCCTCATCTGTCCATCATTTCGGATCTCATTTTCGGGGACGTAAAGGATCATGGGAGACAATGTGTGCAGAGCACCTAGCCCAGCACTGGGCATCTCATGGATGCTCCATAGATAGTGATGAGGAGGTGGAGTGTGTGTGTGTGTGTGTGAGTGTGTGTGTGTGTGTGTGTGTGTCGCGGTAGCGGGTAGACTTTCATTGCTGGTCCTGGCCTCCCTCGGCGGTCGCTGCGTGCTGGGGAGCTCGCGCATCAGACCTTCCGCAGACCTGCGCTCTAGGTCCGCGCGTCCCCTCCCGACTCTGGTTCAGGCCCATTCCCCATGGGCCGCTCAGGGCTCTCCAGGGCCGGGCCGCGGTGGCCGCCAGCCCAGGCCTTCCTCACCAGCCTGGCTTCCCCCTCGCACACCTCTCTGCTGCACAGGAGAGCCTGGGGACATCTGGATTCCTGAAGGGATGTTTTCCACATTTCTGGAAACCCACTGTGGTTTGCTTTTCCGTGGTAAAGGCCTTGGCAGGGACTCAGCCCAGTGGAAGGGCTGGTGACTGGGAGAGGCCAGAGCCAAGGGCGCATTCATTGAGCGCCCACTGTGTACCAGGCCTCGGGGATTCACAGAAGATGAAAACGGTTCCCGTCCTTCGAAAACTTCATCATCTTGATGTGGATACAGACAGGAAACATGAGAAGCTCAAAACGGATCTTGAACTGGTCTCACATCGAAGTCCCTGTCACTCAAGCCGAGAGCCCGCCCACCCCCGGCTCGCCCCTCCTCCTCACCCCTCACCCCTGGGCTCTGCTGATTGGCCTCAGCTCTGACTCCCAGGCACTTGACCCTTTCTCTCCACCTCTGGGTCAAAGCCCTAGTTTGGGTGGCCGTCCACACTCCCTTGGACGATGACAACTGTCTTCTCCCCGACTCCTTGCCTCCAGCCAACCCTCCTTCGGTCCTTCCCCACATGGCCCCTGGAAAGGGCTTTCTAGAACCCAAACCTGTTCGTGTAACTCCCCCACCAAAGCCTTCAGTGACCTCCCCGGAGAGTCCAAACCGCCCACGCTGGCTCGCGGGCCTTCTGGGCTCTGCTCCTGCTGCCCTCAGCGGCTCCATCGCCCAACGCCCTCCGCCTCTGCGTGTCAGCCATGCGACGTTTCTTGAAGTAAACTCTATGCCTTCTGCTTTCTCTCAGCTCTGGGCCTTTGCACACATAATCCCCTCTTCCTAGAATACATTTCCACCATCACATTCACCAAGTGGACTCCTCGTCATTCTTCAGGGCTCAGCTTCAATGTGGCTTCCTCCAGGAAGTCTTCCCCACCTATTCCCGTCTCCAGGCTGCATCAGATGTCTTCGTTCTATATTCCCCAGTGCTTTGTTTATGGTAATCCTAATCCTAATCTTAATCTAAAAGCCAATACTAATCCAAATACTAATATAGACTAATGCCGATTGCAAGCGCTTCAAAAGCTCTCGTATGTGCCAAGCATTGTTCTAAGTGGTCTATATGTATTAGTCCATGGTAGCCACTCAGACATCTGTACAGCAGGAACTGTTACCGTCCACTCCCCGCAGGTGAGAACACCGAGGTACAGAGAGGTGGACTAACTCATCCCAGGACATGTGGGTAGCAAATGCTGATCCTGGATCTGTCATGGTTCACACGTCAGTCTGTGTTGCAAAGACCTGTTCTCTGGTCTGTCTCCCTGACCAGACAGTGGTGCTGTCTTATCTATGATTGTACCTCCAACACCCAGCATTATGCCTGGCACACAGTAGGTGCTCAATAAATTCCCACTGATTGAAGGAAGGCGTGTTAGACATGCTGGAGACCTCCAGACCTGCCTGAGGGCAGGAGGTTGGAGCAAATGACCTGTTTCCAACTCTTGCTATTTTTGGTCTAGCATTTATGATGCAAGTTATTTCTCTGAAACGAATTAACCAAGGGGAAGTAAGGCAGAGTTCATAAAACCCGTATACCTTGGACATTTGCGATCTTATTATTGATTAATAAAGAGAATGCACGTGAGGCACCTTGCCCAGTGCCGGCAGAGAAGGAGTGCTTAACAGATAAGCAGTCATGAGCAGTGGCGCGTGCCAACAGCTCGGAGAAGCAGCATGCCTTTCCCATTTCACAGATGTGGAGTCTGAGCCTCCTTCAGAAAGGGTGAGGTGACCTGCAGGGAGCAACCCTGCCAGCAAGTGAAGGAGTAGAGATTTAAACTCCACAAGCTGGTTCTTTTTCCCGTGGAAACAGAAGCTTCCTTTTGCCTATCACCAAATTCACGAATAGTATGTAAATTTACATTTCTTCTGAGAGAAGAATATTTCGACTCCCTTTGAGATTTTAAAAAATCCGCTTTTAAGATGTCCTTTCCTGGTGTGCCCACTTTCCA
>NW_011888960.1:965844-972905 GCF_000151845.1 Pteropus vampyrus
AAAAAAATATATATATATGTATAAATTCATATATCCACACAAAGTATTTTGAGAACGCCCATCATCATGGGGTCTTATATACACTTTTAACCTTTAAAATTATTATTAATTTGACAATAGAGAATTCACATCTTCTTGTTTTAATTTGCATTTCTTTGATTTCTAGTGCAGTCACATTCTTTCTCTCCTTTTCTTTAATAAGTTAAATACGGATCTTTTTTTTTTAAAGCTGTCATTTTTGTTGAATTTTTCCCCCCGAATTCTGGGGCTCGCCATTTCATTTTGGCTTTTTAATTCTTTTTAATGTGCAAGTACGTTACATTTGCTTTTCCTGTTATTTCTTCTGAGGCGTCTAAGCTTGCCACAGCCCTTGCCTTCCAGAGGCTTTGCGGAGCGAGCGCCCGGTTTCCCCTGAAGCGAATGTTCACACTGACCATCCAAAGCGTGTTGGTGAGCGGTCTGAGTACAGTGACAGAGGCTAGTTTCGACCCCTCCCAGAACCACCAATGCCTGGGACACTGCACCCTCTCTCCATCTTCCTTACCCTTGGGTTTCCTATGTCTGAGCCAGGTGCTTTATCTGTGACCAAACCTTCTGACAAATGCCACAGCATATCAGGTTCATCGCTGACGAACTTCATGAAAGCCTCTTTTGACCGTCTAAATCGGATTTTTATTCAATACTGACCATTCTGTTCTCTCAAATGACTGTCATGGATGCATCGCCACTTCTCTTTTCAGGAACTATGGAGGAAAAAGGCTTAGAACACTGGGGAGGGCACCTGCCTTTGACCCTTGTGCTTGAGAAATAGAAATCTTCTTTCTTCCTTCCCTTTATCCTCCCCTCCCTCCTCCTCTCTTCCTTTGGTGAATCTTGACTTCGTCTCCCAGGCTGCTGACTGTGGCACAGAGCTGACTTCTGCTCAAGTGATAACTGGGTGACATCACTCCCAAATCAGGCACTTGGTATATGGAGCCCAGGCAGAGGACACTGAAATCCACGGACACAACAGAAATCACCTCCAGCTGTCCTAGTGCTTACCTAATCGGTAATCCCAGGTGACATCTGTTGATGAGCAGTGACTAAGGACTTTAGTGTCTTAATACAGTCTTTGGCTTTAAAAGACCCACCCCATTACTCCGTCCCCAGACCTGGTCCCACTGCGTGCAATTGAGTTCACTGCATGGCAGCTCCGCTCAGCACACAATCTTGGGTCTCTTCGTCTTTACATTTTCTCTAACGCCTTCTAATGTTCGACTCCGCCCGAATGCTAGGTGATCTTATAGTTTATTTATTTCATGCAGTTATATGAGATGGAAGATATTTGACTGCTTTCGATCTATCAAAATAGTAATTTTATATGTTTCCATTTAACACTTTCAGAAGTACAAGGGGTATAGAAGCATCATAAGAAAATTAGAAAACAGGGAAAGATAAAGAAAATACATAAATAATATCACTGGCAACATTTTGTTGTATAATCTTCCTTTCGTAACCATTGGGTACATGCACATATACCATGAATTTTGTAGAAATGGAATATACCTATATAAAATATTGTGATCTAATTAGCAATATATTATGAGTGATTTTTCCATGTCAACACACACACTCCCTTACCATCATTTTTAATGGCTGTATAGTGTTCCATCGTGTGGTTGTACCATAACGAAACACGACCAGTAAACAAGAGGGTGAGGAGCAGGACTCTGGCGGTAGGAGAAGAATTGGGAGCATGGTCAGAGGGGTAGGGAGCCAAGATAGTGTGGAGTTACTGACGACAAGGCTGGGAAGACTTTTAAGATGCTTTATATTGTGAGAGACCCGAGATTTAACAGAAGAGAAAGAACCTCTGGCCTTGGAGAGGGGGCCACTGGAAGCTTTACAAAAGATTGGAAGTCATATCCATATATTCAGCCACTCAGCAAATATCGATTGAACTTCTGCTATGTGCCAGACATTCTAATGGGGATACCGCAGTGAATAAGACATATGCAGTTCTGCTTTCAAGTAGTTTATGTTGTAGCGGGGGAGGCAGACCACAAAGAAATCAAATAATTACACACTGAGAAAAGCACTAGGAAGAACAACGAGATGTAATGATGAAGGGGGGGATAGTCAATCTTGGCTAGGGCAATGAGGGACAGCTTCCCTCAGAGGGCATATTTGAGCTGAGATCTGAATGCATCAGGGGAGGAAAGTTCTAGGCAGAAGAACCAGCAAATTAATGGCCAAGTGGAGTCAGTAAACACAATCCTGGCTTTGAAACATTTCATTCATTCATGTGTTCATTCAAACTGGGCGGAGCTTTTCCTCTTGAAGATAGGAACAAGGAAAACAGGTATTGCCTCTCTCTTAAGGAAGAGAGACATCCATTCTCTTCATTTATTTACTCATTCACTCGATGCAAACACTTTCTGAGTGTCTACTATGTACCAGGTCTTAGACAGTAACAAGGATGAATAAGAAATAGTTCTTTTCCTCCAGGGCATCTGTGGACAAAAGCAAGGAGGATGGGAAGGAGCCACAGAGAGAAGAGATGGCCAGCTCAGGATCACATAGCTGGTGAACATCAGAGATGGGACTAGAAGGAGGTGTCCTGATACCCTAGCCGCAGTGTTGTCCACTGGGTTTTCCTGTGACCTTTACCCTTTTATATTGTTCCTTTGTCAATTCAAGGTTTACACACACGGCTTCCTCCAATCCACGCCTGGGAAAAGCATTAGACAGTTATATCATTGCAGGCCTAAAAATTAAGTCTATAAATGGTTCCGGGTGCAGTTCTCTCATGTTCCCTGGATGTCATAAAAATGGCTCCGTGTAAACAGGGAGCCATTGACTTTAATAGCTGGGTGTTAATGGCTACACTTGGAAAGCAGCAGAGCTGTGCGTGGGTACCCCCAAATAGCAAACCGGAAGTCTTCGTCGGGTTGGTTGCAAGTGTGATGGAGCCGGGTGGTCAGTGAGTCTGGGATCCTGTCCACACTTGGGGTGACCAGGTAGAGTCCAGCAGGAACTGTATGACTGGCCAGTAAAAGGTTCAGGAATGTGAATTAAAAGAGCGTCAGAACATATATCCTCACCTGCTATCATGTCACTATAGAAAGACGCTTGATCTGAAATATCTCCACCTGAGTTTGAATCCTACCTCTGCCTCTTGCAGCCTGGGTGACCTTGAGAATTTCACTTTTTCTCTTGCAGCCTCTGTTTCATAGTTTATAGAATAGGCATGTGGCAGACACGTCTAGTTGTCCACTAAATAGTTATTACCTCTATCTTCCTTGCTAAAAGAGCCCTAGGTTCATCCGCTTGGCAATGTGCTTACCAAGGGGATGCATTATATTTGGTCTAAGCCAGAGATTAGTTGAGGAGCTGGCATGTGATCAAGTTCTGACCAATAATAAGTCTGGTTGGAGGTTTATGAAAAACATTTTCCTTCCTTTCTTTCCTACCTTGGATTTCTTTGTGCCAAGATGTGCTAGTTGTAGCTAAAATAATCATCTTATACCCGTGAGATGATGAGCTTAATAAAAGTCCATGGACGGGGATGGACAGGGGAAAGACAGAAAGCTCCTTGATGACAATGCTGAACTGTAGCATCAAATTTGGGACTCCTTGTTATAGGAGATAATTAGTCATTGTTAGTCTTTGGGTGTTCTGTTACTCGTACCTGAAGCATTTCTAACTGACATAAAGGATAGTGATAACTACTTTCTGGAAGCACCTGGGGGGAGTTAAATTACATATTATATGACTGTTGTCACTCTCTTCCCTGGTCCTCATTGCGTATAGTGTGATCGCTTACTCATTGTGTATAGTGTGATCGCTTACTCAAGGCAGAAGAAAGCCACCTTGGAAGAGTGACATGTTGGTAATGATATTTGCAGGACAGTTGATGGCCCCTAGAAATACTCAGAGCGGCATAAAATAGTACATGATTCAGAATAATTGTCAACACGTGCAGCCTTCAGCCCTGTCAGAACCCACCTCTTCGATGGAACATTGATCAAACAGATGTGTGATGTAGTGGGATTCTTTTAACAGAGGTTGTCCCAAGTGTGGGGGACGATCGACTCAGTGTCATCATTCATTCTAACATCCACTGCCTCCACGGTGGTTCGCCTGATTTCACCACCTCGCTCGTATTGGTTCAGGGGCGCCCGTATGGCCCACTTCTGGCCAATGAGATGTGAGGGCAGTCTGCTGTGGGCTCTTGAGAAGAATTTCTTCTCTCTTAAAAGATAGCCAGAGAGAGCCAGCATCACCCACCTTCCCTTGATGCTGTGGTGTCTAGTTGAGACCTCTGGAACGGCTGTGGCCATGTTACCAGCAGGCTGAGGATGAAATCAACAGAGACACGGAGAATGGCTGGTAGGAGCCCACTCTTGAAGACAGCACTAAGCTGCTGGGTGAGCCAGACGCAGAGCCTGCACCTGGACTTTCTAACACATGAGCTAAATATTTACTTATAGTTTATGAGTTGGGGTTTGGGGTTTTGTTGCTGAAAGCATTCTGCCTGATACTTGGAGTTATTTTTTTATTTTTTATTTTTTTAGGAGATTCAGTTTATGCAAAGAAAACCCAGATGTACACCCAGTCTTACAGAATCAAGCTCTTGCAGGAAGTGAGGTAGGGCTTTGGTGAGGAAGCGCCTCACTAATTGTTGGGAATTGGCTAGGAGGCGCCCCTATGCCAGTGCTGGATGAGAGTTCGGTGCTGTCGAAGCTGTGAACTGGTAAAGGAATTGAGGTATCACTACTGTATTTGTCAGGGTTCTCCAACAAAACTGGATTTATGACATCTCACCTGTCCTCCACGGGTCCAGAAGCTTGTTCCCTGGTCACCACTCCAGGTCAGGGAGGTGCATTCCTCCCCTGGCCAACAGCCCACGACGCGCGCTCTGCTCCCAGGCGCTCCCCGTGTCCAGCATTCTTCGTTCCAATTGTGCCCCTGCTCAAAACGCTCAGTGGCTTCGATTCAAAAACAGGTGGACATCAGGCCTCTGAGCCCAGCATTTGAGATGCCCGCTGAGGGTCAGCATGTCCTCCTGCTAATTTCCGCGTGCAGGTCCCACTGCCTGCCCCCCAAACGCCGCCTCGTTTTCCTGCCTCACACTGCCTCCTTTCTTCATCCTGTCTCCATCTGGGGCAGCGGCTCTCAAAGCCGACGGCTCATCAGAATTTGCAGAAAGTTTAAAAATACAGAATCCTGGGTTTGCTGAACTGAACTGGAATGAAAGAAACGAGGAAGAAAGGATTAAAAAAAACATGGAAGAAAGGATGGAAGAAAGGAAGGAAGAAAGGAAGGAAGAAAGGAAGGATGGAGGGAAGGAAGGATGGAGGGAAGGAAGGGAGGAAAGTGAAGTGGGGAAGGAAAGAAGGAAGAAAGTTTGAAAGGAAAACAAAAATCTCTATTTAGAGAGAGATGGTTTGGGGGGTTCGTCATGGTGAAAAGTGGCATAAAAAGAGTGGCTAATAGGAGTATTGAGGGGGTCCTTTTTTTCACTATGTACTGGATCCAAATCTCCAAAAAAAGTAAATGCTGAGAGATGAACACATCTCCTGGGGATGTTTCTAGAGAAGAGAAAATGGGTCCCAAATGGGTGAGTCATTTGGCATGTGTCAAGCAAATGGTCAGGGCTCACTGGGGAGGGAGCCCACATCTCCCCAGCTTATCTGCTCAATGACAGTTGTCACGTCACACCCTTGCCACTCTCCCTGCCCCAGACTGGCTTGGTTTGCAGGGCTGCCTGGGATGCTCCAGGGACCTTTGCTCCAAAGCCACAGGGCCCGACTACAGACGAACCGGATCCTTAGCTGGGCCAGGGCCGCGCCCCGGACTGGGAACTGAGCTGCGTTCCAGACTCCATGCTGCTTGGCTGACGTGATTCCGCCTTCGCCCTAAGTCTGGCCAGGCCCCGGCGCTGGAGCTGGAGCTGGGAAGAGGCTGGGGGGAGCCTCCTAGGGAGAGAGTGCAGGTCACTCTGAAAGCTCAGGACTGCTATCCCCATTTTATAGATGAGGAAACCGAGGTTTACTGAGGACAAAGGACTCGCCAAAGATCACACAGGCAGGAAGTGACAGGGCCAGAATCGGATCCCTGGCTTGTTAGCTTCTAAAGGCTGCCTTTTCCCTCTCTGCCACTGTGATATCTACCGTGGTGGCAGTTCATACTCTTCTTTTGCTCCTGGTGACAATGCCAAATCATTTTAAAGAAAAAAGGACAAAAAATAAATAAAATAAAAAATGGATGACTTTGGCTTGACTCAAACTGAGCAACCAACAGGGGAGGTCTTCCCTTGAGAGTTGGTAGGTACTGACCAGGCCTGGAGCCTCGCCGGGCTCTGAGCTGGGCACTTGAGAGACAGGTGAGAAGCGCACCTTCATTGAGTGGCTTCACAGTCCAGGTGTAGCTTCCGGCCAACCCCAATCAAGCTGACCCTTGGCTCTGGTACATGTCACTTGACCTAATGTCTCAACAGCTCTTGGTCATAGGCGAGGCCACACTGGAAAGGGCGAGGCAGAGGAAAGAGGAAGAATGGACAGTTAACTAGCCAGAACATGCGGGGACCTGGTGACCAGGAGCTTTCGTAAAAGAAGGGGGCTGAAGGGAGGAGGGATATATATTTAGAAATAAGGAGTCTGACCAACTTAGTGGAGAGAAAGGGAAAAAAAGCCTGAGTCCCCTCAGTAACCTGTTTGCAAGAGCTGCTTAATTTAGCAGAAAATCACACACACTGGTCCTGGCACGGGCTGGTGGAAGGTATTTCCTCCCCAGCTTGGGTCAAGTTTCATTCATAGGTACTGTCTAAAATTAGACCCTCTGCTTTCATTCTGATCCAAACTCCCTGCCTAGCGTAATATTTGGGAGAAACAAGCACTCCATTAAAAGTGTGCCTTCCTCCCAGTGGCCCCGGGCCTGGGGAGGGCTGGGCCCTGTCCTCGGCTGGCGGCTGCCGCGGCTCATAATCCCGGGTCTAAATTCAAAGCATCCGCTCTGACTGGTGACCTCTGGCTCCCAGGCAAACCCATGCCTCCTCCTCCAGTTCACACTGAAGGCCT
>NW_011888960.1:974535-976747 GCF_000151845.1 Pteropus vampyrus
TCTTCTTGTTCGTAGTCTGTTTTTACCCGTGACCGAAAGGTCCACAGAGGCGAGTCTTTTCTCTCTGCTGTCCCCTCAGTGACATTCAGGGTGCCCAGCACCCAGCAGGCGTTCAGTTAACATCTGCCGAAGCAACAAATGTGAGAATGAAGACATGCAGAAGGGGCGTCTTGGCAGTCTTGTGTGGTAGGGCGGAATTTCTTGGACGGTTTCTGCTGAGTCTTCCTCAGCAAAGTCACTACTCCCTTGGCAGCTGGGTGAGTCCTGGACCCCCTGATGCAAACCCCCTCCCCGACCCAGGTCAAACCATTTGGTGCTTGGGGCCCTTGCCCAGGCCGAAAGCATCTGGTAAACTCAGGTGAAATCTCAATCATCCTATTCTCTGAGGCTTCTCCAACCAGGCTTTTTAAGTTGGGAAGGGGAAGGACCCTGGAGCCATAGCTCTGTGCCCTGCCTCCCTGGGGCTGTCCCCATCTCATTCATCCTCAGGGCGATGAGTCCATCCTACAAAGGAACTAAGAGAGGGATAAGAGCGAGGCCCGGCCAGGCCGGCCCCACAGCCACGCTGCTCGATACCAGGAGACCAGCCCCGGCACAAAGGCCAACCCCGCCCCCCTTGGCCCCCCACTTAGTCCTTCCCTCACTGGCCTCCTGCGACTTCCTGAAAACCCTCTTGTCTCGCCTTTGGCCTTAGTTTGGCTCCCCCACTGCAGACCTTGAAGTGAGGATGTGAGTACAAGTAGTTTATTCAGAAGGTGATTCCAGAAAGTGTTGGCCGGGGGAATGGGGCCATGGGCCGGGCGGAGGCGGGAGGGCAGTACGGGGTGCAGTTTCCAATGGAGGCAACTGAGGGTGAGTCCTGCTCCAACTCAGGGCAGGACTGAGTTGGGAAGGTGGAGGTCTGCGGCTGAGGAGTCCTGCAAAGGGTGTTAACTCTCCAGCACGCCGGCCTGTCCAGTTTGTAGGAAGCCCTCAGACTGACTTTTAGAAGCTTCTGGTTGGTCTCCTTTGGATCAACAGGCAGGCGAATGATGAGTGCTGAAGGCACATTGGCAGGGACCTCTGCTACTCTGCCCATCGGCGCGGCCCTCTGAGTGGCCTCTCCAGTCCCCAGGTTTCCCAGCCATTGTTCACTCCCGCCTCACCCCAAGGTCCCCTCACTGATGACCCCTGATGGCTGACTCCTCACCGGTCCATCGACCCCTGACGAATTGCCCACCCTAACCCCACCCAGGACTCTTTAGACCCCATTTAACCTTCCAATGACCCCTGCTCCCTTGTTCACCCCTGTACGGGAGTTTGGGGTGTGAGTGGGATTGGGCTGGACGTCCTCACTGAAGCAGCAAGAGGGCGGGTCTACTTCCTGGACATCTCCTGGGATCTTCTGTGGCTGACCGGCTGAGTCACGTCCTCCGCACCCCCTCCCGGCCCCTTCCTTGTCACTCAGAGAGGGGCTGGCTCCTACCCTGGCCCTGCCTGCTTCCTTCAATTTCCCGAGGGACCATCAGGTCCAGCCTGGATTATCCAGTGGGCCCTACAGCTTGGGGGTATGATGGAGCTCTTTCCTTCTAAGCCTTTTTTTTTTTTTTTTAATCATAGTGCCGTGATCAACTCCTTAAAGTCGGATCCTTACATTTATCCATCCTTGTACATACATCTACCATATGCCTGGACCAACAAGGTCTGCTTCTAAGACTGTCTAATTTAAGAACTTCTTTAAGAACTTGTAAGGCTGACCTTTTGGAGAGCAAAAAACGTCTTATTTTTCTCATTATGCTTGTTGCGTAGCACTCTGCCTGGCTTATAGAAGGCATTCTTAAGTGTTTGTCGAATGAAGAAATGGGGTTGGAAAAGAAGGAAAAGTAGACTTACGATGCCGTCAGAAGAAAACTTCAAATGAATGTGCGAAGTCGAGTCACGGTAATGAGAGCACATTTTTTCGGGAAGATGTAGCCCGGTTTCTCTGCTGATGTCACACTCTGTCATCAGATTACTTCCCCCTCTCCTGGATTCTGCTCAACTCTGTCAGTACACCTGGAGTTTATATCATGGAACACAGAACATTCGCTTTTCCCTAGCGTAATCATTAGGATTGAGTTCACAAACGCGACATTTGTCCTTTATTTTTCAACTCGAAT
The DNA here is from genome assembly GCF_000151845.1 of Pteropus vampyrus. Taxonomy (NCBI): domain Eukaryota; kingdom Metazoa; phylum Chordata; class Mammalia; order Chiroptera; family Pteropodidae; genus Pteropus; species Pteropus vampyrus. The sequence continues at coordinate 976,674 of NW_011888960.1, forward strand.
TAAAACCGATTTGAGTCTCCCATCAATAGATGGGCAGGAAGCCCCTGGCTTGCCTTTTGGGCACCTCCCTATTC
>NW_011888960.1:976797-978213 GCF_000151845.1 Pteropus vampyrus
TGCGTAGCACTCTGCCTGGCTTATAGAAGGCATTCTTAAGTGTTTGTCGAATGAAGAAATGGGGTTGGAAAAGAAGGAAAAGTAGACTTACGATGCCGTCAGAAGAAAACTTCAAATGAATGTGCGAAGTCGAGTCACGGCAATGAGAGCACATTTTTTCGGGAAGATGTAGCCCGGTTTCTCTGCTGATGTCACACTCTGTCATCAGATTACTTCCCCCTCTCCTGGATTCTGCTCAACTCTGTCAGTACACCTGGAGTTTATATCATGGAACACAGAACATTCGCTTTTCCCTAGCGTAATCATTAGGATTGAGTTCACAAACGCGAATTTGTCCTTTATTTTTCAACTCGAATTAAAACCGATTTGAGTCTCCCATCAATAGATGGGCAGGAAGCCCCTGGCTTGCCTTTTGGGCACCTCCCTATTCTTGGATTGCCCAAGATCTCTTGGGGTTTATGCAGCCGGAAGTGAAAGTCAGCCAACTTGTGATGGATCCCGCCCTTGCATGACTCTGAGAGCGAAGGCCTCTTTAAATTTTCACGCAAGGCACCTTGCTTGCCTCACATTCATCCCCACACGTGAAAAGCAAGGAGCCATTCCCAGGTACAGTCTCCACTTATCTAAGGAGAGCGTTTCCCTCCTGATGGCTGCAACTGGTCATAGATGTGTAGTGTCCTTAGTCCTTAGAAAGCCTCGCCTCTGTGGGCCTCTTGTTCTTGTGTTTGAATGTCAAGCCCCAAGGGAAAGGGAATAATTCGCAATAGATCTCTGCGTCTTCTCCATCCAATGCTCTCCAGTATGAATAAGAGAAGGCTATTCCTTCCCGTTTAGGAATGTTCTGGATTAGACAGTGATGATGGCTGCACAACCTTGTGGGTATATGTGAAACCTCTGAATTGTATACTTTAAAAGGGCGAATTTTGTGGTATGTGAATATTTCAATTAAAAAAAAATTTTTTTTTAAAACGCGAGTTATTGGTCTCCGCCACCTGCCAGCCACGCTCTGCAAGCCATGGGGACTTGGATTCTCTGGTTGCTGAGCTGTCCCTCCCTAAATCCGGACCCTGGGCAGAAGGCTCACTGCACTGAGAAGCCAGCCAGGGGGCCCCTGTGGGCCACAGGCCACTGGTGTGGAAGGGTAGCATTATGTCCTGGAGCCTCTCAGGCAGGATGAGGGTGGGATGGAGCCAGTAGCCAGAGGCTGCTAGGCTGCTAGGAGCTGGAAGTGAGAATGTTTTCTTTTCTAACTGCAGGAGAGAAAAAGAGGGCATAGTCTCAAAAGAACAAGGAGACGAGTCCTATATTCTGAATTTAGTAGCTGAAAAAGATCATCAAAATGGTTTCTTATAATTGGGGTCCTTCTAGATCTATATCTAATTTTTAAAAACCTCAGTTCAGAATCATTTGGCTTTG
>NW_011888960.1:978741-980179 GCF_000151845.1 Pteropus vampyrus
TTCCTTCCTTCCTTCCTTCCTTCCTTCCTTCCTTCCTTCCTTCCTTCCTTCCTTCCTTCTTTCTTTTTTTTTCTTTTTAGTTAAAAAAGTAAGGAATGCTTTTAATTCTTTAATGGATTTCCTCAATCTACGAAGGGACACTAAGCCTTCTTGACGTTTGACCTGACAGGTGACTCCATGGATGTGTGCTGAGGCTGTTTCCTCTTCCCCCTGGAAACACACACAGACCACATTTCCCAACCTCCCTTGTAGTGGCCGTGGCCATGAAACTGAGCTCTGGCGAGCAGAACATGGGCACGGTGCCGTGTACCACTTTCAGGCCTGACCCTCAAAACACTCTCTCTTCTTCCATCTGCTGCCTGGTTGTTGATCTCCGAGGCAATCTTGGAAGCCCGGCGATGTAGATAGTGGTAATGTCATCATTCTGGATCCCTGAGTCACCTGGTAGAGCCCAGGCCTCTCCATCCTGCTCCCTGTCTCTGTTTGGGAACAAAGAAATTAAGTTCTTTCAAGGGAAGCCATGAAATGTTAGGGTCTTGCCTACCTCAATTAATAGAGTACCTAATGTTTACACACTTCTCAGTGTGTGTAATAGAGCTTACTGTTTAAAAAAATAAAGGAAGAACAAGAAAAAAAACGAAGGCCAGATGGATGAAGATCGTGAGGGTAACAAAAAAAAACAGGAGGACCGCCCTCCCAAGCGGAAGGTGTTTCCAGTTCTTACTTCTGGGCTGGTTTATGCATCGGGGTTGGAAGGAAGCTGGGGGACATTTCCCTGTGTCTGCATTTCCCTCATCATTTTGAACACTCTGTCACGTGGGTAGAAATGCTGACATTCTCCCGGGGGAGCGCGAAGCTGAAAGGGGGCGGCAAGGAATAGTTGTGATGATTGTCAGAGCGGATGCTCGTTGAGCGTTTATGACAGCCAGGCACCCTGCCTGGCCCAACCTCTGGTCTCAGAGACATATCTTTTCTTCTACTTGAGAGATGAAGCAATTTAGGATCGAAGTCTCGCAGGTAAGGATTCCAGTGCTGTGCTCCTTGCCTCTCCGCGTAGCAGGCGTCTGGCGACTTGTAACCAGAAGTGAACATGGCAGTGGGGAGTGGGGGTGCTGAGGCCACCACACAGCCCCGAGGTCACTCCTTGGGCTCTCTGTCCCACTCGCTCCAGCAGGCGAAGGAGTCTAAGCTGTAATGAACGCCCTCCTTGCAGACTTCTTTCTTCTCATTCTTTTTGCTCCGTCTCTGTCTGAATCCCGCATTTCTCCCTCCCTGTCACGTTCGTGGAGACGGTACCCATCTGCCTCAGCTCTTGGAAGAGCGTTTTTGCTACCTGCTTGATTGTTTTTGCTTATAAAAAATTAAGATTTGAGGTCTACCACCTCCCCTATCTGCTAATCTCTTCCCCGCTGCAGAAAAAGGCCCGAGAGCTGTCTGA
>NW_011888960.1:980229-986626 GCF_000151845.1 Pteropus vampyrus
ATTGTCAGAGCGGATGCTCGTTGAGCGTTTATGACAGCCAGGCACCCTGCCTGGCCCAACCTCTGGTCTCAGAGACATATCTTTTCTTCTACTTGAGAGATGAAGCAATTTAGGATCGAAGTCTCGCAGGTAAGGATTCCAGTGCTGTGCTCCTTGCCTCTCCGCGTAGCAGGTGTCTGGCGACTTGTAACCAGAAGTGAACATGGCAGTGGGGAGTGGGGGTGCTGAGGCCACCACACAGCCCCGAGGTCACTCCTTGGGCTCTCTGTCCCACTCGCTCCAGCAGGCGAAGGAGTCTAAGCTGTAATGAACGCCCTCCTTGCAGACTTCTTTCTTCTCATTCTTTTTGCTCCGTCTCTGTCTGAATCCCGCATTTCTCCCTCCCTGTCACGTTCGTGGAGACGGTACCCATCTGCCTCAGCTCTTGGAAGAGCGTTTTTGCTACCTGCTTGATCGTTTTTGCTTATAAAAAATTAAGATTTGAGGTCTACCACCTCCCCTATCTGCTAATCTCTTCCCCGCTGCAGAAAAAGGCCCGAGAGCTGTCTGAGTTCCCACCCAGGGTCCCGAAACAAACCAGGCACCCCCAAGGGAGCTTTCCACACCCCAGGGCCCAGGAGAAGGGGACTCGGAGATGGCATTCAAAGCCATCCCTGCACACAGAGACGCACCTGCCTTTCCCCACTCGGCCCTTTCTTGGCTCCTTTTTCTGTCACTCCATTAATGAACGAGTCACTTTGTCTGATATGCCTGAGGCTGCGCCCAGACACCAAACGCCCAGACACCAAAGGCTGTTTTATTCGTTTGAAAGTCGGTTACAGGGAGGAGGTGGGCAAATGATATGCTGAGGAAAATATATCATTTCTGTGTGGCCGGATCTCCTTCCTACTTCAACCAGGAGCAGTCATAGTTAGGGATGGAGAGTCGTAACCCCAAACTCTGCTCTAAAGGATGCTGCGGGATTGGATGGGGAAGTACCGGTGACAGGCCTGGCTCCACAGTGACAGGATGTTATTTCCACCTGCGTTCCGCCCATCCCAAGTCACTTGGGGGACGATATGCTATAGTTTAGCACTGGTGAGGGAGAAGAAAGCTAAAAGGCACACCATAGGAAGTAGCAATTATTATTATTATTTTTGCAGAAAAGTTATTCCTGACAAAGAGAAGCCAGCACTAAAATGCCACCACCTCCCAACCTCACTCACCACAAAGGGTGACAGCCAGGGACATTTCTCATCATCAGCCCATCCAGTGGTAGCTACATTGTGCAAGTTTTGAAATGTAGAAATTTTATCATTCAGCTTTAAGCTTTTAAGTGTTTTAATATATCACCGCTTCTTAGATCAATGAGTTAATTAGAAATTTGTTTTTAATTTTCCAATTGGTTGCTCTAGAAACTTTACCATGCATATTGAACTAAGTAAGATAGAAGAAGTTAATTAATATCTCTGCCTTCCTACTGAACAATAAAATAATCTTATTAATGCTGTAATTTTAAATACCTCCCCCAAATGTTATTTGATTATTATCGTTTTTCTATTTTATTTTCCCCTCAAACTAGATATATATTGTGTTTGTTTCATAAAAAATCTATGTTTAGATTAAAAAAAAAATCTGTTTAGATTAACTCTATTTACATTTTCCCTTGTTTCATTCCTACTTCATTTCAAAATTTTCCTCTGAGATAATTATCGTTTTGTCAGAAACCTTGCCTTTGGAATTCTCTTGCTGGTAAGTTCTCTTAGTTCTTGTGTCTGAAATTGTATTTATTTCGTCCCGTCTGTGTGTTCATATTTAGAGCGAGTTGCTTGATTACAGCACATAGTTCAGTATCACTTAAAATTGAATGAATAATCTCTCTGCCTATTACAATGATCTTGTTGAGATATAATTAACACATAATAGAGGGAACAAGAGAAATTATGCAATTCGATAAGTGAAGCCATCACCAAAAATCCAGATAATGTACATATCCATCATCTCCAGAAGTTTCCTCTCGCCCTTTGTAATCTCCCCTTCCAAACTCCCCCTCCACCCACGTCCCCAGGCAACTACTGATCTTTCTGTTGCTAGAGATTAGGTTGCAGTTTTAGAATTTTATATAAATGGAATCATAGCACATGTGCCCTTATTTGTCTGGCTTCTTTCATGCAGCAGAATTATCTTAAGATTCATTCGTACTGTTTCATACGTCAATAGCATATTGGTTTTTATTGGTGAGTAGTATTCCTTGGTAAAGATACATTATAACTTATTTATTCATTGGCAGATATTTAGCTTGTCTCCAGTTTTTGGCTAGTACAAATAAAAGTGCTATTGACATTCTTGTACAAGTCTTTGTCCGGACACATGCTTTTATTTCTCTCAGCTGAATACCCAGGATAGCTGGATATCATGGTATATCTGTGTTTAACATTTTTTTTAACATTTTTTTTTTTTAGAAACATCCAAACCGTTTTCTAAAATAGATGCAGGGTATGAGACTTCCCGTTGCTCTGAATCCGTGAGAACTCTTGATATCGACAGTATTTTTCATTTTGACCATTCTAGTAGGTATATAGTGGCATATCATTGTGGTTTTAATTATTTGTATCTCTCTAAATGTTGTTTTTTCATGTGGATTATTTGTTTTTCTGTATCTCTTTTTTGATGAAGTGTCTAAATATTTTGCCCATTTTTAAATTAAGTTGTTGGGTTGTTTATTTTCTTATTATTGAGTTTCAAGGATTCTTTTTATATTCTGGATATAATTTTTTTATCATATGAGTTTTAAATATTTTCTCCTGTGTGGCTGTCTTTTCATTTTCTTAACAGTGCCATTTGAAGAGTCAAGTTTTTAATTCTGATTATGTCCAGTTTATGAGTTTGCTTCTCTATGGTTTGTCCTTCGACATCCCATGTAAGAAATCTTTGCCTCATGCAAGGTCACAAAGATCTTTCTCTTATTTTTTCCCCCCTAGAATTTCTATAGTTTTAGGTTTTACATTGAGGCCTGTGGTCTATTTTGAGTTAATTTTTATATGATGTGAAATATGTATCCAAATTTTGTGGGGTTTTTTTTTGCATATGGATGTCCAATTTCTTCAGCACCGTTGTTTAAAAAGACTATACTTTCTCCAGTGAATTGCTTTGTATCTTCATAAGAAATCAGTTGTTTATACCTGTGTGTGTGTGAGTTTATTTCTAAATTCCCTGTTACGTGCCATTAATCTTTCCATCAATATCACTCTTTCTGAAAATTAATATTATGCCTTCTTACTGTCTTAAAGTCAGGTTAATAGTAGTCCTCCAACTTTATTCTACTTTCTCAAAGTTGTTGGCTAGTCTGGATCACTTGCATTTCCATATAAGCCTGAGAATCAGTTTGTTAATTTTTACAAGATTTTGATTGAGATTGTGGCGAATCTGTAGATCGATTTTGGGAGAACCGACGTCTCAATAATATTAAGTCCTTCAAATCATGAACACATTATAGCTTTCCATTTATTTAAGTCTTCTTTAATTTCAGCAATGTTTTGTGGGGTGTAGGTCATACATATCTTTTTTTCACCTGTATCTCTAAATATTTAATCTTTTTGATGCTATTATAAATGGTACTGAATTTTAAATTGTAATTTCAAATTGTTCATTACTAGCCTATAGAAACACAATAGATTTTTGTATACTGATCTTGAACACTGCATCCTTGCTAAATTTACTTATTAGTTCTAATAGTTTCTGTTGGATTTTCTACATAAAATAGCATATTTTTGTGAAAAAAGACAATCTTATCTCTTCTTTTTCCATTCGGATGTCTTTTATTTCTTTTTATTATCTTCTTGCACTGGCTAGAGCCTCACGCACAATGCGAAATGAAAGTGCTGAAAACCAATGCCTTGCATTTTTCCCGATCTTAAGGAATAAACATTCAGTTTTTCTCAAGTACGATGCTAGCTGGAGGTTTTTTGTAGACACTCTTTATGAGGCTGAGGCATTCCCTTCTATTCCTAGCTTGTTAAGAGTTTTGTTTTTTAAAAAAAATCAGATGTAAATGTTGGATATTTTGTCAAATACTTTTTCCGTATCTATTGAGAGGACCAAATGGTTTTTCTCTTTAGTTTTTACTGTGGTGAGTGACAGTGATTAATATTGATTTTTGAATATTAGACCAACCCGTATTCTCAAGATGCAACCCCATTTTGCCATGACGCATTATCCATTCTAAATACTGTTGGATTCAATATGCTAAAATCTTGTTTAGAATTTTTGCACCTATGTTGATGACATATGTTGGACTGTGGTGCTCTTATCTTGTAATATCTTAGTCTGGTTTTGATATTAGGATAATGCTGGCCTCATAGGATGAATTGGAAAGTATTCTCTTCTCTTCAATTTTCTGGAAGTATTTGTATAGAATAAATATTATTTCTTCCTTAAATGTTTGGTAATATTTACCAATGAAGCCGTCTGGAGCCTGGAGCTTTGTTCAGGGGATGACTTTTAACTGAAAATTCATTTTTAAAATAGTTTTAGGAACATAATCTGTAGTAATGTCCCTTTCTTGATTCTGATATTGGTCATTTATATAATCTCTTCCTAGGTAAGCTGGAAGTTTTTAAATTTTTTAAATCAATATTTTCAAGGAGCCAGCTTTTGGTTTCACTGATTTTTCTATTGTTTTTCTGTTTTTATTTCATCAATTTCTGTAGTAATTTCTATTATTTCTTTTCCTCTGCTTTTTGGGGATTAATTTGCTCTTTTGTTTTCTGGTTTCTTAAGGTAGAAGCTGAGGTCATTAATGTGAGAACTTCTTTCTTTTCTAATATAGGCTTTTGTGCTATAAATTTCCTTATAAGTACTGATTTAGTGGCCGCTCACAAATTTTGATACGTTGCCTTTCCACTTTCATTCAGTCTGAAATACTTCCTAATTTCTCTTTTGATTTTTTTCTTTGACCCCCTCAATTATTTAGAAGTATGTTATTTAGTTTCAAATATTTGTGGATTTTCCAGAGATCTTTCTGTTATTAATTTATAATTTGATTTCACTGTGGTTAGAGAACATACTTTATATAACTGGAATCCTTTTAAGTTTATTTAGACTTGTTTTATGGTCCAAAACATGGTCTTTCTTGGTAAATGTTCCTTGTGCTCTCGAAAAGAATGTGTATTCTGCTGTTGTTGGGTGGAGTGCTGTATCAGTGCCAATTAGGTCAAGTGGTTAATAGTGCTTTTCAAGTCTTCTATATTCTTGCTGATTTTCTATCTACTTATTCTGTCAACTCTTGAGAGGAAGGTATTGAAATCTTTCATAAACCTAAATAATGGATTCGTCTATTTCTCCCACTAATTCAATCCTATCAGTTTTGCTTCATGTGTTTTGAACTTAGAGTTGTTATGTCTTGATGAATTGACCTCTTTATTGTGGTACAATGAGCTTTCTTTTGATTAGGGATAACTTTTATTTTCATGTTTTCTCTTTTTTTATTCTTCTACTTGAATTTATTTTTATCTTTATACATAAAATGCATTTCTCATAGGCAGGGTATAGTTTTTTGGTTTTTTTTTTCTTCTTATTTTTAAATCCAATATGAAAATCTCTGCCTTTTAATCGAAGGTGTTTAGAACATTTACATTTAATGTGATTAGGTTTAAGTCTACCATCTTGATATTCGTTTTCTATTTTTCCTATCTCTTCTTTGTCCCCTCCCCTTCTTTTCCTGCCTTTTTCTTTTGCATCGAGTGTTTTTTTATGATTCTATTTCATCATCTTTGTTGGATTATTAACCATAGCTGTTTTGTGATTTTAATGGTTGCTTTAAGGTTTATAGTATACATCTATTACTTATCACAATCTACCTTTAAATGATATTATGCTACATTACATATAGTATAAAAACCTTATAATACTATGCTTCCTTTTCTCCCCTCACAGTCTTTATGCTATTGTTGTATGTTTTACTTACATATAAGTTATGGCATTCTACATTGTTTGTTTAAAGACTAAATTATCATTTAAAGACACCTTTTATATGTAGCCATTTAGTTGCCTCGTGCTCGTCATCCCTTTGTGCAGATCGAAACTTCCATCTCGTAAAATTTTCCTTCCGCTTGAAGGGAGTTTTTCTTAAACGTGTCTTGGTCTGCATTTCTTTACTGGTGAAGAATTCTTTCAGCTTTTGCATGTCTGAAAAAGTCTTTATTTTGCCTTTGTTTTTGAAAGATGTTTGCTGGATATACAATTCTAGATTAATAAGTTGTTTCCTTTGAGTACTTTAAGATGTTGGTCCATTGTCTTTTTGTATATATTGTTTTCCCATTGTTTTTAAAAGCAACTCTGATGCCGTTCTTATTTTTGAACTTCTGCATGTAATATGTCTTTTTCTCTGCTGCTTTTTAATATTCTCCTTATTACTGGT
>NW_011888960.1:990346-1003415 GCF_000151845.1 Pteropus vampyrus
CCTGTGTTCATGTTCACCGATCTTTCATTCTGCATTGACCAATCTATTAAGTTCATCTAATTTATTTTTGATTTCACATATTTTATTTCCAGAATTTACATTTTTAATTTTTTTAGAGTTTATAGCTATCTGGAGAAATCCTTAATTTCTTCTCCTTCTTTACCTCTAAAATTTTAAACATATTTATTATAGTTCTGAAGTTCTTACCTGCCAGTTCCAATATCTGTATCCTTTGTGGGTCTGTTTCTATTGATTATGTTTTCTCTTGGTTATAATAATTCCCCTATCCTCCACTTCTTCAGATGTCTCATAATTTTTTTTTATCGTATTCCAGATGTTGTATACAAAGAGCATTGAAGACCGAAGTGTGCTGTTCTTTATTTCTCAAAATAAAATCCCTTTCTTACGACGGCCAATTAAAGCGAATGTCTAAACAATTATCTGTGGAACATGTGGAGCTCATATTGTTGTAGAAATTCTTTGAGGTCTTGATTTAAAAGTTTATTCCTCCAAGGAATCTTCTATTAACCAACTGGGGTACCAATGCGAGACCACTATAAACTAAATTTTTGTTTTGGGGTTTTCAGGTTACGAAGGCCATGCGAATTAGTCCTCAAAGCCATATGGGCATATGGTTAAAAATCCTATGGGAAAGTTTCCTTTTTTGCTAATATATTCAAAGCCAAGGGTGACACAGACAAAGACACAAACTGTCTCTGTGGGTGTCTTCTTCAGAGCTCTCAGGTTTATGCAGAGGGTGTGTGGTCTGACTTCCCACTGCGAAGGCTTTGGATTTTGACTTCTATCTTCAGGTGTATAGCCAGTTAAAATCCAAGCTCCAGGTCACTACAGATCCACAGATAGCCAGCCACAGGGATAATGCTGGCTTCAGCGCTTATCTTTCTGGAGTCAAGGTTTCTCGTGGTTTCTATCCTCTGAGGTCTGCTTATGTGTCCCTACCAGCTTGTTCATGCATCTAAAAAGAGTTTTTTAATATTTTATCTAGCATTGTTAGTCGTTTGTACTGAAATGGCTTCTCTGTATGTTTAATCCTCCAGGAGTGGGAGGCCGCTATTTCTTTAGTCCTGTCAATAGCTTTGCAGGCCTGGGAGTCACCTAATCATATTTAAGAGACTTTGCAACTCTGCTCTGATTCATTATGTATCGATCTTAAAATTCAACCTGAGAGGGCAGATTTATTGCTTTGTTTTGAAAAGTTCTCGAGGGTTCTACAGCAAAACTGCAAATACTGCCAATATTTCTCATCTTGTCTCAATATCCCTCATGAACAGCTGGGCTGTGCCTCCGGGAGCCTGGGACCAGTGGACGGGAAAGGGCCATGCTTGTCGAAACTGATGTCGAGGTCCCCAAGAACAAACTTTAGCATCTCCTTTCTGCCACATCCCTTCTCGCCTCCCAAGTAAAAATTAGGGACCGCCTCTGCCTTCGCTACCCACCCACAGCCTTTAGGGTGGCTCTTTTACTGTGGTTTATTTTATTTTTCCAGCCAGAAGCTGGAAGTGCTTGAAGTGCAAGGCAGTGACGGAATTGGGTTGGAGTGGATGGCATAGAATTCAGTTTTGTGTCCTCAAGTGCAGGTGTCCATTAGCTACGTCCAGCAAACCAACCACTAACAATCCCACGGGGAACAATTTCTCACTCTCACGCTGCACTTTATACTTAACGAGTCATGTCCATGCCCAGGGGTCTCCTTTGATTCTCACGACAACTCACTTAGCAAGAAGAGAGACTGAGAAGGTCCAGTGGGTCACTTTTGGAGTGGCCTTGAATATTATCCTGAAGACCGAACCTCATTCCACATTCTACCAGCTTTCCTCACCCAGATCACTGCAGTGGCCTCGTTGCATGTCTCCCTGCCTCTGAGTCTGACCTCTCCAGTCTGTCCACCATACTGAGTAAGCGATCTAAAAGGCAAGTTTCTCTTTGTCACTCTCCTGCTTTATATTCCTCGGTGGCTCCCCAGTGCCTTCAGGACAAATCTACAAGTCTCTCAAGTTCTGGCTTCTTTCCATTCCTTCAGCCTCCTCCTACCCTTCTCCCCAGCCACACTAAACAGTCTTCAGTTCCTTCACTGAATTTTGCTCTCTCAGGCACAAGTGCACGATAAGCCTTCTGTCTTGGGACAATTTGCTCCATCCCTACAATGCACATGCGTGGGCGCACACACCCACACGTATCCCTCTGCTCATTCATCAGGTCACAGCTGCAGAATCACCCCCTCTCTGATTCCTAAGTCTGGGTTAGGTGTGCTTCCTCTGGGCTCATGGATCACTAAGCATCCTTCCATCACTGTGCTGGCTGTGCTCCATCACCCGCCTGCCTCCTCACTGAAAGAAAAGCTCCGGCAGGGGAGGGACTATGTCCATCAGCTCAGCGTCGTGTCTCTAGCCCCAAGCATCATGTTTACACATAGTAAGCTTCAGTAAAGATGTGTTGCATTGAATAGGACCCAGGAAACTATAGCTTGCTCATTTGGCCATATTTTCTGCCAGTTGTTTAAGAGATGAGTTCCCAAGTACTTTGTCTCTCTCGAAGCTTAGCTCTGGGCTTGGTTCTGTGGAGCCAGTTGGGGGACAGGGAGTGCTAAAATGCAATATTAATGATGTTAGCATTTATTGAGTGCTTTACATGCACTGTCACATGTGGTCCTCACTACAGCCCCCTTCATTGGATACTTCTTTTATCACCTCTGTTCTGCACATGAGAAAACTCAGGCATAAAGAAGTGAAGCTCTTTGTCCAAAGTCACAGAGTTCGAAGGCAGCTCTGGGGTTCAGTCCCGGGTGTGATGCCAGAGACTCGCCCCTCGAACGACGACGCCACAGCGACACTGATCTGCGGGAGCTCCCAGGCAGATCTTTCCCTTTTTTGAGAAAGATGGAGATGCTGACACAGGATCCCAAAGGCTGGGGGCCCAGAGGAGGGAAGAGGCGAGCGTGACCCACTGCAGTCTCAGAAACCCTGGGAAGGTGACGGGTTCTGGGGGAGGCAATGCATGGGCTCTCAGGGGACCCTGGTGACCCCAGATTCCAAAAGGGGGGCTGGGAGCCCCTTCCTCCAATTTCCCTGGGACCTCAGAGCAGGAGATGACGCCGAAGCCAGGCTGGAGCTCAGGGCCAGAGAATGTTGGGAGCCGGGGTGGGAAAGAGCAGGGCTAAATGTCAGAGTTTAGGGCCCCGGCCAGGCCTGGCTGCTCTACGCTCGCACCCTGCCCCGGGAGGAAGGACAGGGAGAGAGTTCACAGGAGACCTCGGAAGAGCTTCTGAAAGGGGCTCCCAAGCCAGCAAGCAGGGGGAAGCGGCGCAGCGGCGGCCAGGTCGGGGTGGGGCAGCTGGGCCACCCGGACACCTCTGACAGGCAATTTCCAATTTCCTATGGAATTAAACTGTAAAAGCAGAGAGTCCGTCACTGTCTGCTGCCTCCCCGGGAGAGGAGAAAGTTACTGCAGCCGGCTCAGAAAGACCCAACCGTCCTTTCCCAAACAAAACAGCAACCAAGGCAGCTGGTGTGTGGAGGACGGATTTAGAGCCCTGAGCTGCAAGTCGGGACACTTGCATCTTCCATTTCTACCTGCTGGGGTGACCTTGGGCAAGTCCCTTCCTCTCTCTGGGCCTCAGTTTCTTCATCTGGGAAAGGAGGTGTTGGGCATGGTGATGCCGGAGGCCCTTTCCAGCTCTGAGATGCTAGCATTCTGTAATAAAGTTGGGTGTGGGAAAATATGAGGTTTAGGGGGACCGGGGGAAGGGGCTGGAACCATCCCGGGTTGGAACCGTTAAAGGAAGCTCTGTTCGGCCCCAGCCCCAGCCCCAAGGCTCCCAAATCCAGCAGCAGAACTGGGATCCACCCAACCCAAATCAGCGAGGGGAAGCCAAAAACATGAGTAAGGAGAGGTCGGGCCATAAACATGTCATCTGCACAAACATCCAGCCCCCTCTGGGGTCCCATTGGCCCTGCTGGGGGAGGAGACTGCTGCTGGGCCCCTCAGCCACAACCCCGAGCTTACTCGCTTGGCCCAGGGTTTCAGGGTGGAGGCCTGACTGCGTCGAAGGGAAACCTGGCTGTGGACGTGCCCCGAGGAGCCGTCAGGAAGGGCTGGGCGAGGCAAGGGCCCCACCGAGGCCAGGCAGCTGGGGGTGGCTCTCAGCTGAAGGGAGGCCCTCCATCCTGATGTCACGCAGGGCTTTCTGGGATGGTCTCCATTTCAGGTCTGCTGAGGCGCCTGCTTCTCCGGCCCTGGCGGCTCCGCCAAGTTCAAGAAAACCAACAGCCTTGGGGAGGGATCTTGCTTCCTGGATCTTCACAGGCGTTCGAACTCAACATCTCCCAGACACAGTTCTTGGTCTTCCCCAAACTGTCTTCTTTAGGGTTCCCCAGCTCAGAGATGACACCACCACCCAGCCACCGAGGCTGGCGTTCCAGAAATGATCCTTGGCCCTCTTCACCCACATCCGAGAGATACCTACGTCTTGACGATCTGAGCCCCATTCCAAGAGATACCTACGTCTTGACGATCCGAGCCTCGGTGCGGCCTGCATTGGCCCATTCCTCTCTCTCAATCTTTCTTTCTCTCTTTCTGGACCTCAAGCACACACAGTCTGATTAATCGTAATCTAGTTTTCATATGGCCCACTTTCTGAAAATTTGTCATTTTTAATAATGACCATGGAGGCCGAGCCTTTGACAATAACCTGCATTCTAAATGCGTCATTACCAGTCACGTCTCTTTGCCTTTGGCCATCTGAGGGAATCGTATCCTGTGTTTATTGCCCTGTTGCTTCCTTTCCGATAAACTCTTTTTTTCATCTAACTTTCAATTTTATAAAAAGATGTCCTTTTGCATGTCATCTTTTAGAATTTACTTTTTTCGCTAAATATTATATTGTCAAACAAACATGGCTGTACTTATTCTTCTTCGTGCCTCCACATTTCTTTTGCAAAGGCAGCATCAAGAGATGGCGTCTCCTTCCCTAGCTCTTAAATATAGGCTGGCCTTGTAAATTGTTTTGGCTAATACAATGTGGTGGAATTGGCACCGTGCCATTTCTGAACCTAAGCATTAAGAAGCTTTGCGTCCTTTCTCATGCTCTTGGAAACTTCTGTAGCCATGCAAACCACTCTGGCCTAGCTTTTGGGTGATGACGCACATCTGGCCCGAATGCCACCATCACCCCAACTGACAGCCAATCGAGTCTTGAAAGGGGAACCACCTAGCTGAGTCTCTGCTACATGGACTCAAGAGGAAACCTCATTAAGGCCAGAAGAACTGCCCAGCTGAGCCCAGCCCAAAATGCCTGCCCACTGAATTGTAAATAAGTAATGGTTGTTTAGGTCACTAAGTTCGGAGAAGTTTGTTACACAGTGATCATCAACAGATACACCAACTTTCAGCTCTATCGCTGCATGCTTCTCTGCTCCACTCATGTTTACTGCTGTATAATATTCCACTGTGTGTATATAACATTGCTTATCCATTCACTCTCCTGTTGAGAGGCATTTATGTTCCTGTTATTATGAAAATGCCTCCATGAACTTTTTTGTACATGTTTTCTATTTGAATGTGTATAAGAGATTATTTCTCCTCTCTAGACTCACAGCTACTCAGAAACTTGGGTCCATTCTCTTTATTGAACCAGAAGAAACTATCAAAAATGAAAAACAGATCAGGACATTCCCTGCTCAAAATCCTTCAATGGCTCCACCTTGCCCTTCACTTAGAGTCCTATGCTTTTATCTGATATTTAAAGCCCTCTGTGACTGATCCGTTATCTCCTGTCTGCCAATAAGATTGGCTACTAAGTAGCCATGAGACCTTGGGGACATATCACTTCATCTCTCTGTGCCTCAGTTTTCCCTTCTAAAAAATGGGGCTAACAGACTGAATCATAAAGTTATTGGAGGAAGGATTAAATGAATTAACACATACAAAGCTTTGCACCAGTGCTTGGCACAAAGCACTCCACAAATATTTGCTATTACTATTGTTATTGTCGTCATAAATGTAGCCAATGGTAAAGCTGATGGTGCCTAGAGTATATGTGGATCCCTCTGCCCAGAAAGCCTACTCTTTCCTTGTGTACCTGGTCAACTCACCTGTCCAGACCTCGCCAGGGTGTCACTCATTCTGATGCTTTTCCTGCTCATCCCCATCTCCCAGCAGAATTGACCTCACCCTCTTCTGGGTCCCATCAGCCCCTGCACACACCTGTCATTGCTCATGCCTGTTTTCTGGGCCTCTCTGAGCTCAGGGACTAAGTCCCACTCATCTCTGTATCCCAGAGCTTACCCCGGAGGAGATTCAGGGTAAGTGGATGGTGAATGAATACATGAACAGACGAATTACGGACCGCGTTTTCCCGGTGCAATCATTCATTCATCATTCGTCCGACCACCATTTCCTGAGTCCAGCTCTGTGCCAAGCGCTGACACGGAGTTGGATGGGAGAGACAGACCCCACAAAGATGAGCACAGCTTGGTCTGGTCCAGGCTGGGACATGCAAGTCCCCTACCCAGAGCAAGTGGAGCGAGGGGCCGGCCCCCAAGGAGCCCACCGACCACGGAGGAACACGAGGCCAGCCTGAGACTGAGATGCAGTAGCCCGAGCGTCTGGAGCAGGGAGGATTCTGAGTAGGCACAGGATGGCCGTTCAGAGAGCAGAGACGTGTGAGGACATCGGTGGCCCCGGCTAAAACCTCCGCGAGCACAAGGACCATCTTGTTCACCCTCACAGCCCAGGCCCAGCCAGGGTCTGACACCGAGGCGGTGGTCAGCATAAATATTTGTTGAGTACGTGATAAATGAGGAGAGGGAACCTAAGGAATTAAGATCTGCTTCCCAGTCCGCTCTGCCACACACGGTGACTAGGGCCGGGACTCGTCCCCTCTCTGGCCTCAGATATTTTCCAGCACCCTCTCCAGCTCCCAACCCTGCGATGATACAGACGTGTAGGCCACACGCTCAGGGCGCTTCTCGACTGCGGTCTGTGTGTGTGTGACTGTGTGTCTGTGTTTCTGTGTGTGTCTGTGTGACTATGTGTGTGTCTCTGTGTCTGCATGTGTCTGTGTGTGTGACTGTGTGTCTGTGTCTCTGTGTGTGTGACTGTGTGTATCTCTGTGTGTCTCTGTGTGTCTGTGTGTGTGACTGTGTGTGCGTGCGTATGTGTGTGACTATGTGTATATGTGTGTGTAAGTGTGCGTGGTGTGTGTGACTCTGTACATCTGTGTGTGTGTCTGTGTGTCTGTGTGTGTGACTGTGTGTATCTCTGTGTGTCTCCGTGCGTCTGTGTGACTGTGTGTCTGTGTGTGTGACTGTGTGTCTGTGTGTCTGTGTGTCTGTGTGTGTCTGTGTGCAGGTGTGCGTGTGCCTGTGTGTAGGTGTGTGTCTGTGTGTGTCTGTGTGTAGGTGTGAGTGTCTGTGTGTAGGTGTGTGTGTCTGTGTGTCTGTGTGTGTGACCGTGTGTCTGTGTGTCTGTGTGTGTGACTGTGTGTATCTGTGTGTCTCTGTGTGTCTCTGTGTGTCTGTGTGTGTGACCGTGTGTCTGTGTGTCTGTGTGTGTGACTGTGTGTCTGTGTGTCTGTGTGTGTCTGTGTGTAGGTGTGAGTGTCTGTGTGTAGGTGTGAGTGTCTGTGTGTAGGTGTGTGTGTGTCTGTGTGTGTGACTGTGTGCCTGTGTGTCTGTGTGTCTGTGTGTGCCTGTGTGTAGGTGTGTCTGTGTGTAGGTGTGTGTCTGTGTATAGGTGTGTGTGTCTGTGTGTAGGTGTGTGTGTCTGTGTGTCTGTGTGTGTGACTGTGTCTGTGTGTGGGTGTGAGTGTCTGTGTGTAGGTGTGTGTGACTGTGTGTTTGTGTGTGTGTCTGTGTGTAGGTGGGCGTGTGCCTGTGTGTAGGTGTGCGTGTCTGTGTGTAGGTGTGTGTGTGCGTGTCTGTGTGTAGGTGTGCGTGTCTGTGTGTGCGTGTGCGGGTGCGTGTCTGTGTGTGTGTGTGTCTGTGTATACGTGTGTGTGTGCATGTCTGTGTGTACGTGTGCGTGTCTGTGTGTCTGTGTGTAAGTGTGTGTGTCTGTGTGTAGGTGTGCGTGTCTGTGTGTGCGTGTGCATGTGCGTGTCTGTGTGTGCGTGTGTGTGTGCGTGTGTGTGTGTGTCTGTGTATACGTGTGTGTGTGCGTGTCTGTGTGTGTGTCTGTGTGTGCGTGTGTGTGTCTGTGTGTAGGTGTACGTGTGCCTGTGTGTAGGTGTGCGTGTCTGTGTATACGTGTGTGTGTGCATGCATACACATGCAGTGCTTCCTAGAGCAGGGTTAGAAATGGTGACTGACCACGTTCGCCATCATTTTGGAAGCACTTTTTCTGCGCTGGGCACAGGATGTGACATTCCAAGTGCTTCGCGCGCATGATCCCATTTGACCCCTACACGATCCGCATGGGACGGGTGAGGTTATTGTCCCCCTTGTACAAATAAGGAAACTGAGACTGCCGCCGTGGAGCACATGGTCCCCCAGAGTAAATGGCAGATGTGGGATTCGAACGTCCGAGTGGCCGTGGGCTCTTAGCCGCTGCTCTCTCGGGCCTCCCACGCAGGTCTGCCCTGGGCTCCTGGTGCACGTCTTTCTGCCACTGAGGGCAGCTTTTGATGAAGGAGTCTGGTTGAGAACTCGGAGGTGACAGAGGCCAAGGTCGGGGAGGGCGTTCAGCCTCACCGCCTCTCCAAGCCCCTGCCGACGGAGCCAAGCCCCCCGTGCAGAGGGTCTGCCCTGGGCTCTCCAGGGCTGCGTGGCGGGTTTTCAGTTTTCCCTTTGCTTAAGCAAAGGGCTTCCCGTGGTGTTCTGGACTGTTCTTTTTTGGCTGGGCTAAGCGAGGGCAGAGGTCAGTGGAGGCCCTGCCTTTGGCTCACCCTCAGGGAGGTGGATTCTCAGCCAGTCCGAGAGATCCTGAAATGGCCTCTCGCTCTCAGGCCGGAGTCCTGGGCCATCGCGGCCCTCCCAGGCCCAGCTCCTTGCCCTCGCGGACCACAGGGCCGCTCAGAGGAGACCAGCTCAGCCCTGGAAATCCAGCCACACGAAAGACCACAAGAGAGAAAGAGAGAAAGAAAGGAGAGAGAAATTGGCCAGACTAGGGGCCTGGTCTGTTGAGTCGAATTTCCTGCCCCGCTCGTCCTGATTATGCCTGAAGCAGGGGCCATCGGGGGCTGTTCTTGCAAATGTACTTAGCGGATAGATCACGGTCTCCTCTGCAGCTGCAGGCTCCCCATTCCAAGGCCCCAACTCAACAGGTCTGATGGAAGGTCTTGGATGCTGATCCCAAATGGAGTCACCCTGGCGGGGAGGGCCTTCCTGGGCCCCCGGGGAAAGATCTGGAAGGTGGGGACCTGAGATCCTCAGCCGAAGCTGCTGCCCTCCCAGGGAGACAGGGGAAGGTCAGGGGCAGCAGCGGCCACCCTCGCCAGTCTGGGGCCTCAGGAAGAGCATCTTGGCTCCTCCGGGACCGTCCCTGGAAGAGACTTGAACCCCGGGGGACTCAGGCCAGAAGCAGCCTCCCCCGTGATGTCTGTGCACGCCCCTGGCCCTCCGGCGAGGTGTGGGGGTGGGTGGGGGAAAGGCTTGCTCATCCAAGGCCTTCGGAAACATCCAGACACACTTTCCTCCAGGCCTGCCGAGGTTCCTTTCCAAGTATTTCACTTTCCATTTCTTCTCCAGATCTGGTAACAGGGTGTTCCTGCCCTCTTCCCCTCGCTGACCTTTCTGCCTGGGCCCTGCCCCTTCTGTGTTTCATCAAGTCGACACGCTCTCAGAATCCAGGCCAACTCTGTGCTCAGCCCCGCGGAAGGCGCAGATGTGGGCGACGGGCCCTCCTTGGCCTGTGGCAACTTCCCATCAAGCCCGAGGGACGGCTGCACAGAGGGAGGGGACTTGTGGGCTTCGAGGTCTGGCCTCCTGACTGCCGAGGCCGGCTCTGACATCCCCCAGCCAGCCGCGTAACCCTGGGAAAGTGTCGCGAGCTCTCTGAGTCTCAGTGTTCTCATCTGTGAAACGGGGCTTGTCCTCTCTGCCACGGGATGTCGTGAGGTGGAAACAAGACGATGAAGGTCTGGACATGCAAATGCAGGCCTGGCTTAGTAAACAGTACTCGAAGCTGCTTTAACTTCTGGTCCAAGTCCCCCGCTAGAAATTCCCTCCCGGGGCACAGCCTCCTTTGTGTCTTTCTAGCCATACGGGAAGAAGCCGAGGCAGTAGAGTTGGACAAAATTGGAGTCGAACTCTGTTTCAATTCACTCCACCTCTCTGAGACCCCGTTAGGAATGAAATAGAATGTCAAATGTCACTTCCTGAAGGGGTCGAGGGCGGGACGAAGTGACACGATGCAAACTTTTGGCTCGACGTGCAGTTCGAGAGACGGTGGCAATTATCGCGATTCTCTTGTGGGGTCGGGGTGGTGACATAGTCCCCAGCTCCTCTCCCTGGGATGACCTGGGAAGTTCTTGGCGGGAAAGCTAGTCGTCCCTCCGTCTGAGAAGACGCTGCCCCTGTCATACTCACAGCCCCCTCCCCCTCCGCTCACCGCTACCTTCTTTACCTTCTTTCTTTTTGCCTCATGAGTTTTGCAGAGACATAGAAAGCAGGAAATAAAAAAATAAAAAAAAAGAGAGAGAGAGGCCTGAAGCCAGAAGTGGGCGTTCGGGCAAAGGCTCTCGGGCCGCGGACAGTGGTAGCCTGAATACCACGTGTGACGAGGAGCGTCCCAGGCCGAGCCCGGGCCTCCTTTGAAGCGTTGACAACACATAAAATTAAAAGCATCAGAATGCGAATTAGCACGTTGTTTTTTCCACTTTGATAGCCGCTACAAAGCATTTCATACTGATGAATCAATACAAATGTCTCTTTACAAGGACATCGGGAACAAAAAAAAAAAGTTTTTTTTTTTTTCCCTTAAGAGAAACCAACAGAACTAACAAAATGATTAGAGCTCTGGCTTGAATCATAGCTCTGGGTAACGGGAAGTTGGGTCTCTCTTTTGAACAGTGGCCTTGGAGGTTCGCTGATGTCCGCTTGCTTGGGTCACATTATCCAGCCCCCAGGTGAATGTTGGGTCTGCCGCTTGATCAGCACCATGAGATGAGACAACCCAGTCACAATGGCACTGCTATTGGCTCCTGACGACACGTATGTTTGCATGTGTGCACATGTGTATATATATATATATATATATGCACGTATATGTGCGTATGTGTGTGTATGTGTATGCATTTTGTGGTTTGGTAAAATAAAGCCTGCAAATCAGGAATAATTTATAACTCGTTATAACTCAATTATTGGCTGGGACTCCCTTTAGGTTGCAGCAGATGGACTTTTGCATGAAATATTTTCCCTGAGTTGCTATAGAGACATGCCAACATCTTTCTGCTGAAGCGATTCCCTGCAGGCCTGTTTGTTGTTGCGCCCGGTGCTCGCAGGCTGAATCACTTGCAGCCCTCACGGAGGCTGATTAAAGAGCCCGGGGGCCCTGGGAGTCTCGGGCCTCTCAGCTACTGCCACCAGGGATGGGCTGCAAAAGTCGTTAGGTCTGGATTGGGGATGGGGGCTGGGCTGGCGGCTGGAGGAAGATGCCCAGGTGAGCCAGAGAGCTGCAGGGGAGAGGACTACCGTGTGTGTGTGGGGGCGGGAGGGGGAGTAACTTGGGCTCATCAAGGACCTACTACGTGCTACCCGTGGTCCTAGGAACATGTCCATCTCTTACTTTGTCTAGTCTCTACAGCAACCCTGTGAGATGTGTCTCGTTATTCCCATTTTTCAGCCGGGGAAAAAAGAGGTGCGGAGGAGTTAAGCCATTCTCTCAAGTTACCGCCGTAGCATTCAAACCCAGGACTCTCTGACTCTGTCATCGTACTTAGTGTCATCCTTACATGGAGGTGCAGTGGGATAGATGGGGTGCATTTGGAACTCAGGATCTTGGGGGAACTGAAAAAGCCACGGGCTGGGCAGAGTCGCCAAAGTCAGCCTCTGCCAGTTCCGCCGGCTGTCGTCGGGGCCTCAGACAAAACCTCCAGCCTCCATCACGCAACTCACAGCCCATTTGGGCAGACACACTCAGGGCTGTCTGACCAGCAACGTAAACATGGCCAAGCACCGAGATGCCGTGGGTCCCAACTCTTGAGCCAGAGGCTCTGTTTGAAAGCCCCTGCCCCCCACCATCCCCCCGCTGCCGCTTCCCTTCTCAGGCAAAGACACAGACCGAGCGACATTTCCTGAGAGAAGGGTTTACAAGGAGGGTGGCCTGGAGTGATGACAAGGGCACAGCCTTTCAAGTCAGACAGACCCAAGTTAGAATCTTGAATCCACCCTTGTCCAGAGGTGTGACTTTGGGCAGCTCACTCCTCTCGGAGCTCCCATCTTCCTTGTCTGTAAAATGAGACCCACAGTTACCTACTAGGCACGTTAGACACAGCTATCCCACCAGAGTGGAGCTCCTTAGGACGGTGCAAGGCACACAGTAGGCCTTGTTAAACATATGACGAATAAATGAATACATTTGAAATATATCTGGAATGTAACAGATACTCATAAATTGCCAAAATTATTTTAATCTGGCATTTCTTAGACTTCCAGCACCCATTTCTTCCTTCATATTCTTAACCTCTCTACTTGGGCAGAGTTTTGAGGAGGATCCCGAGTCCCCGAGTCCCCTCCCCAGCCTCTTCCAAACCCTTAAAGACAGGATTCTTGGAGAACACAAACAACCCAACATGTTAACAAATATCTCAGTCCATGGAGATCTCTTACTATGAGAGAACATTAGTCAGGACTTATTAGATTACAATGGCAAAAACCTAACTCAAACTGTCTTAAGTCAATAAAGGAGCTTATTCGAAGGAGTACTACAGCTTCAGGTATGGCTGGATCTAGACGCCCAGCCGTTTCTTGAATTCTCTGTCTTCCAGCTTGACTTCACCTTCAGGCGTACTCTTCCCTTGTAACGGCAAGATGGCCGCTCAACTCCAGGGCTAATTCTCACCAGTTCAGCATCTTAGCAGAAAGAGGACCCCCTCCTCCCCAAGGTTCAAATA
>NW_011888960.1:1005015-1022515 GCF_000151845.1 Pteropus vampyrus
ACCTTGGATAAAGACACTCGTCTGACCTTTCTGTGTTTCAATTTTCCCGTCTGTAAAATGGGGGTAATACCATGTTTCACTGAAGATGCTAACAGATCACCTATGTGTATTCGATGCTTATAATAAGTCGTAAGTGCTCAATAAATCTCAGGATCCTTCTCTCTTCTCTCTTTACAGATTTCACAAATATGGGATGTTTAGTAAATACTTTTTGATTGATAGATAGTTGAATTTATCAGACAGATGGGCACAACTTGTGGGATTTCTACTCCACGTTGAGAGCAAGCTTTGAGATGTGTAACTGAGTCGAGAATTCAGAGATGATGAATTGGGGAGCGATGAGAAGTTAGCATGTGGAGGTTGGCAGTGTCCGTGTATGTGTCCACACGTGTGTGTGTATGTGTCTGTTCATATTTGTGTGGATATGAGTGGATGTACATGAGGAAAGGGAACTACTTATTCAAAATCCATCGGTTCTTAAAGTTTAAAAAGTTTACATTTAGAATCCAATGGCTACCTGGAAGACCCTGGAAATTCTTGAGAAGGAAAAATGTGATGGAAATTCTTTCAGTATCTGTATGAAGGACAGACTTGAACAGGGAGAAGCTGTGATGGCTGTTCTAGTAATCTAGGAAAAAGAGAGAAATGACTAGTGGGCATTCAATAAACCATGTCGACATCAAAAAGTAACAAGAGGAAAATCTTGAAGACTCCTTGAATCCATAAATCAAGAAATGTTTATTTGGTATGGAGCAAAAGAGAGGAAGGGACCAAATTTGTTTTTATTTTTCCTTCTTAAATTAGAAACCTGATTTTTCCATTGCAAAATCATATAGCCCCACTACACGATATAATTAGAAAATGAAAGGAAAAATAATCATCCATAATCCTACAACCAGAACACCACCATGGCTGCATTTTATGACCCCGTATCTATGACCTTAGGGGAATAAATGGGTCTGCTGTGTTTACAACGGGGATATAGGAGAAAAATAGAAAGATATGAAAGAGAGGCCATGGCTGAAGTCACTCGCTCATTTGCTAATTCGATTCAACTAACACAAAGACCGTAAGAGCAAAAACCACACTGAATTCTCTCAGTCTCTTCATGCAGCTCTGGACGTGAATGATGGTGAGTTACCTCCCTCCTGGCCACCAGAGTCCTCTTTCTTCCTCACCACAGAGTGGACGCTTTTGTGTTTTGTCTCTTTTGCATCTGCTACCCTTTACTTATTGTATCTGATCTTCCTTTGGGGGACACTCCCCATTGTGTGTAGTCCTGGCAGCCAAGTGCTCTCTGACAGTTGTGTTGGTCAGTGGTTGCTTAGCTGGTTCACCCACCAGATGCCCTTGTCCCTTTCACATTCTTCTGTCAGGATTTGGGTAGGTTGGTTCATCAGCCCGTCGGTCACTTGGTCAGCTGGTTTACCCAGATTTTGGCAAAGCAGACAGGTTAACCTTATAATCCACCGTCTCCTTGACAAAACGATCCATTAGTCAATCAATTGGTCTGTTGGCCAATCATGGGTCCATCTGTCTATCAACTGGACATTCAGTCCATTTACTGATGTATCCATTGGCTAAACCATCACTTGGCTATTTCACCAGTCTGTCAGTCTGTCAGTCTCTCCATTAGCTTGTTGGCCGGTTAGCTCTTCAGTCATTCAATAAGTCAGTAAGTCTGTCGGTTGCCAGTGAGCTGGTCGGGCCACAGCCCTGATGAGCCCCTCCAGCTGGTGACCTCAGTCCTCACCTGAGAGGGGAGGGCATGGAGGGAGAAGCTCACTTCCTCCCCGTGGAGGTCTTTCGAAATGCCCAGTCAATCCTTGGAAACTTTAAATCAGGAGTTATTTATGAGGCACCAGAATGAAAACAGCCTCATCATTCTAAATTACTAGCAGCGAGCTTGAGCTCACTCATTTTGTTTCAAAAAATTGTTAAAATTCAGAACCACGATTCCCCTTCTGGCCCCCCTCGCACTCCCTGGGTCTGCCTCCTCCTGCGCTCAGCTGGGAGGTTGGTTTTCAGGAGCCTGTGACTTCATCAGCTGCTCCTGATGCCAACCAGAGTTGTCTAGATCCATGAAGAGATGAGTCACCTCCTGGAGCAGTGGCTACTGGGGAGCCAGGCAGGTTCCCCAACCCCGGGCCCTGGGCCTTGGGGTCCTGCTCAGAGGTTTGTGACCCCAAGAGTAAGGCATTCGTCTGGCCTCTGGGGCCTTTTTCCACTTGGAGGCCCTCGTAGACCCGATAGACCTGCAAGCATGATTCACCAGGCCGGGCTCCATCAAAGAGGGTTAAAGAGCTGTTTTCTCCTTTCTTTCTGGGAGGGGGGCACATAGGGTGTTTAGTATTCAGAGCACGCTTCCTAAGGCCTAAAAGAGCAGGCAGCACACTGGGTGCCAGGACGCACGGGTTCCGGGCCGGCCCACAGCCAAGAGCAGAGGAAGAAGTTGGCTCCTGGCCACCTCCCGCCTCCCCACTGAACCGCTCTCTCCCCGGGTTTCTTGTAAGCGCTTCCCTCCCTCACCTCCACCTCTGGCTCCCTTAGCACCGCACACCGACTATTCTGAAAGAATGACCCTGTGCATGGGATTGAGCTGTCAAGTTCAGGTTGAACGATAGGCATTTATTAAGTGCTTATCGGGGTCAGAATCTCCTGTTTTTTCCTCTGAGGGGTGTCTGTCTTTATTCATGCAACAGCTATTTACAGGAATTTGAATGCTTGCTGCATTCAAACACTGGGATGGGTGTGGAGATACGGTGTTAAGTAAAGCAGATATTGTCCTGCCTTCATAGAGATTAGAGTCTAGACAGACATCAATCAGATGATGACATAAAAGAGGACTTAATCCACCAAGATAGGTGCTTTGATGGAAAACACCAGCTGTCTATGAGAGACAATATAATGAGGCCTGTCTGGCGCCCCCTGGGTCCCCAAAGTAAATGACTGAGTGTGAAGATTAAGAGTTACCAAGGTGAAGAGAGGTATGATTGTCTCAAGCACAGGTGACAGTCCGTGACAAGGCCCAGCAGAGGAGGAGGGGAACCAGGAACAGCAAGGCACTGACGGTGAAGAGCAGAAGGTACGTGTTCACGGGCACACGTGGGGTCCTCTGGAGATTCCTGGGGGTCTTTGGGCTGGAGGAGTTTATTTTACTAGGTGCCCCGGGGGAAACTGCGTTTATACGGGAAACATTTACTGAATACAGACTGTGTGCATTTTCTCCCACACTGGCTCCTCTGCGATGCATTCTGTGGCCTTCCTACTTCATTCTCTCTGCTCTGAACTTGCATTTATCCATCTATCCATCCATCTCTTCAGCAAAAGAAAAACATCGAGTGGTGATATACCCTAGTTCAGTAACCTCTGCCCTATTGGTGAACGCTTAAATCGTTTCTGGTTTTTACTGTTTGTAAACAATACTGTAATGAACATCCTTGGCAAATATTCATTGAGCACCTACTTTATACCAGATTTGCCCTATGTTTCTTTGTATTATTAGTTAAACTTTCAACGAGCTTGTCTTGAGTTCCCAACCTTTGTAAACTATTTGAGTGATTGGACTTTGTCTTTGTAGCCTCCACAATTCATTGGCCCTAGTAGGTGCTTAATAAACATTGAATGATGAACGGATCAATAGATAAAAATAACGAGCCACCTATAGAGCCCAAGTGCGAGCCTCAAGGGGAGCTACAGCTTGACTCCTACGAATGAACTAATTTCCATCGCTTATTCACCCCCAGCTGTGGCAGCCAGATCTCAAGATTTGGGGCTTTTTATGGATTTTCAAATCTTTGAGATTTGCTTCTCTTTTTGCACTCTTGGCTATGTCTCTAGCCTCATCGAAGTCCTGGAAATTAAGGAAGGGGATCAGGGAGAGGATACTTTAAGCGGTGGCCCTGGGCCATGGGCCAGAGCTGGGAGCTTCCTTTTTGCCTCTGGCCACAAAGGAACAGAGCTCAAGAGTCTTCAAATAATGCTTCCACTGAGCTCGAAGCTGCAGCTACACCCACGTGCCCCCTATTCCGCCACTTGCTGGGCCCGGAATGCCTCCCCGACCCCCCGCAGCCCCATTCAAATCCACCTCTTAAAGGGCCGCTTCCTCCCACAGGTGCGCATGTCTGTTGCAGTTCTACCCATGTCATCATCGTCATCATCGTGACCTGTTCTCTCACTGCCACAAAGCAGGGACTGTCTCTTATCTAGAGATGACAACGGGCTTTTACTTTCCCGTGCCAGCTCTGATCAGTTAGTCATGGCTGCCTAGAGTTCTCTGCCTGGAGCAGCACGGCCCAATGTAATTATAATGAGAGACTCATAGAATTTAAAAATTTCTGGTAGCTACATTAAAAAAGTAAAGACGAGTGAAATTAATTTTAATAATATATTTTATCTAACCCAGTGTACCCAAATATTATCGTTTCGACACACTGTCAATACAAAAATTATTGCGATTCTTTATATTTTTCTTACCAAGTCCTCACAATCCCACGTGTATATTTCACTTACGTCTCCATTCAGATGTTATGTTTTCATCAGAGATACCGATGTTCATTTTAGATTTCGTAGAATCTGTAGTTGAAGAAGTAGATTCGCATTCCCAGGTTCCAAACGTAAAAGCTTTCAGGTAACTGAGTGATCGGTCGTTACATTTAAATTAATTGAAAAATGAAAACTTCAGTTTCTAGTGGCACTAGCTACATGAAAAATGCCCCAAAGCCACATGTGGCAGTGACCACAGCGCCGGGGGGCAGCTCTAGAGAGATTCTGAAGCCGCAGAGCTCTGTGATCAGCTGGCAATGCCGCCTGGCATCCGAAACTGGGGCGTGGACCCCTGCACGCGATATTTGTCATTCCTGGGGATAACCTCTTTATCCCCAGCTCCCAGTGGGACACTCTCGACGTCGTGAAGGAAAGGCCACAGGGACACCTCGGGGACACGGGACGTTCCGAGAGCCGTCACTGTCTGAGCTTCCTAACGTAGAAAAGGAAAAGGCTGTAAAGTCCCTGAGGTTTTCTGAGAAGGGGACCAACAGCCTCGGATCAGCACGTGGATGTTGACTCTGGTTTTGCTTGGAGAGCAGACCACAAGGCACGAGCCCGGAGTGGGCGGTGGGCCGTGGGCACCCGTAGTGATCAACTCAGTGAGATGGTGCAGGTAAAGGCTCAGTCGAAACACGCCAATTCCTTCGGCTGCTGCAAGCAGAGTCCCAGGAAATGGGAATTGCTCCAGTCCTGAGGAAGGGGTCCGTCCCTCCAGGGAGTGGCTGAATCTTTGCTGACTTTTTGTTGCTATTTATTGCAATTATATGTGTTGACCTTGTTCTGAAGAAGGAGCTAGAATGCACATGAAGCCCTGGCGTAAGAAGCTCTCCAGGCTCAGTTGAGTGGCCATGAGACGCTGGGCTAAGTGACCGTGCCTCTGCATGGCTCACTTCTCTCATGGGACTGTTAAGATGCCCCATGCAGAGCTGCATGCATGCGTCATGCGTCTGACGGGCGGTGGGAGTTGCAGGCGATCACCCATGTAAACCGTCTGGTCACGGGTCTGGCGACACACAGCCACAGGAATTGGTGTTGTGTTATCGTTCACACACGAACAGCTACGATTTATTTGTAAATGCAAGGGCTGAGATAAGACATGGTGCGGTCTGTACTGGGGACTCCCCACATCATCCCAGAAGTGGAGAACGTCTGGGTGCCTTTGGAGACAGTGTCCCTGGGAGATGCCCACCCCGCCGCCCCGCCTCCAGCCCCAGAGTGAGAGACGGCGGGAGCTCGCAGAATTGTTCTGACCGCAGACATTGAAGCCAGTTTGCCTGGTTGAGTCCCGGCTCCGCCACCTACCAACCGTGCCTCAGTTTCCTTGTCTGTAAAACGGGGATCACGATAACTCCCTTCTCACCGAGAGTGCTGTTTACATCAGTGTTCTTTTTACCACTATTTATGGGCAGCTTTAGAGACTGGCTCTCACAAGGCCTAGCCACGCCCCCTTCTCCACCGGCCCGGTGGAAACAGGAAGAAGGCCCCATTCAAGCCCATTGAATCCGATTCTCCAGGCGTGGGCGCGAATCCGTACATTTCAAAAGTCTCCCAGGGTGATTATGTTGCACAGCCCAGCTTAGAAACCACTGGCTCTCAGCTCGTGAATATGAGTTGGTGCAAGAATTAATATAGTGCCAACAGAACAAGCCTGAGGGTGTATGATTTATAAAGAACTGCTCAACAAGTCTTCAGCTCTAACAACAGAGGCACGCATCAGGCCCCCAAGGCTAATTAACGGTAAAGATTGTGGCAGGGCACATCGCCGTGTGACTCTCATTCTGGTGGCTTCTCTTCAGTTTTCTTTCTAATATCACGGCTTCTCTTTCTTCAAGCTCCAACTCAAATCTTGTTTATGAACCCTCTTGAACTACATCCTTAGAGAGGAAAGTAAAGAGCCAATAACAGACACCGGATAAGTCTTCAAACCAAGCCAACCAAAAAAATGCTGCTTCCAGAGAAATACTAGCTCGAGAGTACGAGGAAGTATGATAAAGACATTTATCAAAACATGGCGTGTGATGGCGAATAAAAAAAAAAGAGACATGGTTTTTCATCAATGGGTAAATGGATAAACAACCTGTGATTTATTCATACAGGGAGCACTGTTTGGCAGTTAAAATTCATGCAAGATATCCATGTGTCTCGAAATGTCTAATTCTTAAAGAAACAAGTTGGAAAAGGATATGTATGACGTGATATTATTTAGATAAATTCTAAAAAGACAAAACAATGCCACATATAGTTTATGGATATACCCATTTGCAAGAAAAGTCTTAAACTCGCGTGGAAATTGTTACATGTGTCATCTTCAAGTTAGTGAATAATGCGGGAGAGAAGGGTCGGGTCCTGTAAAAAGATCTGAAATGAATACGGCAAATGTCAGCGTCTATTAAATTTCGGTGGTGGATCAATGGGTGTCACATTATTTCCAGTCCTTTTAAGTCTGTCTGAAATATTTTACAATAAAAATAAAACAAGCTGGCATTAGAGAAATCGGAGATGTTCGAGTTATGCTGACAGGGAAGGGAAGGACGGGGATGAGTCTCAGAAGATTTGGGATTTGGTATGGCTACATTTTGAAACCTTATAGGAAAAAAAAGAATGTCATCTTTTGTCGTTCTAAAGCTAAAGCCTTTGTCTTTCTTTTAGTCTTTGTCTTTTGATAGCGACATTTAACCCGTTTATACTTACTTCATAGGTGGTAGATTGGCCTGACTTCTGTCATTAGAAATGTTTTTCTGTTGTTTTGGGTCAGTTTCACAAACACGTGCTTGTGCCACAACCTCACAGTCACCAACTCCCCCCGGGCACACGAAATGTTAACGGAAGATCTGGAGTCAGCGAGGGACCTTTGTTTGGACAATAAGGGTTGTGCTCAGCGCCAGGCCTTTTAGCCAGAATCAGCTGAAATCGAAATGGAATTTAAAATGGGCAATCTTCACCCCGAAGTGGATGTCATCTCACCGACTGGGACCCCACCAAACATATTACTAAAGGACATTTCACTTTTGAGAGGCAATAGAATAGATATCATGTCGGACACAAAACAATTCCACATATAGTTTTCCACGGCTGGACGCTCGTCCCGTCTGAGTGAGCTCTCAGCTCAACCCCACCCAGATGGCAGACTGAGAGTCAGACAGCCCGGGTTCGAATCGCGTCTCTTACGCTCACAGTGGATGAGTTATTCCGTCCCTCTGAACGTCAGCCCCTCGTAAAAGACCAAGACACTCCTATCTACCAGCTAGTGCTGTTGGCAAATCGAGTGAGATAACTACCATAAACCCATTACAAGTAGTGGGCCCTTGGGAGATTCTCCTCAGGTACTGACACACGCCATCTCATGTCACCTTCCCAGGAAGGCGGGCCGGAAGTGAATCTCAGTGACAGGTCAGTGTCGGCCGTGGGGCCGGGTCATCAGATTGGCTACCAGGCTGCTACCGTGTGTGGTTTCCTGACCAGTCCACCGATGGCTGTCTCAGGGAAGGCCGGGGCTTTCTGGCTCTTTGGGGGAAGGAAGGACCCCTCCCTCCCCCACCAGCCCCATCCGGGGAGTGTCGGGTGGCCAGCCAGTACCTGTCAGCTCTCCTCCCGAGCTTGCTTCAGCAGAGAGGCACAGCATGCCGAGGCCGGGCTGGGCCAGCTCCATGCTCCATGTGCCCTGGCCCCCATACACCATTTGTCGAGCAGCAGAACAGAATTTCCTCATAAATAAACAAGATCTTGGGTTTCACGTTGGGGAGGCGTGGACAGAAGAGGGCCCGCGGCTCTCGCCGTTATCTGCACCCGGGCCTGCCAACTCCTCGCTGCCTGGAAGGGCCAAGAGGAGAGAGGGAGGTGAGCCTGGCCAAGAGCACATATTTCGGTTGTCGAGTCACCTCCTGGCAGCTGGCCGCAGCTCCTCTCATTTCCCGCGACGTCCCTCACACCGGCCACCAGGGACTCTGGGCTCGGCAGCCACCGGGACCCCTGCCCAGCCAAGCGTGAGCACCTGAACTTGTTTAGTAGGGAGGTGGGCCGGAGGGGCGGCCAGAGACGTCGGGCCCAGAGGGAAGAGGTCTGGCAGTTTCTGGTGGAGGTCACCTGTCCTATCCTGAGCGAATTCTCACCTCGACCCTACTCTACCAAAAATGGGGCTGCTCGTGTCCTGGTGCTGGCTGAATAGGAAACTGAGGATGGTCCCGCCCAGTTTCTAAGGGCAGTGCATTCGGTGTCCATGTCTGAGGAAGGTCAGATCGCAGGCAGAAAACGGCCACCTCCCAGAACAAGGAGAGGGGAGGGAATGGAATACTACACTACGATGAAAAAGGACGAATCAAGGCCACGTGGACAGATGGTGCACACATGATGTTGACCGAAAGAAATCAGACACAAAATAGACACCGCATGATTCCATTTATGTGAACTTCAAAAACGGACAAGAGTAATCTACGATAATCAAGGTTAGAATAGTGGTTATCTCTTGATGGGGGATTGACTGAGAAAGGGCACAGGGGGGCCTCTGGGTGCTGGCGTAGGCTGTCTCTTGATCTGGGTGGGATTATATGGCGTCTACATCAGGAAACGACCCTGCGTTGGACTCCTGGCTGAATGTGCTTGTCTACTCTACCTCGTGTAAGTCACACCTCAATGGAAAGTTTGTTTGTTTGTTTGTTTTTTAAAGGATCCTGAAAAGAATGAAAGCAAATCAGATCATCTCCTTTCATGATTAAAATCTTACACCGACTGCCCATGGCTTGGAAGACGGAATCCAAACTCCTCACCACCGCCTGCAAGGCCCTCCCTGATCTGGCCCCTCCAAGCTCCCACCTCGATGCCAGCTCCCTAAAGAGGCTGTCCCTGACCACTATTTATAATACCCACACCCCCAGTAACGTGAGGACAGCGCTGCCCGGCTTCATTGTCATCCTAGGGGTTATCGGCACCTGAGGCAACCTTGTTTATTTGTTTACTGGTGTGTCATGGGCCTGCCTCCCCCGGGAGGCAAGCCCTTCCAAGTGCATAGGGATCTCTCCTGTTCACCCCGGGGTGCCCGCTGCCTGCAGGCAGGTGGTGCAGTAGGCTATGGGTGTTTGACTAACCAGCATCCAATCTCCCTCCCCGTTTAACTTGAGGTTTCACTTCTTCCCAATTCCCAGTCCGTGGGGTCTGGGGGAGTTTCTGGAGAAGACTTTGACTCTTTTTGGCTGTACTTGAACCTGATTGGATATGGGGCTGGGATTGCAGCTGCTTCCAGCATTGGTGCAGTGTAGAGGAGGAGAGAGACACAGTCTTGGAAATATCACAGCCTGGATCAAACTGTATCTGAAGCCAGCATTACAGCTGGACTTCCCAGTTATGTGAATCGTTAGATGCCCGTTTTCTTAAGCTAGTTTGTCTGGGTTTTCTTGCCACACGAGTATTCTGTCTTTAGTCCTAGTCCTGGCTGCAGAGGAAACTGAGGACAATGCCACTGAGGACAGTCTCTCGGGGGGCATTATACCCTGTGCCAACATCTGACAAAGATCAGATCACAGACAGAAAACAACACACCTTCCCACCAGGGGGAGAGTAGCTGCCTAGGTGCTCAGAATAGCCACTAAGCAGATGGATGGATGGATGGATGGGCAGGTGGATGGAAGGAAGGAAGGAAGGAAGGAAGGAAGGAAGGAAGGAAGGAAGGAAGGAAGGAAGGAAGGAAGGAAGGAAGGAAGGAAGGAAGATGGGTGAGTGGATGGATGGATTCTGGGTGGCTGGATAGGTGACTGGGTGTCTTGGCTCTTACAGAAAGGTGTCCATCATCACAGGGCACCAGGTTGGGAGGGCAGCACGGAGGAGGTGGGGCTTTGGTCGGATATGTCAGAAGAACTTCAGAGAGGGACCGAGGACTAGTATTTCTTGGTCCTTTCAGACGTTGAAGACCCCTACCGCCCCACGAGCTTAGCGGGAGTACCTCGACTTCAAAGACGAGGACACGGAGGCCCGGGCAGGTGCGATGGCTAGCGGACTCGCAGAGCCAGGAACGGATGGAAACACAGGCCTGTCCGACGCCGAGGCCCCGCGCAGGGTCTGCAGGCCGGCTGCCTGGGCCCCTCTGTCTGCCGTGTCACAAGATGAATTGGGAGGACAGGTCAGTCTGAAAGTCCCATCCTGGCGACGCGCGGGGCCCCGTGGGAGGCCCGGGCCGGATTCTCCCCACCCCTCGGAAACTCATGTCAGCGGCCTGACAGCTGTATTCCACTGGCCGGCCACAGCTGCCACTGAGGTCCTCGTTTCTGATGCCGAATGTTCCACCACTTTTTCCTGGCGCCCCAGGCCCGAGGGCCGCTCAGGAAAGCTACTGTACTTGTGAGAAAGGTGAGGTCAGTGCGTGTTTCCATTTACTCGGAGAAGGAAAACAAAAACAAATATTCTCGCTACTGAAGGTCCTTTTCATTCGGCAGAATCCATCCTCAGAAGGCTTAATTTATGGTTTACCCGGGTGTCGCTGAGCATATTTACCAGGGGACATTGTGGGGAAGCCTGGAGGGGCCTGTGGCCCTGGCTGAGTCCTGGCAGGAACCGCAGGTCCTCCAGCAGTGAGGGGACCAGAGTGTGACCGAGAGAAGGTCGGGGCGGGGAGGGGCTGTCAGGGTTACGGACAGGGGGCTTCAGGCTCAGGAGCATGCGGAGCTAGTGAGAAGGAACAGCTTCCCGCGTCTCGGCCGGAGCGTCCTTCCGTTCTCTGGCCGACTCCTGCTTGCTCTTCCAAGCTCAGCTCCAGCCTTTCTCGAATGCTCCAGGCAGAGCTGGCCTTACCTCTTTGGAACTCGCCGAGCCCTGTGCCCGTCTTTCTTGGGACAGGCCACTTGGTATGTCTCTCTCTAGACAGGGAGCTCCTGGAGTCGGGGATGTGGCAGTCCCCCTCTGCAAGCCCAGCGCAGCACACGGCACGAGATGTGTGGTAAATGATGGAGCCCGAGAGAGCAAGCCTGGGGTGTGACGCGACGTCGGCTTCGGGGTGAGGCTGGTGCTCTCTGGGGCCCCGTAGGGTGGTGGACTGCAGGAGCCGGTCTGTCAGAGTGGAGGGTGGGCTCGTGTGACTTTGGGGACCAGGTTCAGGAGGCATGCTTTACGGGTGGGAAAGAAGGCATGGCTGAGATGGGGTGTGGACAGCTGAAAATCACCCTCCAAAGCCGCTCACTCTAACATGCAGCTTTCCCTCTCATCTCTCAGATACGGACGCGAGGCCCAGCTGAGCTCATTCTCACCCTCACCATCCGCAGCCTCTGGCCCCTTCCTCCCCGTCCCCAGGATCTGGGAGATGTCTGCTCTGCTTGCTGCCACTCTCTGGGTGCCGCTCCATCCTCCCCCTGAGCCTCGGTTTCTTCATCTCTAAAGTTCTATGTGCAAAGTGCCTGGCACGGTGCCTGGAACAGAGTAAGCGCTCAGTTCTTCCCGCCAACTCTGTTTGGTCTTTCCTCCCCTGATTGTGAAGCCCACCCTCCTCCCCTGCCCGACCCCCCACCCTAAGCAAAGGTCTGCCCAACCTTGGGGTCTTGGTGGCCACTGAGCAGACCTGTCCCCAGCGTTTGTGTCCACAGCAGTCGTGACCCTCACTGGTGTATGGCTCGGGTGAGGCAGGTATCAGTTGGCTGTCTGCCCCATCCCCCTGCCCCTCCAGAAGGCAAGGGCTGGGAAACTTCATTTATTTTCATACCTGAGAGACAGAGAGGGAAAGTTGGAGGTGGGGGGCAGGAGGGGCTGGAAAAGTAGGGAAGGATGTTGGGGACCTTGGGCCCCTCTTGAATCCCAGTTGCCAGGTGGGGTTCCGGGTCTGATGACCAAGGAGAGCTGTAGCTTCAGCAAAACCGGCCGACAGACGCGTGTCACCACTGAAGGCTCAGCCCGGAGCTCCAGTAGCCACACGGGCCACTCACAGTAGATGCGGGTCTCTCGTCCTCCTCCTCTTCCTCCTGGCCCCAAGTTCCATCTCTGGGCACTGGGGAAGCGCCACCTATAAATCACTCGTCTTCACAGACGGTGCGTTTTTCTTTATGAATCATGCAGGGTCCACCTCCGGCCTCGGTGTGTGTGAAACAACAAATCGGGAGAAATCCGACTTGACCCAAGCAGGGAAATTTCCATCCATCATAAGAGGAAAATGCTGGAGCAGCAGGGAGAGGCACAGAGCTGGGGACAGCCCGAGGGGGCGGGCGGCGGGGGATGCGGGGCGGGGCGGCGGTCAGCCTGGGTGGCTGGGAGACACCCGCAGGCTCCAGCGGGCTCAGGTTCCGAGGCTGCCTTGGCCTCCCAATGAGCTCTTCCCCGACCTCTCTCCGACTCTTCTGGGCCTTTTAGGTCACCTGGACGGAAGTCACCTTTCCCACCCTGCTCTTCCTTCTCCTCCCTATGGAAGTCTTTACAGCTCCCAAGCAAGCCCATTCTTTACACCTGTCTTTGCACAAGCGGTTCCCACAGCCTCCGACAAGCCCCTTCCCTTCCAAAACCTGACTCCCGGCCCCTCAGGTGGAGCTGACAGTGCCTTCTAGCCTCTGCCCGTCACTCCCTTGAGTCAGTGAAATCCTTTTCTATGTTCCCGTCCCCGCTCCCTCCTCTCCCCCTCCGTCCCCCCTCTCCCCCACCAGACTGGCTGTTCCATGCAGGCCAGGCCAGGCTTTTACATCCCTATGGGGTCGCTCCACCGGGGCAGGAATCTCGCCTGTATATTCTTGGCTTTATCTCCAGCACTTAGCACACAGTAGGTGCTCAATGATAATTCCTGAACCAGGGCTGGCATACACTCGGCGGTCTCTGATCTGACGGAGGGCCCACTCGGGGCCGGACGGGTGTTAGGGCTAACGATCATGAGCTGGAGCTGGCGCGGGAGCGGTCCACGTCGGGATATGAGCTTTTGGTTCCGACTGCTGGCGGAACCTTCGGCCCCGACTACCTGCCGCAGCCCAGGAAACCAGCTGACCTCGTTGTGTTCAGCTTCAACTCACTGGTTTCATAAAAGACGTGTCCCAGAAATTCCAGATTTGCTTTTTGTATTACAATGGATGTAGCTAAAATTTACTGATGTTGCTCACGTAGTTGTAGTTTATTCATTGTAACTGATGAAGTGGTTTACCCATCCTCTTGTTGACGGGCATCTAGGTTACTTCTAACGAGTTTCTGTTGTGTCTGTATGTAGATGGGAATTACTGGGTTTTAAGATATGCTAAGTTCAGTTTATAAGATAGAGCCAAATCGATTTCCAAAGCGATTATACCGGTTCTTACTCTTCACCAGCAATATCTGATGATCTACTAACTGCGAGATCTGGCATTGTCAAATTGCTTCATTTTTGCCAGTAACACCAATTTGCATTTTCCTATTACTAATGAGATGGAACATCTCTCCACATTTTTAATAGCCATGTATATTTTTTCTTCTTTGAAATGGCTTTTCCTGTCTTACATCCATTTTTCTAATGATTTGTTTTCTTACTGACTCGTAAAAGTTCTTTACATTTTGGCAAACTAATAGTCTCTCAACTATATATGTTGCAAAAACTTGTAGTCTGTGGCCTATCTTAACTTTATTTTTTTTTTTTTAGGTGTCTTTTGATTTACAGAAGCTCTTGATTTTAACATAGTCAAATTTATCAACCTTTCCTCTTGCAATTAGTTAGGGCTTTTGGTGTTTTGTTTTAAAATGTTCATCCACATTTTTTTTAAAGAAAGTTTTAAAGCTTTGCTTTAACGTTTAACTCCTTAATCTACCTGGAATTGATTTTTGTATATGGTATGAGGTAGGGATCTGCTTTCAGTTCTTGCATATGGATAACCAACCTTCCAGCTTCATTTATGGACTAATTCTCTGCTTTCCCACCAACCTGCCACATCAGATGTACTAAATAGAAAAATTCCATCATTGGAATTTTCAGCGTGGACGATCACGCTATCTACAAATAAAGACAGCCTTACTCCATCCTTTCTTTTTCGTGCCTTTTATTTCTTTTCTGATGAGGATATCCAAAACAACATTGAATAGAGAGGTGAGCACAGACATCTTGCCTTGTTCTTGGTCTTAAGGAAAAAGCATTTAGTTTTCACTAATAAGTATGAAATTAGCTGTAGGGTTTTTTTTGTTTTTTGTTTTTTTAAGATTCTTTTTATCAGTTTGAGCAAATCGTCTTCTATTCTTAGCTTTCCGAGAATTCTTTTCATGAATGAGTGTTGAATTTTGTCATTTTTTTTTTGCACTCGCCGTGATGATCACAATTCCTTTTCTTAATTAGATTTTATATTTTAGAGCAGTTTTAGGTTCACAGCCTCCCCATTATCGACACCTCCACTAAGAGTGAGATATTTGTTACAATTGATTAACCTCATCGACACATCGTGATCACCCAAAGTCCACGTTTTACATTAGGAGTTGGTCACTACTGGTGTCATACATCCTATGGATTTGGGCAAAAACGTAAGACATGTATGCGCCACTACGATATCATACGGACTATTTTCATCGCCCTAAAAATCCTCTGTGCTCTGCCTGTTCATTGCTCCCCTCCCTCCCCCAGCCCCTGGCGACCCCTGATCATTTCACTATCTCTACAGTCTTGCCTTTTCCAGAATGCCGTCTAGTTGGAATCATATAATCTAGAGCCTTTTCAGATTTCAAACTATGCAGGGATTTTCCAGATATCTTTCTGCTGTTGATTTGTACTTAATTTTTTTGTGGTCAGGAAACATAATTTATTTTTAAAAATCGTTCCTATTTTTGCTTTTGCACTCGTTATAGGCTTATAGTAAAATTGCAAAATTTGTCTAGACAGATTCTGTATATCCAGCTTCCCCTAATGTTAATATTTTATATAATGACATTATAATTAGAACAAGGAAATGAACATTCGTCCAATACTATTAAGTAAAGACCACATTTTTACTTTACCAGTTTTCCCATTCATTTCTATTTTCTATTGCAGAATCACTATCCAGGTTTCCACAATACACTTAATTACATTTTCTTAGTTCCCCGCAGCTCCTCAGTCTTCCCTTTGGTTCTCTGACCTTTACATTTCCGAAGAATATCGATCTGATTTTTTGGGTCAAATATATGAATGAGTGTTCCATCTTCATTTTGGATTGAAGCTTTTGTGTCAGGGTGCGTTCTTCTTTGCCTTATTTGATGCTTTTTTAGCTTGAATTCTATTTCCACTTGCCAGGTATACTTTTGTCCATCTCTATTTTTAGATTTCCTGAATCCCGTGTGTGTGTGTGTGTGTGTGTGTGTGTGTGTGTGTGCGTGTGTGTCTTTTACACAGCACATAGTTTGGTTTGTTTTGTGAGCCAAATTTCAAATCTTTTTCGTTCAAAAGGTGATTTAAGCTCATTCACATTTATTGTTATAATTGACAGGTTTGTTCTTGGCTCTATCATAATATTTTTTAATGATGTAGGTGTTGTTATATTTGCTGTGTTTCTTAGAGGACATTCTTTATAGGGTTAAATCTACTTGAATTTTTAAGACTTATTTTGTGGCTCAACAAATGGCTTAGGAAGCTATGAAAACTAAAGAATGATAATTACAATGGTCAATGAATAGTTGTTTGCTTTTACTTTATCTTGTTCTGAAAAGTTGCAGCAAAGTGGTACTCACAAGTAATAGACTTAATCATGACTTAATCATGAGTTAACTTAATCATGACTTAATCATGAGTTCACTTTCAGGACCAGAAAAAGGACCATTCGGAGGCCAGTGTGGAAGAAAGAGAAAGATCCTCGGAACATGAAGTCTAAAAAAAACACAATAAGAGCAGTTTAGCTGTAAACTTGTTCCCGAGCTTCCTGGCAGCTGGAGCAAAAAGGGAAACACAAATATTTATATACTTCTCCATTGTCCACAAAGAAAAAGCATCTCCCTTTTTCAGGAGAATCAAAAGTCTCCCTGGCACAGAGTTCTTATGAAAATTTGTCATGTGAGGCAAGTGACAAACCCAATGAGTGATCCGCAGGATCACTCCCTGCAAAGCCCGGACACGTGGCAGGACATCCACGTGCAACGACTCAGTGAAACAGTAGCGGCTGATTCCATTTCAATGGTGCGAGCTCTGTTACCTTGTGCTGATTATTTCCCCCTCTGAGCCTTAGTTCTCCGCTCTGAAATGCGGGGTACATGATGTTCATTCTATATAGTACTAGCACAGGAGGGGAAAATAAAGAAAAGATCATCATGGCCTCTATACCTCAGCCCTGAGACTGTGATCCGAGGATGAGCAGCTGGAGGCATATTCTTCCTGAAGTTTGTCCAAGAGATGATAGGCAAACTTTTGATGAATCCACGGGAGACGTGCCTTCTGTTGGCTAATTTACTGGTACACTGCTGGGGAATAGCAGCCGCGGGAAGACGAGGTTTGATTTCCCAGGACGGGCTGGCGAGGGAGGTCTCCGTTGGACATGGAGAAGAAAGGATAATTACGTTTCATCTGCTTTTAGAGCGAAATGCTGCTGTGGGCCTGCCCACCTGGGGTCTGACAGCCCTGACAGCTCTAAGACCAACTGTCATTTTCCCAGGTGTGAGGGTATCTTTAGCAATCACTCCTGGGAAACTGCCAGTCACACTGTGCCTGGCCCCACAAAGGATCTCAGGAGGAAGAGATAGACACAGGGCAGCATTGTGTCTGTCGGCCAGTGGCCCTCTTCACCCAGCCCAGGCCGGCAGAGAGCCTGGGCAGCTGCCTGAAAGTCTGCGTGTGACTGTCTGTGTTTGAGATGGGTAGCCATCCAACCAGATGGGTGCCTTATCTCCAGCCCCAACCTGGGGGGAGCCTCGGGTCACAGGGGGTAGGGGACATGCAGAAAAACACACATCTACTGAGTGGCCATCATGCACCATTTCCATCACCGACTTTATTTCTTCTAATTCCCCACAGCAAGGCGGGGTTTGGAGTTACGCACAGATGAGGACACTGGGGTTTAAAGAGGCGAAGTGACTTGTTGCAGAGTCG
>NW_011888960.1:1023545-1025972 GCF_000151845.1 Pteropus vampyrus
CCACGGCCCACGTTCTCTCCTCGCCCCTGTCAGCCCATTCCTTGCCTTCTGGGGTCTTCCCCTAGAGCTCCCACTTTCTCGTTTCCCACTAGAAGCACCTCCTCCCCCTTGGAAGCCCTGCCCCCCACTGCAAGATCCCGGACTAATGCATTGCAGCTTGAGCCTGCGGACCGCCTGCTGGCTCTTTTTGCCTGTTCTTTCCCTGCCCAGCCCGGACCTGTCACTTCCAATAACTCCAATATAAAACATTTCGCCCGATCCATCTCGGCTGCCCAGCGGCCTTGCCTGGCTCTTGAACACCAGCACTTGGCCATGAACTCCGACCTGCAGGACGGATGCATGTGAACTCCAAGGTCAACAGCTCGTTATCCCCTCTCCCTCCAAGGCCTTGAAAAACACCAGCCTGTGCACAGCACCCTCCCCTGACCATCAGGATCCCCACTCCTCCTCTCTCTCAGTCACAAGAGAAAGCCACCGTGGATATTAGCCACCAAGGGTTCCTCAAGGCATCGCTGTTTCTTTACGGGGAGAGGACTGCCATTTCTTGAGCATCTTTGCGAATCCGGTCCTTTGCAGATATCATCTCAGATCATGGTCATCACACCCCAGGGAAGGGGAGTGGCTGAGGCCCAGAGCAGGTGTTTGTCTCTCCAAGGGCACACAGCGTTCTTCCTTACTCGATCTCATTCCGAATCTCTCTAATCATCCACCACTCCCAGTTATTGAGCGTCTTCCACGGCCACACACTCTGGCTGGTGTACTGGGTTGTGCTCCCCCAAAAGAGTTCTCACCCCTGATACCTATGAGCGTGACCTTTTTGGAAATGGAGTCTGCAGATGTAATCAAGTTAAAATGAGGTCATACTGGATCACGGTGGGCCTCGAACATGACTGGTGTCCTTATAAGGGGGATATTTGGACACAGACAAACACAGGAAGAAGAAAGTCACGTGAAGGCAGAGGCAGAAAGTGGAACAATGTGTCTACAGACCGAGAAATTTCCAGGATTGCTGGCAACCACCAGAAGCTAGAATGGATGAGGAAGAATTATTCCCTGGAGCCTGTGGAGGGAGCCTACTGACACCTTGATTATGAATTTCTGGCCTTCAGAACATGACAAAATACATTTCTGTTGTTTTAAGCTACTAGTTTGTGGAAATTTGTTACAGCAGCTCTAGGAAACTTATACAGATAGAGTTTAATCCTTGCCACAAACTGATGAAATGGGAATTACTTTCTATGTAACGGATGAGGAAAGCAAAGCTTGGGAAAGAAAAGGTTGTTGCTGAAGACTCCACAAGCAGTCGGAGCAGATCTGCCACTTAAACCCAGGCCCAGCGGATCCCCTGCGCTCCACCGGTAACCGTCTATGACCCTGGATGTACCCCAGAATTACCAGGGGAGCTGGTTGACATACTGATCCCTGGACCCAAACGACACTACCTGTTAAGGTCCCCTGGAGTGTTGGGGAAAGGTCACATCTCGCCACCTCCTGTCACCCAAAGAAGCGTGTTGTCAGGCGTCTGCCAGTCGGGTCTTCTGGTAACTTGTCACAAGGAAGGAGAGGGGCGGATGAGGTGGGAAGGGGAATCGGAGGTGGAGAACAGCTGTGGTGAGAAAGGCAGTCCCTCCACGCCCGCCCCAACCACTCAGCCCTACCCTACCTCATCCTGGCCCTGCCTGTCTTTCTGGAGCCTTCGAGTCCTTAAGTTCTAGATGCAGAAGTTGTTCGTGAGGCATCCTGTCCAGCCAGCCTCACCCACCTCCACCTTGTTACTGTTGGGAAGACTGGGCCTTCGGTGGGGAAGGATCTTGTCCCCAAACGCATGGCCAAGCCCTGACAAAGCTTTGCTTTAGATCCCTGTCAACTGTGAAAGCAGCCCCGGGCAGGAGTGAGGCCAACGAGCGGCAGACGCTGGGCCTCCGGACAGGTGGGCAGACAAGTTGAGGGGCCGGAGGTGAACTCACATATACACTGAGCACGCCGTGTGAGCGTCCATCATCCCACATGATGATGCGACCGCTTCTGTCCATTCCACAGAGGCGGAAACAAAGCCCCGGAGGGGTAAAGGCACCTGCCTGAGCTTGACCGGCTCGCAAGCGCCGGAGCTGGGCTGTGAACCCAGCCCTGCTTGCCTCTCATGCCCCGTGCCTGCCCCATCCGGCCTGTCCACCACTCCAGCCCTTCAGCCCGGTTCCCAGACCACACCCTCCCCAATGTGAAACTAATTTGCAAACCGAGTGTTCGGTGCCATTGGCAAGAGGCACAGGCCTCGGAGCGATTAGCGCACAGCGAGTGCTCAGCTGGGCTGCACAGAGAGGCATCCAGTGTTGGCAGCAGCCGGCCCCCCCCCCAAAAAACATTTCAGGGGAGAGATTGAAGCCACATGTTTGGAGGCCATACGCTGATTGCTGGAAGGACGCTCCA
>NW_011888960.1:1027082-1028758 GCF_000151845.1 Pteropus vampyrus
GCCTGCCCCATCCGGCCTGTCCACCACTCCAGCCCTTCAGCCCTGTTCCCAGACCACACCCTCCCCAATGTGAAACTAATTTGCAAACCGAGTGTTCGGTGCCATTGGCAAGAGGCACAGGCCTCGGAGCAATTAGCGCACAGCGAGTGCTCAGCTGGGCTGCACAGAGAGGCATCCAGTGTTGGCAGCAGCCGGCCCCCCCCCCCCAAAACATTTCAGGGGAGAGATTGAAGCCACATGTTTGGAGGCCATACGCTGATTGCTGGAAGGACGCTCCATATAAACAGCATGAGGCAGAGCCTGTCACTTGGCCTTACCTTTGGTCCCCGACCCAGGCTCCAGCCCCCAGAGCTGACTCTTGCCAACTCCTCCTCTCCCCAAAGGCTGGGAGGGTCACTGAGGCCAGCTAGCTGCGAAAGGGTTCGGCAGAAGGCAGCAGGTGCAAGGGCAGAGAAAAGACAGGTTCTCCTGGGCCTCGGGGTGGGCAGGTGGGGAGAGAGAAAGCCAGACAGTGGGGGCGGGCTGTTCTCCACTTAGCCTGGGCCGCCACCCCGCCTCCCACTGCCCGTGGAGTCTGGGGTCACGCCCCCATTTGGCCCTTTCTCTCAAGAACACCGAGTTCTCTCTGGGCCTCAGCGTCTTCTGAGACAGAGGGGTCCTGGTCCTGGGGTCCTCTCCCAGCCTCATGCCCTTTGGGTCCTTGAGGCTGGGCCCACCTCCCCTGGCTGGGGCCTAGCATGGAAGGCAGGCCCCTCGGAGACCCAGGTGGGGCGGTAGGAGGGAGGGGGGCCGCTGGGCCACACGGGCTGAGGGCTTGGGGTTACCTGAGCCAAGGAAACACGTGTGTTTTAAA
This sequence comes from Pteropus vampyrus, assembly GCF_000151845.1. NCBI lineage: Eukaryota > Metazoa > Chordata > Mammalia > Chiroptera > Pteropodidae > Pteropus > Pteropus vampyrus. Next base: position 1,027,936 of record NW_011888960.1, read on the forward strand.
TTTTCTTTCAAGTCTCCTCAGTGCCTGCCTGCTCGCATCCCTTCTCCGGCCCCCTTGTCTGGGCTGCAATCAGTGTGGATGGAGAAGAACAGACACACACGAGAAGGAGTGATGTATGGGGAGCCGTCGGGGCTGGGAATCATTTCGGGGTCTTGTTACCTGCCAGCAACTTGCAGGCCCATGTGAACGGGAGGGACATGGAGATGGGGACGCTGGCTGTGCCCTGGGTGGGCAGAAGTGCTGGTCAGGGACCTGGGGCAGGGGCAGGAAAGCCAGCCCCTGGAGACCCAGCTGCATGCTCCGCCCCAGGGGTCTGACAGCCAGGACCCCACATCCTGGGCGAGTGGCCTTGGCTGTGTTATTTGACCTCCCTGAGCCACTGTGGCCTCATCCATGAAAAGGAGCCTAATGCATACCTTGGCTGAGAAGATTAAGTAAAATAAGCCCTACAGAGGGCTTAGCACAGATAGGTGGTCGGCTGGAATGGACTCTCTTGCCCTTTGGGGGAGCAAAGTAAGGGGCGATGGACCGCGAAGCCAGCCCGCAGCTGCCAAGGCCGTCCGTGCAGCACAGCTCAGGCCTGGATGGCGAGCTGTGCTTTCTGCAGTTTCCGACTGTCTGCAGCCTGTCTGCGGATCCCACCGAGAGGGCAGGAGAGTCTGCGTGGGGGAGACTCCTGAAGCTGTTTCCTTCCCCAGAGGCTGAGCCCCGCCCCCCCAGACCTGTTCCGTCCTGACCATTGTTGGCTGCTGTCCCCAGCTCCCAGCACCCAGCATCTGCTCAGACACATCCAAGCTGCTTGCTCCCCACCTCAGGGATACCC
>NW_011888960.1:1028808-1031376 GCF_000151845.1 Pteropus vampyrus
CGAGTGGCCTTGGCTGTGTTATTTGACCTCCCTGAGCCACTGTGGCCTCATCCATGAAAAGGAGCCTAATGCATACCTTGGCTGAGAAGATTAAGTAAAATAAGCCCTACAGAGGGCTTAGCACAGATAGGTGGTCGGCTGGAATGGACTCTCTTGCCCTTTGGGGGAGCAAAGTAAGGGGCGATGGACCGCGAAGCCAGCCCGCAGCTGCCAAGGCCATCCGTGCAGCACAGCTCAGGCCTGGATGGCGAGCTGTGCTTTCTGCAGTTTCCGACTGTCTGCAGCCTGTCTGCGGATCCCACCGAGAGGGCAGGAGAGTCTGCGTGGGGGAGACTCCTGAAGCTGTTTCCTTCCCCAGAGGCTGAGCCCCGCCCCCCCAGACCTGTTCCGTCCTGACCATTGTTGGCTGCTGTCCCCAGCTCCCAGCACCCAGCATCTGCTCAGACACATCCAAGCTGCTTGCTCCCCACCTCAGGGATACCCCCATTTGGGGCACAACAGAGTTAATTGTTCTTTGTGGCCCCTCAGTCTGGGAATGTCACTCCAGATGGTGGTGGGTTTCCTCCCACATTCTAGGCAACCTAGTACGGACCCTTTTAAAGTCACAGGGTCCCTTGAGAATCAGATGAAAACTCTTTTCTCTGCTTCTGGGAAAACACACCTCCAAAAACTCTGCCCACAATGTCAGAGCTCATGGACCCCCCCCAGAGGCACTAAGTTAAGACCCTGCTTGAGGATTTGAACCCCATTCCTGCCAGAGAAAGCCAAGGCTCAGGTGGACAAGCCCTGCACTAAGCCCACTCCATGGGACATGGGAGGGCCTTGGTGTCAGATGGTCACACCTTGATGAAGGGGCTCAGGAATTCTGACGTGCGACCCCCAAGAAGGGCCTACCCTCACCCATCCTGCTGGGGCTGCCCCCTCCCCAGACCTCAGGCACTTGGCTGCCTCTGCATGTCAGAGACAGAGGGTAGGCAGAGGTGTGCTGGCCCCCACCTTCATTTACACATGGGGACATCAGGGCTCAGAGAGTCTCACGGGGCAGCCTAGGTCACAGCCTAGGTCACATGAGCTCTGTCAGCTCCTGCTCAGGTCTCAGTGTCTGAGGCCCAGAGCACTCGGCAAGCCTGGAACAGGGGACCTGGACAACGGGGGTCAGCCAGGCCGCAGGGAACAGGGAGCCCCTACCCTCTCCCACCCCTTTTGTTAGCAACTGATGGAAAGTGGCAACCCAGAAAGCAGAGGTTTCCGGCTGGCCAGGTCGGAGCTGGGAGAACAGATGGCCAATTCATCCCACCAAACTTGGCACCTCAAACAAAAGAAACAATATGTGTTTGGCTCCCTGATCTGTTCCTCAGGTTCCCAGGCAGGTGACTGGAAAGTCTGATGACAAGAAAGCGTCAACTCACTTCTCTCAGGACCCAAACCACAAGCCGGGCCAGGCCGTTGTTCTGCCTGCTCCCTCCACCCCGCTCCCCCCAACCCTCCCTCTTTTGGGGGCTGTCCAGGTCCTCACTGCAGCAGTGCAGTGTCTCCACCAGAGCCAGTACCCTGTGGAAATGGGGTGGAAGGTGGGGACAGGGAGGCCCCCATTCTCAGAGCCTTATTATTTCTCTCCATTAGCCTTATTATTATCCCATTGTGCAGGCAGGAGAGCGAGGCTCCAAGGGGTTAACCGGAAGGCCAGCTGGTCCGGAAGCGGCAGAGCCAAGAATGATGACAGCAGCTGCTGTGCACTGAGCTTCTCTTGGGGAACAAGAAGGAGGTGGGATCACCATCACCACCAACACCTCCACCTTCACCACCCCCACAATCCCCACTACCATGATCGTCACAATCACCACCATCATCATCACCCCTCCACCCTCACCACTCCCATCACCACCATTATGATCACCACCACCACCACCACCACCACAGTCACCATCACCATCACCACCAATACCATCACCACCATCATCACCACCACCATCATCACCACCACCACCATCACCACCACCACAGTCACCACCACCACTACCACCACCACCACCATCACCACCATCACCACCACCACCACCACCATCACCACCACCACAGTCACCACCATCACTACCACCACCACCACCATCACCACCATCACCACCACCGTCACCACCATCGTCACCACCACCACCACCACCACCACCACCATCATCACCACCACCCTCACCATCACCACCATCACCACCACCACAGTCACCACTGCCACCACCATCACCGTCACCTCTACCACCGCCACCACTTTATAGCTCTGTCCCCACTTTCTATATCTCAGTTGGGTGATGCGGCCTAGGATCTGGTAAACTGGACATGGAGCTACACCTGTGAAAAAGTCTGATGATGTGGCCAAGGTTTCCTGCAGAGTTGTGAAGCTGGGGAGGTTGGGGTCCCATTCTAAGCCCTGTGTGACTACAGCTATCGGTCACTGGGCACCTATTGTGTGTCTGGCACTTGGTAGGTGCTTCACATGGGCTTCCCCTAAGAGGCTCTGATTTGAGTGTACAATTGTCCCAGTTTTACAGATGAAAAATAGAGACATGGAGAAAT
>NW_011888960.1:1031426-1036426 GCF_000151845.1 Pteropus vampyrus
TGGTAGGTGCTTCACATGGGCTTCCCCTAAGAGGCTCTGATTTGAGTGTACAATTGTCCCAGTTTTACAGATGAAAAATAGAGACATGGAGAAATAACCTGTCAAAGCCACACAAGGAGTTAAGGGCCTGAGCGAGGACTCTTTCCACTGCCTCAGCTGTTTCCCTTTGCCCTCCACCCCTTACCCCAGTTCCAGCCCCAGGGAGGGTATTAATGAGGCCGGTGCAGGGAGAGGCAGGGGAAGAAGCTATGCCCACAGGTGCCAGCAGGTCTTCCCGTGGTGGCCATACCCGGGCCTGGCGCCACCCCGCCCCTGCCTGTCTGCTCTGCTTACATGGGATGGTGGCTGGTACCCCTCTGGGGTGGGGTGGGGACCCCTCACATGTTTGGGCCCCGCCAAGACCCCGCCCTGGAGACCCAGAGTCTGTGTTCCAAAGACTGCAGTCTTTCCCACTCCGGTTCCTGGGTGGGGCCGGCGGGCAGGTGGGGCTCTGGAGTCTCAGGCCTGGCTAGACGAGCAAAGCTGAGGGCATCAGCAGGAGGTGGTGAGGCGTGAGTCCCAAGGCTTCCAAGACTTGGTTTCCTCTTATCCTTTTCTCTCTTTGTATCAGCCAGTTGGGTCTTTGACTCTCTTCTTCTCTGTCTCTGGATGACTCAGGAGTCAAAGAGTTTGTGGTGTGATGGGAATGGCTTTCCCCAAGTCTGCTAGGGACCCTGGTGCATCCTTTGTCCTCTCGTAGACCTCAAGTTTCTAGATGCACCTGCTGGCCATGACGCAGAGCCCACAGACCCCTCAGGCCTTGGTGTCCAGGCTACCCCAAGGCAGTGAGGATCAGAAGGTACTGTTGGTCTGTTTTCTCCACACAGAGAACATCTGGAAAGCAGCTCCTGGCCCTTTGTGGAAAAGGGATTTAAAGGGGAAAATAAATAAAGCATGAAAGTGCCTCTTACTGACAAGCTCGAGCCCTGTTAGCTTGGCTTCAGCTCCTACTGTGGCTCCCCAGCCCCTCTTGGACTCGGGAGTCATTTCTCAACCACCAGCCCCTTCCTGTCCCATCCTCCTCTTCAAATTTCTGCTCAGGAAAAGCCTGTTTCAAAACGTAGGGACTGAGGAGGATCAAAATGATGAGGTTGTGAACAACAGGAAGATGGAGAACTCAACCCAGGAAGTACAGAGCTCGTACAAAATGTATCACCACCACCATCACCACCACCATCATCACCACTATCACCACCATCACCGCCACCACCACCACCACCACCATCACACCACCACCACCACCACCATCACCACCATCATCACCATCACCACCAACACCATCACCATCACCACCACCACCATCACCATCACCACCACCACCATCAAACACCACCAACACCACCTTCACCATCACCACCATCACCACCATCATCACCATCATCACCACCACCACCACTACCACCACCACCATCAAACACCACCAATACCACCTTCACCATCACCACCATCACCATCACCACCATCACAATCACCATCACCATCATCACCACCACTACCAAACACCACCACCATCACCAATACCATCATCACTATCACCACCACCAAACACCACCACCATCACCACCATCACCACCATCACAATATCACCATCACCATCATCACCACCACTACCAAACACCACCACCATCACCAATATCATCATCACTATCACCACCACCAAACACCACCACCATCACCAACACCATCACCACCATCACCAACACCATCACCACCACCATCATCGCCACCATCATCGCCACCATCACCACCACCATCCCTACTAGCACCACCATTTCGCCTTCATTACATAGATCTCAGCTCAAGTATTGCTTTCTTATAGAGGTCTTCTCAGACCGCTTTACCTAAAGTAGGACTTCTTTCTGACCCTCTTCCGCATCACATACAGACACAGATGCTAGAATGTAACTCCTTGAGAGCAGAGACCTTGTCTGATTTATTCACTGCTGCATTTAATGCCTGGCACTAGGGAGGCACTCAACAAATATCCAATGAATGAATAAATGAATAAACAAACGAATGTGTTTGAGCCTGTAATAAGGGATTTGATGTAGTCTGTAGTGCCAAGGAAAGCATCTCTGAAGGAGTGACATGGGAGCTGAGATCTGCTGGAAGAGCGAGGGTTAACAAAGTGATTACCGCACAGTGGGAGCAAAGCTGGGTGTCTGGAGGGAGTGCTGTGTGTTCAGAGAACTAACAGGAAGTAGGTCGGGGCGGCAGAAGGCCAGAGTGCAGGAAACACAGGTGAGTGTGACCAGAGCAGCAGGCAGGGCCCCGTGAGTGTGTCAACAATGTCGTTCTTTACCCTTAGAGCAACAAACGCTTTGGAGAGTTTTCGGGTTTGTGATCTGATGGGTATTTCTGCATGATCGCTCTGGCTCGCTCTGAAGAGTGGCTTTGCAGGGGGCAGGAGGGAGACAGGAGATGTGTGGCAGTTGCTCAGGGGCCTCTGGCTATTGTCCAGGAGTGGAGAGTGGAGGTGGCTCTAGCTTGGACCAGAGTGGTAGACGTGAAGATGGAGAGAAGAGAACAGTCAAGAGCTACAAGGGATAAAAATCAAAAAGATTTGGGAGCGAGAAGGATGCTTTTGTTTATGTTTATGCTTCCACAGCTGGATGGTAGCGACACTGAAGGGTAGCACGATGAGGCCAAGAGTACCTCCATGTTTATCACTGTTATTGTTGATAGTAATAACATAATAAAAGCAATAACTAATATTATTGGAATGCTTACCAGAAGCTATGCATCATAGTAAATGAAGTCGAAGTCACATACATAGTGTCTTCGTTTGGGTTCCCCGGAAGCCAACCTTGGAACAATGATTCAAATGCAAGTAATTTATTTGGGGAGAGAAATAGCGAAGTGGAGAGTGAGATGGGGAAGGGAAGGCAAGCAATGAAGTGTGTGGCATCGAGCAGGTTACCACTGTGGGGAAATGGAGCTGGATCCTGCTTGGACTTCGGGGATCCAGTGAAGAATGCCCACCCGAGAATGATCCCACCCAATGACGAGGAAGCTGGGCTATTTAGACGCTAACTCTGGCTAGTCATTGGTTAGAGGCTGCTCCCGAGGGCTGCTTCCATCTCCTCCAGCCTTCCATACTCAAGGACAGATACAGCTCAGTGGCAAGAGAAAGGCCTCAGGCACAGAGATCTCGGTTCTGGCAGTCGGAGGACAGACTTGTGTGCCCTGAGGGGGTAAGGACTGGGTGACGTGGAAAGAGAATTGACATTATCCCTTACTGATAGGAAGTAGTGAAATAAACATATATCTGGGTCTTTTGGATTTCAAAGTCTAGGAATAGATAGATGAGCATATGGATGGTTGGATGGATAAATAGACAGATAGATGAACAGATATATGAACAGGTGAACAAATGATTGGGACGTTAAGTGTTCTAAGCAATGGATAATTAAGTGGATGAGCAATGGATGGATGGCTGTTTGAGTGGGCGGCTGGATAAAGTGAGCTCAGGTAATTTCACCCACATCACGCCCCACCTCCCGCTGCTTCGGAAAATCCTCAGTCTCTAGGTCTCAGAGGCATCCCAGCTGTGGTCTCTTACTGATGACCAAGCACATCAGGGGTGAAGTCGGGGAACAGGACAGATCCAGGGGGGCTGTAGTAGAGGGCGTGGCTTGAGGGAAGCCCGTGAGTTGGAACCAGAGGAGAAGAGTGGCACCCACTGGGTCTTGTGCTTCGAATGGTGCCGCCTTGCCCAGAGCCGGCTGGGCACCTGTCCGGGAGACATCGCAGTCATACCACCACCCAAGCAAGACAATGGCTGCAGAAGGGGAAGGCAGCTCTCACATTGGGAGCCGTGCTGGCTCAGGAAGGCTGGGAAAGGAGGCTGACATCAGGACAGGGAGTCCCATCGTCCTGGCAGAGCTGAGCGGAGCCCAGGGACACCTGGCCCCAGCCCAAGCACAGCTGATAGGCTCTGCTCTGCCAAGTTTCAGTGCCTGGGGCACATTTTTATGACCGAGGAATAATGAGAGGCAGGCATCCTAGGCCTGGCCTTTCCCTGTTGCAGTGTGTGTGCGTATGTTGGGTTACATACGCTAGGACATTTAGCGCATGTGCGTTTGTGCGCGTTAGCATGCGTGTGTGTATATGCAAGTGCGTTTGAATGCGGGTAGATGTGTTTCTGTGTATGTGAGCACATCTGTGTGCATGTTATTATTTGTGTGCACATGCTTGCACATGTACGTGCACATTTACATTTGCATGAGCGCGCCTGCGTGTAGAGGGAGTCGCTTGTGTGTATCTGCATATGTTTGCTGTTCGCATATGTGGAAACTTGGGTATATGTGGCCCTGCACAGCTGGACCCGAATGCTCAAGCATCCTAGGCTGTTTCAGGCCTCCATGATTTTGCATGTGCTGCCTGAAATGCCTTCTTCTTCCTTTCTTAGTAAAACTCTTGTTGATCTCCCAGATCAAGGTTTTACGCTTTCTGTACTGTCTTCCTGGTCACCTCGGACTCCACCCTCTGGGCTCCCGGCTGCCTCTCGGGCATCCTCTCTTATAGCCACGAGGTATTCGCTGCTCTTCCCAAGGCCTGGGACTTCTCTGAGGGAGGATCTGTGTCTGATTCCTTTCTGGATCCCCAGGGCTGGAACAGAATCTAGCATGTAATTGGATGAATGGATGGATGTGGGATGGATGGAGGAATGGATAAATGGATGGATAAACGAATGGATGGATGGATGGATGGATGGATGGATGGATGGATGGATGGGTGGATGGGTGGATGGGTGGATGGGTGGATGGGTGGATGGGTGGATGGGTGGATGGGTGGATGGCTAGATGGACGGACAAATGGAGGGATGAACAAGTCAGCAACTAAATGTGGCACTTCTGCTCTAGAATCTGGATTCTGGAGGGCACTGCTTGCAGCTCCTCCTCAGCCTTCATACGCTGGGTACAGAAGAAACAGTCTCTTTGCTTGCAGAGGACGGCTGG
>NW_011888960.1:1042359-1056316 GCF_000151845.1 Pteropus vampyrus
GAAGGCCACCTCCAGCCCCCTCACCATATGAACTTCTGCACATGCCGCTCTCTCTGTGGACGACCCCCTCCCACTCACTCCGGCCACTCGCCTGCGGACTCGCGCTTGTCCCAGTATTCAGCTCTTGCACCTCCTCCTTCGAGAAGCCCACCGGTATTTCCTTGGCCACCCCGGAGCAGAGGCTCCTGGTTTCCTTTCCTTTCCAGGGCCATCGCTTAGGACTTAACGTCCACAGGGATGCCTGCTGGGACGATGACGTCAACAATAAGACGACGGGCGGACGGTGGCGAGCACCCTCGTGCCTGTTCACTTCGAGGTTCTCACAGTGGAAGTCTCTTAGTCAAGCCGCGGGAGCCACGCTAAAGGCACTTGCTTCATGGTGAGGAGACAGGTTCGGATGCCAGGGGCCGGGTCTGCATCTGGCCGACCCGGCCAAAGTCCAGAAGGGCAGGGCTGTGCCCTGGCTGGGGGAGAACAGGCGAGCGGACTGCGGGGGGCACCACAGTGGGAGGGGCGGCCCGGGGAGGGCATGGGGTATGGGGGAAGGGGACAGTTGGAGCAGGTCCACCTTTTGACCCAAAGGAACTACTCTCTCATTTCACAGTTGGGCAAAAGTCTCAGGAAGAAACAGGTGACAAAATTATGGAGGAACAGAGACCAAGTCAGAACCAGGTGTCTGAGTCCCAGCCCCGCGGCCCCAGTGGGCGGCGGGCCTGGTGAGCCCACACTGGCACCCCTTCTCCCCGCTTCCCTCCGCCCACTGCTTCCACCAGACATTCCTGCGCGCCTCCTGGGGGCCACGGTCCCCCCTGGTCGTTAAAGGTGCAGAGGGCCCCTGTCTGGTGTGCTCATCTCTGTCCTCGCCCGGCACGCTGTGAGCACTCAGTCCACCTGTGTCGTGTGGCTGCATTAATAAGTGAGTGGGCACTCGGACTGTAGTGTCCCTCTCTTCATTCCCAGAAGGACTGGAAGGAATGAATAAACGTCCGCCTCTATCTGCCCACAGCCACCCTACACGGTCAGCATCGTCACACCCATTCCACAGGCAAGGACACTGAGGCTCACTGAGGGGACGAGGCTCGCTCAAAGCCCTGCAGTCAGAAGGCATTTCTCAGGCACCCTAGGAAATAAAATGTCACCGGCGCTATGTTTTAAAGAAAGGATGTTTTCCTTCTGGTGTGTAAACAGGAGATGGGCTTGGAGAAGGCCTTGTAAATATCGTCACTTCTGCTCCCGGCCTGTCAGCTCACGTGACTTTATTTATCAACATTCCGCAATGTGTGGGTCTAGAAGCGCGTCCTCCAGTGGGACACCAAAAGGGTGTGCCCTGGGAGTCTGGGCAGCGGTGCTCTCTGACCGTCAAGCACGGTTGGGGGTGGGGGAGCTCCGGGCGGTAGTTGGGGAGCCCGATCCAGGGGCAGGGCAGGGCGGTCCCCATAGCACCTCGCCTGGCCGCCTGGCCGGGAGGATCAGCAGGGTGGAGATCCAGCCGCTTGTCCCTCATTTCCATAAGGGGGAGCCTGTGCACAGGAGATTCCCTCCAGCTGGTGCCGCCTCGGCATCCAGGGACCCGCTCCTGCGGTGGCCATTGGGTGTCCTGGCAGGCGTCCGCCCACGCCCGGCAGGAGGGGCGGGGCGGGCAGCCATGGGGATATGCGCAGGCTTCCCCACCCCCCACCCGCATTTACCCACCCAGGGAGCCAAGGAACACGAGGGGCAAGGCCTCTCGTGGAAAGGACACGGTTCTGGAGTCAGACAGGACTGGGGCGTAGTCCGGCACCATCGTGGACTGGATGCCTGTCTTTGAGCTGTCACCTTCCTTGGACCTCGGTTTCCTTATCTGTAAAACGGAAATACCAACTTCAGAAAAATTACCGAGTGGAGACCACAGTGTCTGGAGCACAATAGAAGCTTCCAAATGCAAGGAATGTTACGCGATGATCGTTTTCTGCATTACTTATGCAAGTCCTAGAAATTACCCTTACGGTAATTTCTGTTGTCATTCCCCAGCCGAGACTTTAGGGCGATTCACACAGGGCTGTGGCCTCCATGGGTCCAGACAGAGACAAGTAGGCTTTTAGGGTTTGTGTTGGAAAATGCAAAACCAGGTGCTTCTCTTAACAGAAATGATGACAAAGCAAAAAATATATATATATTAAAGACTATTTTAGAAGAGGAGGGAAAGCGTCTTCACAGCTTAACTCTTCATGCAGATTCAATCACCAGATTCGCTTGTGCTTGAACGCAGCCCGCGCCGTCCACACAGGTGTTCTGGGGGGCTGTAGTCCTGGTGATGAGCCAGGTGCTGTTTTATTCCCGACTTGCCCTGGCTCTTGGTCTGAATCACTCCATCTCCTTTCATTTGGTTCCTGCCAGAAAGCGAAGCACATATTTCATGGTCCCCTACCCTGGGGAGGAGGAATCTGCCCACAGGCCTCTCCGGGGCTGCATAGGAGGCAGAAAGAAGGGATGGCAACACATTCTGCTGCCCTTTGGCTGCGTTCTTAAAACTTTTATTTTTTTCCAAAATGGAAATAGCATTTTCTCCCTGATTATCAAAGTAACGCATGTGCATTATAAAAAATTGAGCAGTACTGAAAAGCTCAAAGGACAAATATCACCCAGAGGAAATCATTAACCTTTCAGACTGTTGTCCGTGCTCATACAAATCCAGTTGCAAGGGAATCTCTTAGGATACACTGTTTTGTATTCTAATTTCCTTTGTCCACCTATGTGGTTTACTTACTCTTTCTAAATGGCTCTACATCATTGTATTGTATGGGTCTAACACAGTTCATTGAACTGATCTCCTATTATTGGACATTTAGGTATTTCTGTTTTTTTTTTTTTCAATTTATTTTGAAATAATTCTAAATTCGCGGGAAGTTGCAAAGATGGTACAGACAGTTTCTTGTGTACCCTTTATCCAGTTTTCTTTCCAGTGGTTATGTCTTATATAATAATAGCACAATATCAAAATCAGGATATTGACGTTGGCACAATCTGTGTATAGTTCTGTGTCATTTCATCACATGTGTGGATTTGTGTAACCCCCATTACAACCAAGACGCTGAACGCTTCTGACACCACAGAGATCTGTCATTCTGTCCCTTTATAGTCACACCGACCCCTCTCACCTCCCCCTTCCTTAACCCCGGGCAACCACTAATCTGTTCTCTACCTCTATCCTTTTGCCATTTTGAGAATCATATATATGTATATACATAATACGTATTTATACATATATTATATATATTACATATATTCACTCGGCATAATACCCTCGAGATCCATTCAAGTTATTGCTTGTATAAATTGTTCCTTCCTTCTTATAGCCGAGTTGTAATAATATCCCACGGTATGGGCGAACCCCACCTATTAACCATTCATTTATTTTAGGGTGCTTTGGTTGTTTCTATTTTTTAGGTACTACAAATAAAACGGCTGTAAAAATTCTTGTAGAGTTTTTTCATGTGGACGTATTTTCATTTCCCTGGATGAATGTCCAGAGCGTGGTTACTGGGTTATTAGGTGAATGTATGTTTCATTTTGCAAGCGACTGTGAAACTGTTTTCCGGAGTGGCTGTCCATTTCCACATTTCCACCGGCAACTTATGAGAGCTCCAGCTTCTCTAAAACCTCGCTGGCATTTGCTATTATCACCATTTTCTAACAGGTGTGCTGAGCCATCTCACGGTCTTAATTTTCATTTCCCTGATGACTCACGATGGAGGACATCTTTTCACGTGTTTATCTGCCATCCAGATGTCCTGTCTGGTGAAATGTCTCTTCATAGCTTTTGCCCATTTTCCTATAGGATTGTTTGTGATGTTACTGTCCTTTCGAAGACGTCCACACGCAAATCTTCAGAATCTTATGAATAAGTAAACTTACGTGACAAAGGGGACTTGGTAGACGTGATAAAGTGAAAGACCTTGAGATGGGAGGATTCCCCTGGATTGTGCAGGTGAGCCCGGTGGGATCGTAATGGTCTTTATACAGACCTTATAAAGAGGCAGGAGAGTTAGGGAAAGAGGTGTGGATATGCGTTAGCCTTCTGGCCTCCCGAACTGTTAGGTAACAAATTTGTGTTGTTTTAAGCCACTGAGTTTGTGCTAATTTGTTACAACAGCAAGAGAAAGCTAATACGACCCTTCGATGAAGAAGATCCTTGTACATAAATCTTAGCTTAATTTCTCAGCTATTTCCTTGGAATCAAGACCTCGAATTGGCGAGTCAGGGGGTATGTATTTTATTCATGTACACTCATCGTTAGCTTATAAGGACTCTCATTTCCTTGCCTCAGTAAACACGGATTCTTACATGTAAAGCATGTATTTGAAGTTGTCCTGATTTCCTCATGTGTGTGGAGCCAGCACCCATGTATACAGAAGATGAGGAAGAGGAGGATGAGACAGACAAAAGCTTTCTCTGAGTCCTCCAAACCCGCCCAGTCCCATGTGGCGGCCACTAGGCACATTGAAATATGACTTGACATACGATTACTTCACACAGAGATATGCTGTAAGGTCAAAATACCCTGGATTTCAAATCCTTAGTACTATACAAAAAGGAAAGGAAGAAATGAAGGAAGAAGGAAGGGAGGGAGGAAGGGAAGAAAAATGAAAGAACTTAAGAGCGATGTTTTATATTCATTATACACTGAAATTATAATATTTGGATTCATAGTGGGTTAAGTAAGATATATTTAAAAATTAATTTTACCTGTTTTTTTTTTTTTTTTTTTTACTTTTTTAATGTGGCTACCAGAAAATTTTAAATTACATATGTGGCTTGTATTTGTGGCTCGTGCTATGTTTCTACTGGTCAGCGTGGGTCCAAACTCTCTCCCCGACAGCCTGTTATGATTGGCGGCGGGCAGTGACAGAGCCAGGGACTCAGCTCTCAGCCACCGCAGGAAAGTCAGCCAGGCCCTGTGGTCCTGGTCTCAGCGGCCAGTGCCCAACCACAGACCCCAAGATGTGCTGGAAAAGTGTTTGGGGTCAGAGAGACCTTGGTTTGAATTCAGCTCCTTTGGAATTTTCCTGTATTTTGGCCCTTTACCCATTTTCGTTTCCTTGGGCACAAAACGGAGAAATAACTCCATAACATTCATGGAGACATTCTTTATTCAACCAACTTTTATCAGACCTACTGTGTGTGCCAGGCGCTGTGCCAGGCTCTGGTAAAGTACCAGCACACAATCCAGAAGGAGCCTGGCGGGGCGTCCCGGCGCTCAGTGGGGCCTCCCGGCACTCAGTGGGGCCTCTTTCCTGTCTCTGGAGACACAATCTATTGCTAAAAAGAACATTTTGATGGAATAGTACTGCCCACCCAGCACTTTCTATGAGCGCTCTGGTTCTCTGAGTTACAATGGCGGCCCCAGGCGTGGGTGGAATTCACTCCAGCAGTCACCTTGTGACTTGAGCTAAGTCACTCCCTTGTCAGCCAGGGTGTCAAGGCTTCTCTTTCTGGGAGCCCTGAGGCTGTTTTTCTAGGGAAATACACAGAAGACATCATCCTTCCCCTCCAGCATTTATTTAAGACAGTCAGAGGCTCAGAAGGGCCATCGATTAGTCATCTGGGCCAGGAGTTCCCCTCTCCTGGGGACTCCGCCTTCCCAGAGGGCTGCTCGATATTGGGGATGCCACCACCGTGAGGAGGATTGGGGTTCCTAATTTTAAACAGGAATTCAAATTTAAGAAGCAGAGAAATGGAGAAGGGACCTGTAGTGAGTTGAACGGTGTCCCCTCCCGCAAAATGATGGGTATCTGGTCCAGCTGCGGGAACCTATGAATGTGACCATAATTGGGAAAAGGATCTTTGCAGGTATAATCGAATTAAAGATCTCGAGAGGAGCTCATCCTGGTACAGGGAGGGCCCTGAATTCGATGACAGGGGTCCTCGTGGGAGAAAGGCAGGAGGGAGATCTGAGGCAGAGGAGTCGGGAGAGGGGCTGCCTTCTGGAGAACAGCGCGGGTTTTAGCTACACTCCTCAAAGGCTTTAGATAGTTTCGATATTTTGGAGTCATGCTTTTATTCTGCACGTTAGGCCTCCGCGTCGCATGGAAGGGCCTGCTGTGTGGCTTCGACCATGACGCCTGCCTTCTCTGAACCTGTTTCGTCCGCTGTTACACAGGGATCATCACGGTGCCCAGCGCCCAGGGCCGTGAGGCGTGAGGTGTCAGAGGCTGTACGACTCACAGGCCACATCAGGACACAGACATTATTGGTTTGTCCCACACAGGTTTTTTAAAATTTGAATTTGTTGCTAGCCTTCAACCACCGGGAGACTTTACATAACAATCCCGTATTCTTTGGAAGGTAGAAAGACCTGCCAACCTTGTGTCGCCGTGGTCACCGTGAAAGAATGAGCCTGAGCTGCCCGGCAGCTGGCCGCCTGGGCCCCTCGGTCCTCCACGGCCCTCACTCACTGTTCCCTCTTACACTTGCTCGCTCAGGACTTCATTCTTTTCTGGTCCCTGTCAACATCTGAGTTTGCAACCTCTGTGCAAGGAAACTTTCTGTGAACTGTTTGCTAATTTCATTTCTGTTCACAAAAAAAAAACAAAAAAAAAACCCAAAAAACAAATCCCAAGCCAGCATCTTCTTTCAGGAAGAGTGTCTGTCTCCAGTAGGGAGAGGGGCTGATGAAAACCTCTGTCCGACAGAATTTTTCACTTAATAGAATTTGCTGTAACCAGACCAGCCACCTCTTTTAATCCTAGGCTTCCGACTTGTGCACATCTCTTTGTTACCCAGAACTAGATACAAAATGATGGTACTCGTTAAAATCGGGTGTGCTGGTGGAGGGAGACTTCCATTTATGCGTGTTCTTGCCAAGATGTTGATGTTCCTGTCCTTCTCTGGTTGAACAGTTAAGTAAACATTCATTTTGGATTCTGGTTCAAACCAGTTTAAGAGGCGCTTTCAGGAAAAAACAACACCTCTGGTTTGCATTTTGTCACCAAAGCTAGCGTTGATTTTCTTGGACTTCAGGGTTCACAAAGTAAGTCAAGTTTGTGGAATGGGAATGAAAATTTGGCTCTGCCGTCTGCTAGCTGTGTGACGCGGGGCTGTCGCTTCACCTCTCTGGGCCCCGTCTCTGAAAGGGTCAGAGTCATAGCCCTTAGATCACAGGATGGCAGCAGGAATTGGAGCTGATGTAAGCTTGAGGCACTGGGACTGGGACACCTGAGATGAGTTTTTTCTTATTACGATTACTACGTTATGAGGCTGCCTTGGTTGCGGCTTGAGAAGTAGAAATCGGATCATGAAGATTTTATTGTTCACTCATACCTGTAGCGTCTACCTGCAAGCCTTAGAATATGATGAGCTTGATAATAATTCTCAGGGCTAATATCTGTTGGGTGTTTCCTTGGAATAGACAGACTCCTCCTCTGCTCTCTGTGCTTTCTCCGCTCCTCCGATGTGCTCTTTGGCACTTGTGAGTTACTTGTACATCAACATGTGATGATTTGGAAGTCCAGAATAACCAAATATCCTCAAAGCCTACTAATTGCACACCAAATCATACACTTTCTAATCGTGGGTGCCAGCCTTGTGGGGTCAGATCAAGAGTCAGCAAATGGGGGTTCTGTGGGCACATCGAAGGGACCATTCTCCAGTCCTCGGCTCTGTCCCTTGCATGGCAGGAGGTTTAGCATTCCTGGGCTCCCGGCATTAACGCTGGCCATTGCAACAACTGAAAATGCCCTCGCCTGCATGCAGACGGCCTCCGGGGTGTCTAGGAACCACCATTTCAAACGAAGCCAGCTGATGCGAGGTCAGGCTCTCATAGTCTGCAAACTTGGGCCAGACCCTCCATCCACCTCTCTGAACCTCGGTTTGTTAACCTGTCCAGTGGAGGGTCGTACCCCACCCACGGGGCTGTTGGAGGTGGGCATGAAGGAGGGTTTAGCATCAGCAGATCCTGGCCCCCCTTCCACTTGGAGATTGTGTCTCCAAGTGACAGGGCCAAGGGGGGCCTTCAAAGCCCTCCAGACTTCACTCTGCTCTAATTGGGAGTCATCGTGGAAAGAAGTCCAGTATTTAATTTGGCCTGTGTTTGACAGACCCTGTGCGCACAGCTAGCAGCTCACACAGGGCCCGTGATACGGGGGGATTCTTGGCCTGGGCTCAGGGAGGATTGGTGGAGAAAATGTCGCATTCAATTAAGACTGATTGGCCCTGACAGTTGTCTGGGTGAAGTTTATAAGGTACATCTAATCTGGATGCATCTGGTCATAAAAATGCAAAACAAGCCATTCCCACCCAAGTTCTAACTCCAGATGTGGGTTGATTCTCAGTGATTGACACCATATTTTTTTTGCAGCTGTCCCACATTTCAAATCTTTTTCTATTTAAAATATATTCATCATAATTATGGAATGCAATAAACAAACTTCAGCCTGATGACAAGCTTTAAATATAAGAATGTTTCGGCTTAAAATAAATGCCGTGATTTCTCAGCCCGGGACGGAGTCGGCATCGGCGAGTGTTCTCCGAAGGAGCCCTGACCTTGTCACCATGAAGCAGACAGAGTTATTTTCTCTCGAGTATTGACTGATATTTGGAGGGGGGACAGGGGAGAAAAATCAAACAGCTATTTTTATCAGATAGAAAAATGTGCATAAGCCATCAGAAAGCCACCCTTGTAAGACAAAGAAAAATAACTAGATTCAACCGAATCACGTCTGAGGTCTTCCCAAGGCCGGGGGGAGGAGGTCCCTGGGGCCAGGTCCCTGGTTTCAAATCCCAGCTCCCACACTCCATGCTCTGTTTCCGCGAGCATAACTTTGTCACCCAACCTCTCTACGCCTCAGCTTCCTCATCTAGAAAGTGGAAGGTAATCATACATAGTACTTATTTCATAATGCAGTTGTGAGACTTGAATGACGATAAATGCTTAGAGCAATGCCCGGCTCGTAATGAGTCCTCGAGACATGCTTGCTATGATGGTCATCAGTGTCAGCCAGCCTTTCTCTGTTGATTCTCCAAGGGAGAAACTGGAGGGTTAGGTGGCCTGCACAAGGCAAAGCCTAGATTCAGATCCCGGTCATCTGACTGCACTACAAAGCGTGCCTATGTGTGGTCGGTTTTGCTCCTGTTAGCATTTCCTGTGTCCATGTAACGCTTCTGGAAGGCTTACTGATGGCCAGTCTCCCTACCGGTGGCTGGTGATGCTTTCTAATACTGTCTCGTTCAGCCTGAACAAAGGAAGATCCTTCTGTTTCTGGGGCTCGTCTTTAATTTTTAATGCTATTTAAATGAGTCTGTGATTGAGATAGTTAAATAAACACACACTTAGGTTAATTATAGACAGGTCAGCCTGCGGCCGTGTGGCTGGGTTTTTCTAGCCACGTATGGACCTCAGCCACGGCCCCGTCGCTCCCCATAAACAGCATGTACGACTTGGTTCCTCCAGAAGAATGAAGAGTTTGTGTCAACAATCTGCTCCTCTTTAAAATGAGGCCATAAGTCACAAACCCTCCCCGAGTTCCCAAAAAAGTGTCTGGAGCTAAATTTGTATCCTGACTCTGCTGATTGTTCTCCCATTAGGCTGATGAGAGAATGAGCAGAGCCAGGGCCTCCTGGGGCTGTGCCCACCGCTCATGCCAAGATGAGAATGGCTCCTCTGTGAGTTTCATTTCTGAGATGCGTTAAGGCCCGGTCCATCACGGTCCATCACTGGGCCTGAGGACACATGATCCGTATCAGAATGGTGTGCACTGCCTCTCCCAGGAGGCCCTCTGCTTCCAGAAGACGTGAGAAATCTCTGCTGGGAAAGGGGTGGCTGTGTTTTATTTCTTCCAGAACCTTCTGGATGGCCCTGATGCCATCTCTGCGTCTGACCTAACCTGCTAGGTTTCTGTTTGGGGGGAGGTCGTGTGGGACCGTGGCAAGAGCATGCCCTGGGGACACAAACAGACCCAGGTTCAAATAGGGGCGCCATCATTTGCAGACTGGGTGAATTGGAGTAAGCAGCCCAGCCATTCTGGAAATGGAAACGATCATCTCTGACCCACAGATTCATCGTGAGGATTATACAACAGGCAAGGGCTAGGCTTGCAGTCCGTGCCTGAAAAGCAGAGCTTGAGGGTTTTACCTGGAGCGTCAAGAAGGCACTCAGCGTGATATCTGGGATTGGGAAGTTTGTTTCTCCTTCTGTAGCCGGGACAGCAAATAGACTGTACCTCTCATTTCAGTATCGATCGATTGGAAATGCCTGCTCCAAATGCAGTAATTGATTCGTAATGTCTGCCACAGACTAGGCTGCGAGGTAGGAGTGAGCGTTCCGTGCATTGCTGTCTCCTTTCTTGAGAGCACATTCTGAAGGCAGAAACTGGCTCTGAGGAATGATCCCATATCTTGTGCATGCTACAAAGCATTTTTTTTGCACCTGTATCTCATCATTCTCCCTAAAAATCCTCAGACATGGCATACTGTGACCCCACATCGCCCGGTATTAGATCCTGTGACGACTGCCATCTCCTTTTGATGGATGCAGAAACCGAGGCCAAAGAGCCAATGAACAATGAACGATTCAAGCAACTGGCTAATTTTTAAAAATAAATTTTAAAAATTATCTGCAGTATCACACCATGAAACTTGCACTGCCTATGGTTTCTCACTGGCATCTTGAGAGACACATCCACAGTAAGGCACAGGGGACACAGGGACTAGCCTCTGCCCTGCTAACCAGCCGAGGACCTCGGAGCAGTTACTTTACCTTCCCAAGACTCAGTTTACCTATCTGTCAAGTGGACTTAGTAACTACCCCATTCTCCCTACCGCAACGAGCTATACAAGGAGGAGAGGGAGCAGTGCAGGGGTTAAAAAAAGGCTTGGATAAAATTCCTTTTCTTGCCGTGATTGGAGAGGTGGGGAAGTACTTTGGGGCGCAGTGCTGCCTGCACTTGTCAAGTTGGCTCAGAAATTACTTCAGATTTCCCCGACTGCCGTGCGGAGTGCTGAAGCACTCGGGGTTTCATGGCTAGACTGACTTTCTGACCTTGGGCAAGTCACTTCTCCTCTCTGACCGGCAGCCTCTTTAGCTGCACGAGTGGATGACTACATTCTTGGCTGCCATGAGGCCCAGAGCCAAGGCAGAAAAGTCACCTGGAATGCAGAAAGCACTCATTAAAGGCCAGGTCCCTTTTTCCTGAGGACCTGCAAGGATAACCTTGCCAGAGATTTAAAGTGCAGAATTGTATTTTCTTCAAAGAAATGGCAATAAAGAAGTGTGTGTGTGTGTGTGTGTGTGTGTGTGTGTGTGTGTGTGTGTATGAGAGAGAGAGAGAACACGCGTGCGTGAGAATGTGTGTGCGGGAGGAGAGGACTATAGAGAAATAAGATAATGGAGGAGAAGAAAGAATAGAGCATGTTAGTGACTTGCAGATGCAGCTTCTTTTAGCTGGATTCGTTAGCCTTCTAACACCAGCTTAACTGCCTTTGGAAAAATACTTCACTTGCCATAAGATGCCAAGGCATGAATATGTCAGAGAGAGAGGCTATTTTAGAAATTTGCCTATCCCTCTCCTAAGAGAAAAAGGTCCATTGGAACAAAGTGGCTGGTGCTGGTCGGTGACGTCTATTGGTTCTTTGTGCAAGGTTATTGGAAGGAAATCAGGAGTAAACGGTGCACGCGTGTTATTCTGAAAGATGAAAAGAAAGAAGGCAAGGTGGGGAGAAGGAAGAGGAGAAAGGATGGGGAGCAACTGAAAAAGCAACAGGGAAAGAGGTGGAAGCAGGGAAGGGGGTGGCTAGAGAGAGAGAGAGTAAGACAGGAAGAGAGAGAGAGAGAGAGAGAGAGAGAGAGACAGAGAGAGAGAGAGAGAGAGAGAGAGAGAGAAGGGCGAGAAAGGGCAGCAGGAGGCAGAGAGGGGAAGGAGAAGGAAAAGGCGTCGGGAGAGACCCCGAGAACACGGGATGGAAAGACGAAGGGAGGCGAGATGGACTGGGACCTGGAGAGCGGAGAGCGAGGACCCACCCATCCCCTTTGACCTTGAACCTGCCTTGGTGGACCGTGGGTTGATGTCCTCTGTTTTCAGACCTCAAAGCTTCCCTTGGGGCCTGCCTGCCCCACCGGCCGCGTCTGCAGTGTTTAAAGCGCCCAAGTGGAGCCAGATGGTGGATCTGAGCCAGGCTTGTTTGACGGCCAGATGCCGAGATCCCACAAAGGGGTCCTCTGGCCTGGCTGCTGGGGGCGGAGCTGAGCTGAGCTTCGTGGGGGCCCGGTCCACTCTCCACACCTGGACCCCCAGGACAGGCCCTGCCATGGCCTTGGCCACCAGGAGGCGCCTGAGAAGCTGGAGTGACAGAGCTGGATTTGAATCGTGATCTGCCCTTGCTGGGGGCTCTGGGCACACGGTTTTGAGTCTCAGTTTCCTCATCTGTGAAATGGACCTGACCAAAAAAAAAAAAAAAATAGCAGGTGGCAGGTCTCACGGATGATCAGAGGATTAAAACAGAAACCAAGTGTGAAGAGTCCCACAGAGAAGACCAGAGATTGTGAACTCAGGTCGAGCAGGCTGAATTCAACCTAAAGGAGTAATAGTTTGAACTATTTCCGACTTCAGAGTTCTTAAATTAATGCCCACACTAAAAAAAAAAAAAAAAAAAGCCAGGACATTCCTGATAAAAATTCACATCACTGGTTTCTTGTGAAAGAGCCGAGTGCCAAAGGCTGGCAGTGAGCGGCTGGCCTCCGCTCTGCCTCACACCCCCGCGTGCCCCTTCCCTTATTGACAGGTTTTTCCTGGCCCCCGAAGGCATTCGGTCCTCACGGAGTGGCCAGATTGTTTCCCAGGCACCCAAGTTGTGTCTGTACTTCTGCAGCTGATACGGCCTTTCACAGAGAAAGCGGCAAAAACCACTGAGGGGTCAGCTGTCATCTCATCCTCAGAACGAAGCTAGATTTCCGGGGCCGACCCCACCACCCCATCAGCAGGAGGCGCTGGGCCCGGGGAGAGGACACTCAGACTGAGATTCAGCTTTTTTTTTTGGAAAAATACGTTTCAATTTAGTGTTTCAATAACATGGCTTTCAATCTGGCCATTATTTTGGGCTTTCTGAGAATTTTCAAGTATGTAGGCACAAAGTAGGTGGAAACAGGTGCCTCCTCTGACTCTAAAAGGATGAATCTTGTCGCTTCTCAAGAACTAGGGACTCGAGTGTATATACTCAGAAAGATAAAGCAGACCAAAGACGGGAAAAGGCCTGGGTGGCCACGGACGAGGCGCCTCCCACAGGTCGTACCTCTGGTGTCCTTCAGCTAGAATGTGGCCACCATCTATGACCCACCTGCTCACTGGGAGTTTGTGGCCTTGCATGGGACGGCAGGAGGTAAACAGATGATTACAACTTTCCAAAGAGATTGGCACGAGGTCTTGAGGAGCCACAAAGAAATACCCAGCATGGAGAGTGGCTTGGCTTCTTGGGGGAGGTGAAGCCCCACATAAGCCCGAAAGAGCAAGCGGGAGTTGGCATGGGCGGAGGTGCGATGGACACTCCCAGGAGGGGGCGAGGGTCTGTCTGGGGGCCTGGGAAGATGAGGGGGCTCTGGAGCTCACAGTGGAGGAGAAACGAGGGACAAACGAGAGGTAAGGGAGCCACAGCCAGGTTTTAAAAACAGGGATGGCATGATGGGATTTCCGCGTCTAATGTTCTCGGAGGCTGTGTGGAGGTAGCTTGAAGGGGGTGACCCCGAGGTGGGACGAGTAGCTGTGGGGACAGAGTGGAGGCGGTGGGTTTGGGGAATCAATGTCTCAGGAAAAGCCGCTAAGACGCAGTGACAGCTGCGGTGTTCCTGGGAAGGCCTCTGATTTGCATAAACGCTGGGTCTCTGCAAAGTTCCACCCCAGTTGATGGGTGGTTAATTGAATTCATTCATCCAACAGCAAACATTTATAGATGCTAACTCCCCTGGGCGCTCCCTCCTCCCAGCAGATTCCTG
>NW_011888960.1:1056366-1061167 GCF_000151845.1 Pteropus vampyrus
GCGTGCCCCTTCCCTTATTGACAGGTTTTTCCTGGCCCCCGAAGGCATTCGGTCCTCACGGAGTGGCCAGATTGTTTCCCAGGCACCCAAGTTGTGTCTGTACTTCTGCAGCTGATACGGCCTTTCACAGAGAAAGCGGCAAAAACCACTGAGGGGTCAGCTGTCATCTCATCCTCAGAACGAAGCTAGATTTCCGGGGCCGACCCCACCACCCCATCAGCAGGAGGCGCTGGGCCCGGGGAGAGGACACTCAG
This sequence comes from Pteropus vampyrus, assembly GCF_000151845.1. Taxonomy (NCBI): domain Eukaryota; kingdom Metazoa; phylum Chordata; class Mammalia; order Chiroptera; family Pteropodidae; genus Pteropus; species Pteropus vampyrus. Next base: position 1,056,621 of record NW_011888960.1, read on the forward strand.
ACTGAGATTCAGCTTTTTTTTTTGGAAAAATACGTTTCAATTTAGTGTTTCAATAACATGGCTTTCAATCCGGCCATTATTTTGGGCTTTCTGAGAATTTTCAAGTATGTAGGCACAAAGTAGGTGGAAACAGGTGCCTCCTCTGACTCTAAAAGGATGAATCTTGTCGCTTCTCAAGAACTAGGGACTCGAGTGTATATACTCAGAAAGATAAAGCAGACCAAAGACGGGAAAAGGCCTGGGTGGCCACGGACGAGGCGCCTCCCACAGGTCGTACCTCTGGTGTCCTTCAGCTAGAATGTGGCCACCATCTATGACCCACCTGCTCACTGGGAGTTTGTGGCCTTGCATGGGACGGCAGGAGGTAAACAGATGATTACAACTTTCCAAAGAGATTGGCACGAGGTCTTGAGGAGCCACAAAGAAATACCCAGCATGGAGAGTGGCTTGGCTTCTTGGGGGAGGTGAAGCCCCACATAAGCCCGAAAGAGCAAGCGGGAGTTGGCATGGGCGGAGGTGCGATGGACACTCCCAGGAGGGGGCGAGGGTCTGTCTGGGGGCCTGGGAAGATGAGGGGGCTCTGGAGCTCACAGTGGAGGAGAAACGAGGGACAAACGAGAGGTAAGGGAGCCACAGCCAGGTTTTAAAAACAGGGATGGCATGATGGGATTTCCGCGTCTAATGTTCTCGGAGGCTGTGTGGAGGTAGCTTGAAGGGGGTGACCCCGAGGTGGGACGAGTAGCTGTGGGGACAGAGTGGAGGCGGTGGGTTTGGGGAATCAATGTCTCAGGAAAAGCCGCTAAGACGCAGTGACAGCTGCGGTGTTCCTGGGAAGGCCTCTGATTTGCATAAACGCTGGGTCTCTGCGAAGTTCCACCCCAGTTGATGGGTGGTTAATTGAATTCATTCATCCAACAGCAAACATTTATAGATGCTAACTCCCCTGGGCGCTCCCTCCTCCCAGCAGATTCCTGCCCAGGAAATGACAATCTTAGGAGAAAGCTTGCTTTTTAAAGGATTTGTGACCCATCGTGCTATAAAGCAGATGGTAGCTGCCCCCCACCCTGCCCCCTTCTAGCTCTCAAGTTCTCTGGCTCAGGAACCATGCGAAGCTGCCCCTGAACCCCAACAGGAAGAGCCGGCCCTCGCTGACAATTTACCATGTACCAGGCCCTGTGCTGAGGGCTGCGACCACTGTATCCTATGATGGAGCTCCAGGTTTGACAGACTTTCTGTGAAGGGCCAGACAGTCAAAATTTTAGGCTTAAGGGCCATCCAGTCTCTGTCTCAACTACTCAACCCTGCCATTGGAATGAAAGCAGCCATAGACAATTTGTCAATAAATGGACATGGCTGTGTTCCAATAAAACTTTATTTACAAACACAGTCAGCGGGCCGGCTTTGGCCCTCGGGCCGTACTTTGACGAATTCTGATGGAGTCTTCAGGATTCTACTCAGCTGTAGACGAGGAAGCTAAGTGCATCAATCAGGGCCCCAGGAACAGATGGCCATTCAAAGAGGGTGATGGAGGAAAGTTTACAGAAGGGGCTGTTTACAAAGTGGCAGGTTAAGGGGGACCTCCAGGGCTGCAGCAGCAGAGAGAGCTGTAGAGACCCCAAGACTTGAGGGGCAGCAGGAGGTATGGTTTCCAGAACCCGAGAGACCTCGAGCTAAAGGAGAGGACCACCATGAAGCTGCAGCCCCCTGGATGTAGGGGAGCGAGGGGAAATGCTCTGGCCTGTTTCCCCTCCTGCCCTCCCATCGCCTGCTATCACCCCCGGCAGGAAGCCAGGGACCACGGGCGCTCACTGAGGCCACAGTAAGCAAGGGCAGTCTCCCAGGGGCCAGCGGGCGGAGAAGGGTGGATGGCAAATGGCAGGGGGGAAAGGGTCCAAGCAGTTGCCTGAGGTCCCGCGGCCTGTGACTGACGGTCAGTGGTCAGCAGATTCTCCAGTCACCGTGAGAGGAGACGGTGTAGCAGGGGAGGCAGCAGAAGAGCTTGTCACAGGTCGGACCTCTCCTCTGATGGGAATGTCTCCAATGTGACCTTGAGCCAAGGCTTTGGAATCAGACAAGCCTGGTTCGAATCCTAGCTCTGCGACTTATTCACTTGTTCGTGGCCTGCGGCGGGTCATTATACCTGTCGGGTTTCTCATCTGTAAAACTGGGTCGGGTTCTCTCTTCATCCAGGTTTCGGGGGTGGGGGTGGCGAACACACCCCCAGTCCAGAGCACCGGGGCTGCTGCTTAAAAAGCAACTCCCCATCTCAGGTGGCAGGCACCCGACTCCGTGGGTGGGTCAGGAATGTGCGCGCGGACGAGGTCTGGGGGCGACTCCGATGCACCCTCACATTTGAGAGCCAGTCTGCCAGGCTTCCTGTGAAAATCAGATAAACCAGCCCACGCAGCCGCGGGCCACGCTCGGCACGCCCATTAGTTACGGAGCAGTCTCTGCCGAACTGGGTCGGTTCATCGAATCGCTGTGGCAACCGAGACCACGCTGCTTTCACCCCCACTTTACAGATGAGAAAAGTGAGAGCGAGAGAGCCCCAGGCGCCTGTCCGGGCCTGGCGGACCCAGTCACAGCCACTTCCCTTCCCCTTCCCCCCACGGCGGGCGGCACCTCGGTGTGGGCAAGGGCCAGAGGCCCCCCTAGAGAAAGTTCAAGGGCTGAAGGGGAAAGGCCATGTACTCCCAGGGATCCGCCGACACAGGGCCACCCAGGAGGGCCTGGCAAAGTCATCGGAGCCTGAGTGGCCTCAGGAGAGCCGTGTGACCTCTGCTGAGCTGTGAAACCTCAGCGGGTGGCATTAAATCAGCCACGGTGTGTAATTCACACGGAGGGATTGCAAGCTCCAAACACAGCTTTTTTTCCCCTTTTTCTTTTAAATCAGGCAATGGCATTTGTCCACGGTGAGGGGTCCTAAATACCCCGACTCCTTCTGGTAGGAGGGGGCTGTCTTTGTGAGATACAGGCGCCTTTCCTCGGCATCTTTGTGTGGAGGTACCTAGAGATGTATTTTTTAAAGCTAATAAATCATAAACTTTGTTTGAATCCCAATCCAGAACAGATGTAATGCATATGGTCAGTAGACTTGGAGTTGCAAATAAATATGTTTGGAAACCAAATATTTGAAAAGCAATTCTTCTTCTCAGGCTTCTCTTTTTTAAGTGCCACTGCCAAGATCCGTTCAGGGATTCGGTTTCCCCCAAGCTGTTGCCAGGGCCCTACACTCCCTCAGCCAGAACCGGGATAAAATGCCCCGGGCTAGGAGCGCAGAGGTTTCGACTTACATGCAGGTTCGGGTTGATTGGTTGTGGCTGCCTGGAGTGCAGGCTGTAGCTGAAATGAGCGCCTCGATCGATTAGCAATGTCTGCCCTAGGCCCAGCAGGAGGAAGTAGAGGTACAAACCACATAATTGCCATCCCTGTCCTGGGTGTTTTAGAGTCAGCTAACTCTGTACTACCTCCTTCTCTAACAGGACTGTGCTTTGTTTATTTCGATTGTAATGCAAGGAAAGTTTTAGGGCACAAAAGAATCAGGGACATTAAAGAATTTCACTTACCCTTTAAATATGATGCCCAAGTAATATTGAAATAGTCCTCTTGCTAATTCAGCCTTCTACCTGAAGGTAGAAAATCAGATCGCCTGCACAGTCCTGGGACCTAGTGGTGGCACTTTTCACAAACAGCAGCTCTCTTGTTTATTTACCTGTGTGCTTCATTATTGCCTGTTTCTCCCTAGAATATTAGCTTCATAAAAACAGGGACTTTGTTTTGTTCGTCGCTTTATTCCTTGCATCTAGCTAGAAGGGACCAGATAAATCTTCGCTGAATGAAATGAATTTCTTTGTTTTTCATTCCCCTGTCCGTGTGCTTATTTATGCCATCACTACTCTGGGCTCAGCCCAGGTCTGGGTCTGTAGATCCAGATGCAATAAGACAAATGAGAAACCTCCAGCCTGATGAGGGAGCTAGATGCATCGTCTGATGCATGAAAAGGACACCAGTGGAAGCAGGTGCCGGGGCCAAGGCGACTGTCATCACGGAGTCGGAGCACCAGGAAAGACTTCACAGAGGCTTCCCATCGACCTAGGGTTTTGACTGACAGTGTGATACGTAGTATATGAGTGAAAAGGGCAGTGGAATTGTTTTAGAGCCAGACACGTAAAGAGTCGAATTGCAGTTCTGCAATGCTTCAACTGTGTGACCTTGGGCAAGTCACTTAGCCTCTCTGAGCCTCGGTTTCTATCTGGCAGACTGAGAATTCAAAGGAAACAGAGGTGAAATGCCCGGCACTGGCCTCAATACATCGTAGGCCCTCAGGATGTGACAGTTCTTCCTATAAGGATATCAATTGAGACTCCACTCTGACTCAGTCTGTGGGCACGGACTGAAGCTTCCTTGGTGTGATTCAGAGAAAAGCAGATCTTTCTGGCCTTGGTCCAAAGGGACTTAGTTAAGGCCATCTTGCAAGGATCTTCTTAGCAGGGGAGCCTCGTCCTCAGTGGCTCTGCAGTGAGCTCTGTTCCCCCCTCCCCTGCCCC
>NW_011888960.1:1062178-1076983 GCF_000151845.1 Pteropus vampyrus
GAAGTCTTTTAATTGGAATGTTTAGTTCATTAACATGTAATGTAATTACCAATAAATTTGGGTTTAGATGTACCATCATATTATTTGTTTTCCATTTGTCCCATTTGTTTATGGTCTTCTCTCTTGACCTTCCTGGTTTTTTTTTTTAATTAATCTTTTATTATTATTATTACTTAAATTTTATACTCTGTTATTTTGTTAGTTTACATTCTTGTGCTATTCTTTTAGAAGTTTTCTTAGCAATTAAATAGGCATCCTTGACTTAATTAAAGCTTAATGTAAGTCAGTACTTTTACCATTTACGAATAATGAAATTAAAATATTTTACTTTTAATTTATTTAAATCAAATTAAATTTTATCCTTTTTGAATTTATAGGTTATTTGGTATCAAACATTTTGATTTTACATATATTTTAAAGACATCGTTGTTGTCATTTTATACAGTCAAACATCTAGATTTATCTACATATTTATCCCTTCCATTGCTTGTCAATCTTTCCTACATTTCTGTAGATCTTTCTGGGATGATATTTCTTTTCTTTGAAAAAGTTCCTTTTAGTACTTCTTTTAGTGCAAGTCTCTGACAGCAAATTTTCTGCTGTTGTTTGTCTGGAAATGTCTTCAGGCTTCATTTCTAAAGGATCTAGTCACTGGGTATAAACACTCTGCTGGCAATCATTTATTCCCAGCACTCTTAATATGCTATCCCATTGTCTTCTGGTTTATATCATTTCGGTTTTAATTTCCTTCTTTGATGGGAAAGTGTCATTTTCAGTCCGCCTGCTTTTAAAACTTCTTGTATTCGGCTTTCAAGAGTTTTATTGTGACGTACGAAGATGTGTTTTTTGGTTTCTTGTTTTTGTATTTATCCTGCATGAGGATCATAGTGATTCTTGAATTTGTGGTTTGACATTTTAATCAGTTTTTAAAAATGCTTGGTCTAAAGATTATTTTTCTTATACTCTCCCTTCCACCCTTCTAGGACTCCAGCTACATGTAGGTGAGAAATTTTTAGCACTTTCACATGTGTTTTATGTTCATTTCTGTCTTTCCACTCTTTTGGTTTTCCTGCTGCAATCTGGATATTTTCTATGAACCTATCTTTCAGGTCACTAAACTTTTCTTCAGTTGTATCTAATCTGCTATTAAAACCATCCCCTGTACTCTCAATTTCAATTATCGTATTTTTCATTTCCAGAATTTTTACTCGATTCTTTTTTTTTTTTAAGATTCTAGTTGTCTGATAAAAATCTTCACCTTGTTTATTTTCTTGCATATTTTTCTATCAGTTTTTAAGGGCCATGTCTGATAATTCCAATATCTGCATCACCTGTGGGTCTGTTTCTATTATGTATTTTTTCTCGTGGTCCTGCTCTTGATATGCCTAATGAATATTGATTGACTACGGGAAATTAAACAAATTGCAGAGGCTCCAGATGCTGTTTAACTTACTTCCAGTAAGCTATTACAGTAGAAGTTCACTCTGATATAGTCAGAGAGAGAGAGAGAGATGATTTAGGGCTGAGTTTTAATGTTTGCAAGGCCTGGTCTATTTCCAGCTTACCTTTACTCCTACTGTACAGGTTGATATGTGTCCTGTCTGAAAGCCAACTCAAACTAGCTGAGGGAAAAACATGGAGGCTGACTAGGGGAGCAGCATGACTGTGGGACGGTAGGGGTGCACCTGGACACCAGGGGCCACAAGATCCAGGAAGCTGAATTCTTGCTTCTCCACCTGGCATGCCTTTCTGTTGCTGTTTTTTTCTGCTTTCTGATTTTACTCTCTCAGACAGGTTTTGGCTGGGGGTACAGTCACCAGCAACTCGCAAGAGCATAGTTTTAGATTTTCTACCACGGCAGGATGAAGACTTGCTCTCTCCAGTCTCCGGGTCAAAAATCTCAAGAAAGAGCAATGATTGGTTCACTTCAGGTCAATCACTATAGCCAGGTAGGAACATTCCTGGGGAATACAGACCACTCTGCCAGAATCACAAAGCCGGTGTGGAGAAAGGTATGTTTCTCAAAAGGATAAAAAAGGATGATTGGGCACAAAACTATCGATATCTAGTGTAGCCAGGCGGATTATTTCCCAGGTATGTGTGCTGCTCTTACGGTGCCAGAAAATGAGTTCCCTCTTGTCAAAACACCAAAAACACTGACGGGTTTTCCCAAGCTCTTAGCAAAACTAAAATGAAATAAGACAAACAAACAAAAAACAACAACATCGAACTTCCCTGAAGTATCTCTTGTGATAATCATCACAGAATAACTGCTGTGTATAAGCAGCCCAGTCCTGGGCCAGGGGAGCCATTTATACAAATCTCACAGGAACATTTCCCATCTGCTTGCAATGTAGATGTAACTATGCCAATTTTCAGAAGAGGATTCAGATTTAGAGGGCCTGAAGCTTACAAAATCACAAATAAAAATTAGGTACAAAAGTGAATGTTTATTTCGTGTAAGAAAAGCACCCACACACATATTTTTAAAAGCTGAAGAATGCCACAAAGATCACGAACGTTAAAAAATGTACGTAATATTTTTAATTAAATTTCTACCACTTCCTCCTATATAGTACTTCCCGCCCCCCCCCTACATTTTTGGCTGCGTATTTGGTCATTTTTTTTTTCATACGACAGGATGTAATATTATTTCTTATGAAGAGAATAGAAATATAATTAAGTCTTTCCTCTAGCATGGCTGGGCAAAACTGATTTCTTTACCGGGAGTTAAAATGCAAAACATGCAAATTCACATGAGATTATACTGGCTGTTTGTAATTCTTTTAGAGATTTATAATCCACAAACAAATTTAGTCAATATTTAACATGGTTCCCACTGAAAGAAGAAAAAAGAATAGTGAGCTTATAACCATATAGGCTGCATTAGTGAGTATGTCTCTGAGAAGAGAGAATTTCTATTTTAATTAGGTTATCTATAAAAATCAAATCTTCTGCTTACAATTTTACATGGCTGATGGTTGGGAGTATTTTCCACAGACTAGCTTCTGGCTCCATACGTGTCAAACTTTGCTTCTCTTCCACAGCCCACATGCTTCTGGTGCAAAATACTCTAGGAAACCTCCAAATTTTGGGATGGCCTCTGGCCCTGCACCTTCACGCCAAGACTCCTGGTCTTGAGAGATAAGAGTTTTCCAGGGGAAGTAGGAGTGATTTTGGAAGCCATCCCTACCCTAAGAAGACAACCACATAAATATATTCCACTCAACACAGGACAAATGCAACCCAACTCATCTTCAACTTAGCCTGATCTCAAAAATGCCCATGAAAGGGTGAGAGAGATCAGTGGAAAGAGACAGTAGTCCTTAACCCAACTGTGACTAGAACATCTTACTTTTCAAATTTTACCAAAACATGTGACCACATTGCTGGGGCGCCTTCCTTCCCAGGCTTTAGAGGGCATCTGTGCAAAGGAAGGGACCCTGAAACTGAAGTGTCATCAGCTCCATGGAAAATGGGTCTTTTCTACTTTCAGGTGAGGAAACTGGGGCTCAGAGAGGTGACGTCACTTGCTCAAGATCATGCAACTAAGAAATGAGGAAGCTGGGAAACGGTAAACATAGACTTTGAGAAACAGGATGTCCAAGTTGTCTAGGGTCCCCTCCCTCAGTCTCCTCCCCGCCACTGAAACTCGAAGAAAGTAGGTACTCAGAGGTGACGAAGGCCTGATTGCCAAGGTCTGATTAAGAGTGAGCGTCTCGGCAGCACCCAGAACCCCGGGTGCCCGGTTCCACCACCACGAACATCTCCATCTAGACCTCACATAAACTGGTGATCTGAGGGAATCCGAGGGGACCCCCCACCCCCACCCCCGCTGGAGAATCCACCAGGGCCACGTGGAGAATCAAAACTCTGTAATCCAGGCCTAAGCCGTGACCCTGACCTTCTTCTTCCCTGGGGAGACCACTCCCATTTGTGGCAGAGCTTCTCCACCCCCTGATGAGCAGGCTCTTGACCCGAAAAGGTGCACAGGTGCAGGATGCACGACCCTCTTGGGGTCGCTTCGGTGGGTGATTCTGGAATTGCCGTCACAGGAAGTGGAACACGGAGCAATGGAGGACGCGTACCCTCTTGCACACAAAACACTTGGGCCTTCATCTCTTTAAAAGCAAAAACCGCAGGGAAATGTGGGAATGAGTGGGGTCAGTTTTCTAAACTCTTCATCGCATCTGTGTTGAAAGCTGGAGCTCACACACCCATCTCACCATGCCTAAGGGGAGAGCAGGATTCCAAGATAGAATCTCGAAGAGCTTCTTACCCCCAAATCATTGGAAACAGACACGCGATGCACTGTGCAGCGTTAACACGCAGGAGGTTAAGTGCACGCTCTCAGGCCCTTTGATGTATTAAATACCAAGGGCTTTAACGTAATAGAACTGTAAACCTCAAATCAGAGCTAAGCACACTAATTTGCTGAACTCCGAAACCAAACCAAAATGTTCATTTCTTCTTAAACGGAACCACAAATCCAAGTTGTTTTGATCTACAAATCTATCTAACAAAAGATTTGAGGTGGCTTACAAGAAATACATGCAATAAAACAAAAATCTAAGTAGATAAAAACCAGGATCGGGGTGGGGGGGGCGGAATTAAAACCAGAGGGAATAGTAACATAGTAACACTCGGATATGCAAGACCCATACAGTAATTTGAGTTCCTGAGCCCCCTGGCAGCCAAAGCAATATGGAAGATACATTAGTTATATGCCATGCATTATCTATGAAGAGGAATAACTGAAATAATTTTAAAATAGCAGTTAACTGGTTTGAAACCTAACTAAGTCTCAGATTGTAGGGAAAAAAGGTAATCAAATATTCTCTGAGTCACAGTGAAAGGACTTCGTTTATTTCGAGATCCTGTTTAACACACATAATGGTTTTCAAAACACTAATTTCTTTATCATTTAGTTTCTGTTTTCTACCGGCTCTCAAACCCTTCTTAAAGATATTACGATCCCCACAAGCCTCACGTGTCCAGATTTTCCTTTTTTACATTCTTGCCTTAAACTATTTCGAGCTCCTGCTGTATTGCTTTTGTACGTGGCTTCATTGTTTTAGCAATTAAAGAATAAAACTTGCACGTGTGTCTCCAGGGAATCGGGAATTCAAGAGGTTAAGTGTCAGCCTCTCACTGCGGAGTGTGGTTCCTAACCCCCAGAGGGCCCCTCTAAATTATTTGGATAAACTGAGGAAACGTCAGGGGGAATTCTGACACTGAGCATGACATTCATCTTCGTAACCATTCCTCCAGATGTGCGCACATGTTCTGAGGATGCTGAACAACCAAGTTCACCGAGGCAGCCCACTCTTCTCTAGGGGATGGGGTGGGTGGAGCATTAGAAGAGGTTGGGGGTGGGGTGGCAAGTTAGGGTCTCTCTCCTAAGAATTCTAAAATCTTGCGAAAATGTGTGCTTGTGTTTGCAGAGGCGGTCATCTTGGTGACTTGAAATGATATTAAAAACCATGAGAAAATGCTTATCATCTCTTGTCAAATGAAAAAGTAGGTCATAACACAATATTTGCAAGTGTATAGATAGCTATATTGGGTTTATACACACTCGAATGTTAACAATATTTATAATATTTATTTAAAATAACACCCAGTTATCTCTGGGTGAAAGAATTTTACTATTTACACTTTCTAAGTTTTCTACAGAAAACATATACTGTTTTGACAATGGCAAAAAGAAAAATAGATGTTGCTTTTATAAGCCTTAGACTCAGTCCAAATGAATATCCCAAAAGTCCCATATCTCTTTGTGGCAAAAAACAAAACAAAACAAAAAAACAAAAACAAAACAAAACAAAACAAAACAAAACCTCTCTGTACTAAGATATACTTATTTTTTTCCTAGTGGCCATAATTGGACTGTGGCCAATATTTACTTGGAGACATTTGCACTCCAGTCATGGCATGCTTTAAAGATTTTTAAGTAGCCCCACCTTTAGGAAAAATTGGAACTGGGTCTCAGATTGTACGCTTTCTCTTATTGCTTCTGGGGGGCTCAGATCAGTTTGCAAATATTGTTGAATTTAAAAAGGAGTTTTAATACCCACTGTGTAATTTGTCCTCACCCCATCTGTCGACTGAAGAAACAAATTAGCTTCTCTCCACATGGCCTGCCACTCCCCTGTTCCTTCCCCATCCCCCATCCCCTGGCTACAGCCCCTTTCCAAGAATCCAAGACTTGGGAAGAAAAGCTGAATGCAAAAAAGGCAAGAACTTGTCTTGCCAAGACAATCAGCAGCTTGTGTGTGCATCTACGTGTGCATGCGTGTGCCAGCATGCATATACGTGTGTATGTGTGTGCACATGCATGCACATGTGTTTCAAAGTGTCCGTGTCTATGGACATATGAGCAGGTAGCCAATATGTCCGCTTCTCCAGCTCAAGGCACAAAATGAGGTCACGATTTTCTTAATGGCCAAATTACAGCATCTTCTGCTTACTGAGAAAAAGTCATTCCTTCCTCGTGGCCCCTCCTTCCATGATGATCAGGTGGTTCAGGGCCTGCTGGGTCCAGGAGATAATACCTGGTTACCATCTTCTAGAAGAGGAAACAAGGAAATCTGACTGTGCCTGTGGCTGCAGCGGTCGCCACATGATGCCTCTGCAGAAACAGAGAGATCACGACTTGGATGCAAAGTCCCTCTCACCCCACCCAGCATGGCGAGCGCTACCAGCCAGCACCCAGGAAACCAGGAGTGTGTCCAGTTTCGTCTGCATCGCTCGCTTCAACGGTTTGGGCTCCTGATGTCAGCATTTCTCAACAGAGGATGGGGACAGGAAGTCCTACCCTCCTGTTGATGTGCTCTTCTGTGGATCTCTGAACCAAAGGAGGTAATGCCAGGGGCTGGACCAGAAGGGGCTATGACCAGAACTGGTACTCTAACCCACCCTAACCCGCTCCTGCTTCCCAGGCCAGGCCTCCTTTCTGGATGCGGGGCATCTGGTCAAGTGCCCTCTCCTATCACAGCTTTGAATCTCGAAGGTGAGTACTAGGATCTGTCTCCTTTCTTCCAGAAATCCTCCTGGTCTGTGTGCGGATAGGCTTACCTCCTTCCCAGTGACCCCGGAGCACAGTGGATGGTGGGAAGATGGGGTGGCTAGGGGGAAACTAAGCCCTCTAAAAAGCCAAGGCCCCAGGCTCTAAAGAAGACAAATAGCTACATGCCACCAAAACCCAAACTCAAACTCCAAACCATGAGTGTCTGTCTGACATCCACGTAATTAAGAAGACAATTCAAGTGCTTTGGCTTGAACACAAAAGACTTTCTGCTAGCAACAGAACGGGCTGACAATTTAGAAATGACAGTGTTGGCTTTAAAACATAATAAAATAGAATAATAAAAACAAATGCTACATCCGTAATAACTCCGGTACACGTGTATGTGAATACATATCTATACTAATATCATTTCACGTGCCAGGCATTTCTTGGGCAATGTAGTCTTCCACTCCCCAAACAACCTAGTGAGTTGAAAGTATTCTTGGCCCTCCACTGCAATTGATGAGATGGAGGCTAAAGGGGTTAAAATAATTTGTCCAAGGTCACACAGCCAAAAGTTGTCGTAAAGCCAGCATGCAAACTCAAGCAATCAGACTCAAAGCCTTCATTGTATGTGTGTGATTACTTTAAATTAATAGACTTTATTTAATTAATAACCTTTCTTTTTTGGAACAGTTTTAGATTTACAGAAAAACTGAGCAAATAGCTCAGAGACTTCTATACCACCCCCTTCCACCTACAGTTTCCCCTCTAAACTTCTGACTTCAGTGTGACACATTTGTCACAACTAGTGCACCAATATCAATACATTATAACTACCTAAAGTCCATCCAGATTCTCTTAATTTTTACCTAATGCCTTTTTCTGTTCCTGGACCCCATCCAGGACACCATACAACGTTTAGTCATCAGGCCTCCTTAGGTGCCTCTTGGCTGTAATAGTTTCTCAGACTTTCCTTGTTTTTGATGACCTCGACAGTTTCGATGACCGCTGGCCAGGTATTTTGTAGACTACCCTTGTATTCGAATTTTTCTGCTGTTTTTCTCATGATTAGACCGAGTCGTGGGTTCGGGGGAGAGAGATCAAGTTCCATTTTCATCGTGCCCTGTCCAGAGTGCACACTATCAACGTGACCTTGTGACGGCTGATGCTGACCTTCACCGCCCGGCCGCAGCCCTGTGTGGGTGTGATTTTGAGACCCATATGCCGAAGGAATTCAGGCCTCAGGGGATGGAATTCGTTGATCTCTGCTCAGGATCCTATAAAACCTTCTGGCCACGCCCTCCACAAGGCCCTAGACAGCAGGACTGGCCCCTGTCTCCACACCTGAGACTGACCCAGATCGTCCTTGCTCATCCCAAGTCTCCTACCTCACAATTCTGCTACTTCGTTAATTACTGCAGACGTTCCAGCCTAGGCATTCCAGGGTCCAAGAAGACAGTGATGAGGTCTTGAACTAGTCTTTATTCCAGAAAGCTTCAGGACGGCCATTTAACCCAGGCAAGGTGCCTGGGCCTGTGGCCTAGAATTGTTTCACTTCCTTGTGGCCACTTCAGTCATTTTGTACCAATCAGGACGTCTGATGGGCGGGCACAGGCATCTTTGGCGGTGACCACAACCTGGGAGCATGAGAACATTCTGACCTAATGTGCGCACTTGGTAGAAAGACGGAATCTGGTAACCTACTGGTACTTGGGTTTAAGATGGTGGGTTCGATTCTCAGGGCTACACACTGGCAGTCCACAGGCCCTCAGGCCAAATCCAGCCCACAAGCGAGTTACTGTTAATTTTTTTAATTAATAGACTTTATTTTTTTTTTTTAGAACAGTTTTAGGTTCATGGAAAAATTGGGCAAAAAGTACAGTAATTTCTCATATACCCCCTCTCCCCCACGCACATGCAACATCCCCTATAGGAATGGGACATTTGTTACAATTGACAAACCTGCATAGACACATCATTATCACCCAAAGGGTCACTCTTGGTGTTGCACATTCTATAGATTTCGACAAATGTATAATGACGTGTAGCCACCATTATAGAATACAGAATCACTATCATACTGAGAAGTTTCACTACCCTAAAAATCCTCTGTGTTCAACTATTCGTCCCTTCCTGCCCTCCAAACCCTGGCAACTACAGATCATTTTATTGTTTCCATTGTTTTGCCTTTTCCAGAATGTCATAGAGTTGGAATTATATAGTATGTGGCTTTTCTATATTGGCTTCTTTCACTTAGCACTATGTATTTAAGTTTCCTCTATTTCTTTTCATGGCTTGATAGCTCATTCTTTTTCGTGCTAAAGAATATTTCACTGTCTGGATGTACCATAGTTTATTTATCCATTCACCTACAGAAGGACATATTGTTTGCTTCCAATTTGGGGCAATTATGAATAAAGCCACTATAACCATCAGTGGGGATGTAAGTCTTGACCTCATTTGGATAAACACCAAGGAGCTCGATTGCTGGGTCATATGGTAAGAGTATGTTTAGGTTTGTAAGGAACTGCCAAATTTGTTCTCCAAAATGGCTGTACCATTTTGCATTCCCACCAGCAATGAATAAGAGTTCCTGTTACTCCACATCCTCCTCAGCATCTGTCGTTATCAGTGTTTTGGATGTTAAGCATTCTAATAGACTTTTTTAGTTGTATCTCATTGTGGTTTTAATTTGCAATTCCCTAATGACCTATGATGTGGATCATCTTTTCCTATGCTTATTTACCACCTGCGTATCATCTTCGGTGAGGTGCCTGTTCAGCTATTTCTCCATTTTTTAATTGGGTTGTTCATTTTCTTGTTGTTGAGTTATGAGAGTTCTTTATGAGATATATCTTTTGCAAATATTTTTCCAGTCTGTAGCGTCTCATTCAGTCTTCTCATTCCCTTGATGTTAATTTTTGGATTAATTGCCAATATTTAAAACTTGGAAAATTCGATATGAAAATCTAGGATTCTAACCTTTCCTTGAAAGTCCAAAGAGCTGAAGACACGGGCTGCCCATCTCTGCATAGTAGCACTTGGCCGGAAGTCTAGTGGCTCCTGCTCTGTAGACAGCTGTTACCTGGTCTACCTCGGTCTCCACCCCTCCATACTGCCCTAAGTGTCAGTTCCTGTGCTCTGTCTTTCCTTACACTGGGACCCTTAATTCATTTATGTCACTGTCCGGCTTCTGAAGGCATTTGCATTTGAAAGTCTTAATGCCTGCTCGCTTAAGATGCCAATCCTGTCTCATCATCATAAACACAAAATTTCGAGGGAGAAAAAAAACTTGCTTTATTGAGCATTTACCATACTCCAGTCACCTAAGGTGTTACATGTATTCAATTCTCACATCGTGCTCCCAAAGGAAGCTTTATGATCGCCATAAGGAAACTGAGGCACAGAGCGGGCAGTGATATGTTCAAGGTTACGTGATTAGGATGTGGTAGAACATGAACTAATATCCAGTTCTGACTCCCAAAGCCCTGCCGATTCCTCTAAACCAAGTGGTTTCCTCTGCATATAAGGAACCTTGATTTCCCCAATGAAGGAGCTTTCATCAGAAATCAGGGGTGCCCCCCGCAGCCAGTGCTCCCCCCTCTGTGGTTTGGTTGTTCATCAGCATCTCTAAGACCATCACCCCGGCCTCATCCATCATCCCCCAGCTCCGATCAGAGTTACCACACTAGTACCAAGTGACCAGACCTCCAGGCCCTTGCTAATTGGTGCAGGATGACGAAGTGACCCTACAGGGTCAATTCCAACTGTTCCCCATGAATTTCAAAATGTGGAACCGAATGGGTAGTTTTGGAAGTGCAGAGGTTGGCAGCTGTTGGAGCTGAGCACACAAAGGCGGATGCTATGAGGAGAAGGTTCTGTGAACCCCAAACACCAAAGGCCCATGGCTGCCGGTGTCCTCCCTTCTGGGAACTCATCGCTTCATCCTGACTTCTATGGGACCCCTCAAGTAGCCTTCCCAATTAAAAACAAACCGACAAACAAACAAACAACAAACAAAACCTCCTTCCAACAACGAAACAAAAATCGGCTCACTCGCCTTACTATCCAATTGCCCACGAACCAGACCCTCGGGTACAGGAATCAAGACGAAACAGGCCAAGACAGCTCAGAGACCAGAAGAACAACGGAGAAATCAGATCCTGGAGCCGAGTCTGCTGGCGTGCTGAGCACGGCCTCCCCTGGAGGGAGGGCCGAGACCCAGGCCTTACCCTCTAGCTGAGGAGAGCAAACTAAAAACCCAGGAACCATAAAATGAGAATTAAAGGTTAAGCTGCCGTGGCTAAAGGCGCAATGAGAGACTGATTGATTCTTTCAACAGATGCTGATAAAGGACCTTCTTCGTGGGTCTGCAGCTGGGCGCTGGGGATTCAGAGATGAGTGAGATATTGTCTTGGTAATTATGGTCTAAGCAGGAGAATTCCAGGAAAACACTCATATAATCATTCATTCATTCATTCGAGAAAGTTCACCCACCTCCTACTATGTGTCAGGCATGGATCCTGGGGCCTGGCGTGGGCCAGGCGGCTGGGACTCTTGCTAGGGTTGGTCCACCTGCATACCATCTTGGGGAAGTCCCTCTTCCTCTCTGGGCCTCAGTTTCTCTATCTGTAAAATCAGGCGACAAGACCAAACGATGCAAGGGCCCTTCCGCTTCTGAGAGCTGAGACAGAGCCCCATCGGTAGAGTTCGATTGACACCTAATCCTCAATTTCCTCATCTGTGAAAACGGGTTCACAACAAACAGCACCCATTTTGTTGAGTTCTTGTGAAAATTAGATGAAAGAATACATGCAGATTGCTAAGTACCGCACCCCACACCCAGTCAACGCTCTGTACTCAACAGCCTTATCCTTGTCGCTGGCACCTGCCTTGTCTTTCCATCTGCAGGGCGCTGAGCTAGCCATGGTGGGGAGAAGCATGAAACATCCTCC
Organism: Pteropus vampyrus; assembly: GCF_000151845.1. NCBI lineage: Eukaryota > Metazoa > Chordata > Mammalia > Chiroptera > Pteropodidae > Pteropus > Pteropus vampyrus. The sequence goes on from NW_011888960.1 coordinate 1,074,146, forward strand.
CGGGCCCACCCTCTAGGAAAGGGTGGGACTGAATCCAGCGGGGCAAGGTGGGCCCGGAAGCCCGCTGGGGGACAGGGTCACGTAGGAGAAAGGAAGAAAGGAGGAGGGGGAAGGGAGAGCCGGTGGGGAGATGGGACATGCCGACCCTCCTGGTGGGGGAGGGGCCAGGCCTGCGTCTCTCTGTTCCAGGAGCCCGAGGCGGCTGGGTCTGGGCGCAGACCCTGGCTGGGGGGTGCCGAAAGGTGGCCTTGTGGGTAAGTCCTTCCAGCTGCGGACAGGTAATCCTGGGCCTTGGAGCCAGAGAGATGATACCCCCCGAGGGCCAGGCCTGGACCAGCTCAGGATGCTTTCCCTGTGAAAATGCGCCGCTGTGCTCGCGCGAGGAGCGCTCGGGTCCAGCATGAATCATTCCTTTTTGAACTTGTCTAAATGTGTTTATAAAATAAAGCTGCGGCCCAGGGCTGCTCCGGGCGGAGCGGGAAGGTAATATGTTTTTAATTGGAGAGATTGGGGGAAGGAGGCAGCGGGCCAGGGTGAGCTCACCCCGCATGAATGCGGCTGGGCGGAGAACAACGTATGTTCGCTGAATTCCTGGACTGCAGCAGGACCGCTGGGTGGGCGATCCTCCGCCCAGGCGCGCGCGGCCCGCGGGGGTCAGCCAGAAGCCCCGGGGCCCACGTCAGCGCGGGTCAGAGCAGGGGTCACATAGTGCAATGCACCGGCCTCCGGGCGGGAGCCGGCACCCTGCGCACGCCCGGTGTAGACCTGGCGGATGGGAGGTGGTGACCCTGGCACAGGGGCCAGCCACCACTCAACTTGAGCCTCCCCCGTCACCAGATCTAACGATTGTTCAAGAGAAACCAGAAATCGCATATGGATGTAAAATCTCATGTTCAGTGTTGGCTCTGTTTGATTTTATCCTATTTTCTTACATTGGCTATGTAAGCCAAATCAAACAGATGTGTAGACCAGACTCAGCCCTGCGGCTGCCCCCGGAAACCCCTCTGTGAGGCTGTGGCGTGGACCTCGCTCTGTCATTTACTAGCCATCATGACTTCAGACAAGTCACTTAGCTTCTCTGAGCTTTGGATTCCTCAACTAGAAATCTGGTATTTTAATGCTACTTTTCCCGATTTTTCGAATGGCTCCCTAGTTGAAGATAAGGAGAGAGCAAAGAAGGTAATATTCATTGGGCATCTGCTCTGTGCCAGGCGTGGTACTAAGTGATTTATATGTTCCTGTTCTTATTGTTTCGTTGTATTTTTTTTTTTAATCACACAATGATTCTCCCAGCTAGATATTATTCCCATTCTACGGATGAGGACACAGAGGCTTGAAGAGCCGAAACCAGAATTTCAACAAGTATTTCCAGTTGTGAGAGGTTGAAATCATCCTTCGAATGTAAGGAACGCTGGTCATGATAAAAATGGGAAAACTGATTCAAGAGTTCCTGTCACACAGCCATGCCTAGTGAAGGCACCAGCTATTTTGGATGCTAGCTCAGTAATAATAATTCACCTATTCAACTGGTAACGGGTTTTCACAAAGTAAAGTTGACAGAACTGTCAAGGCCCTAGTGAGGGGCGTGCGCTCCTACACGGCTCAGGTTATGAACTTCCCAAAGGAAGGAAAGTTATTTAAAAATTCACACTTTTTCACTCAGTAATTCATCTTGAAAAACTCAGTCCTAAAGAAATAAAAGAGCTTTGGGCAAAGATTTTCAAAAAAGAATTCACAGAAAATCAAATGTTAGTTTGTCATAAATGAAACAGTGAAATAAATTATGGGATCGACACACCAAAGAATATTAGGTAGCCTTGAAAGATCATGTTTATGGAAAACGTGCAATAACATGAGAAAATGCTTGCGACAGAATGTTAAGGAAAGTAGAACACAAAATTGTATGTATTTATGAATGTATGTCTATAAAACGTAAAGAAACGCAAGAAAGAAGAGAGGAAGGAAATTCGTCCCTATGTTAATTCTCTGTGTGAAGAGATTTTAACTTAATTTTCTTCAATCATTTGTGGAAATTTTTAGATTTTTCTCTAATGAGCATATTGCATTTTATAATTAGAAATGTGTATATTTGCAAGATGTACTGGGCCTCATCTCATCCAGTCTGGGAATTAGATAGGTCTGGAGCCAGGTATCACATTTACTTAAAAAATAAAAGCCCAGAAAGAGACTCTAGAGAGAAAAATATCACATTGTAAAAAGGTTATTGCTGGCTGATAGGATTATGGGTGGTTTTTCCCTACTTCTTTATACTTACATGTTTTTCAAACTTTCTGAATTGAAATTTCTTTGAAATTGGCAAACAAACAGACAAACCATAAAATATTCCCTTACATTCACAACCGTTCCAGGCAGGGAGACATCCTTAGCGGCAGAGCTGTCCCAGAATCTACAATTTCACGCTGTCTCCGTTCACGGCTCTGTACCTGTGCCCCCAGCTGCTGCCATCACCCATTCTAAAGGTTTTATTAACACCTGAATCAGTTCGAACCTAAAGAAACATGAAATTAGAACTCTTTTGTAGCTTACGGAGGGTTAGCTTGGCTGTTTGTTCTTGAAACCTGTCTTCTGCCACCTTGCCAAGCTAAAATGGCCTGATGTCGGTTATATTTAATTGAGGCCAACATGCCTGTAATCAGGATGTTGCTGATGTAGAAGGTGCATTTCCTGGAAACAGCTCCAAGATCGGAGCTGTGTCCTGGCCTCCTACGCCCTTGAAAGGAGCTTGGAAGATCGTGACCTCTCCACATGCCCTTGCTGAGGGCGAAGGCCCACGCTTCTCTGGTTATTGCTCTTGGGCTGTTCTGTGGGATTCGCCCC
>NW_011888960.1:1077033-1094657 GCF_000151845.1 Pteropus vampyrus
CTGTCAAGGCCCTAGTGAGGGGCGTGCGCTCCTACACGGCTCAGGTTATGAACTTCCCAAAGGAAGGAAAGTTATTTAAAAATTCACACTTTTTCACTCAGTAATTCATCTTGAAAAACTCAGTCCTAAAGAAATAAAAGAGCTTTGGGCAAAGATTTTCAAAAAAGAATTCACAGAAAATCAAATGTTAGTTTGTCATAAATGAAACAGTGAAATAAATTATGGGATCGACACACCAAAGAATATTAGGTAGCCTTGAAAGATCATGTTTATGGAAAACGTGCAATAACATGAGAAAATGCTCGCGACAGAATGTTAAGGAAAGTAGAACACAAAATTGTATGTATTTATGAATGTATGTCTATAAAACGTAAAGAAACGCAAGAAAGAAGAGAGGAAGGAAATTCGTCCCTATGTTAATTCTCTGTGTGAAGAGATTTTAACTTAATTTTCTTCAATCATTTGTGGAAATTTTTAGATTTTTCTCTAATGAGCATATTGCATTTTATAATTAGAAATGTGTATATTTGCAAGATGTACTGGGCCTCATCTCATCCAGTCTGGGAATTAGATAGGTCTGGAGCCAGGTATCACATTTACTTAAAAAATAAAAGCCCAGAAAGAGACTCTAGAGAGAAAAATATCACATTGTAAAAAGGTTATTGCTGGCTGATAGGATTATGGGTGGTTTTTCCCTACTTCTTTATACTTACATGTTTTTCAAACTTTCTGAATTGAAATTTCTTTGAAATTGGCAAACAAACAGACAAACCATAAAATATTCCCTTACATTCACAACCGTTCCAGGCAGGGAGACATCCTTAGCGGCAGAGCTGTCCCAGAATCTACAATTTCACGCTGTCTCCGTTCACGGCTCTGTACCTGTGCCCCCAGCTGCTGCCATCACCCATTCTAAAGGTTTTATTAACACCTGAATCAGTTCGAACCTAAAGAAACATGAAATTAGAACTCTTTTGTAGCTTACGGAGGGTTAGCTTGGCTGTTTGTTCTTGAAACCTGTCTTCTGCCACCTTGCCAAGCTAAAATGGCCTGATGTCGGTTATATTTAATTGAGGCCAACATGCCTGTAATCAGGATGTTGCTGATGTAGAAGGTGCATTTCCTGGAAACAGCTCCAAGATCGGAGCTGTGTCCTGGCCTCCTACGCCCTTGAAAGGAGCTTGGAAGATCGTGACCTCTCCACATGCCCTTGCTGAGGGCGAAGGCCCACGCTTCTCTGGTTATTGCTCTTGGGCTGTTCTGTGGGATTCGCCCCCCCCCCCTTGGTCCCAAGATCCCCTAGTCTTTGTGGTCCAGAAGGAGTCCTGTGTGAACCTGAGCTTGAACTTGTTGATGCAATTCTTTCAGCCATCCTTCCACATCTACAGAAGGGAACACAGCACCAACTTGACCCAGTCATTCAGAGGATCAAAATCAGACGCCTTGTTATATAAAGACTTGAACACAAAATAGATTGTCTTTCTTCTTCCCTGCCTAGCATCTTCCTTCTTTCTTGATTCAGGAGCCTTTTCTAGTCTGCTTCGAACAAGCGTTTTGGCCAGTCGGCGTGTCATCAACTCCTGAAAATCACGCTCCCCTCATGGGGCCACCGTGAGATTTATAAGAGAAAGCTGAGGTGGCGCTACCCCGGGCCAGGCCCTTGGCACGCCTGGATTCTGGAAGCAGGGATTAGGTCATCTATCCCATTTTATAGGACACTGAGGCCACAGAGAGGCGATGTGACAAGACAGCAAGTCTCTTCGTAGGGATTTTTTGTTTATTCACGTTTCCCCATCTCCTCTCTGCTCAGTCCTTTCTCTCCTCTCACTGAGGATCCTTCCAAGTTCTCGAAAATGAAAATCTTCCTAAAACAGGAAGGCCAATAAATGAGCATCCCCATTCCAGGCCAAGTCGCTGGGGCAATCACCCCGTTTTAGACTCAAGCGAGTTCTCGATTCACGCTTACCAGAGGGAGAGCGGGCCGTGGTCGGTGGGACGGTGTCAGCCTCTCGTGAGTTTCTAGATCTTCTTCCGTATTTTTTCTACTCTAGCAACTCGTGATCGTTTCAAGGTTGGGTGTTTTGTTGTTGTTGTTGCTGTTGTTGTTGTTGTTGTTTAGGCGAATTCACTTAACCATTCTACCTTCAGTTCCAGAAAAACAAATGCATTTTAAGCTCATAACAAGAAGGTGAGGTTATGAATGACCAGAGGAAGTGAGGCTCATGAAGAAAGAAAAATGACAGTCACCCTACTGCGTGACCTTGGACAAGTTACTTAAACCTCAGTTGTCCTCATCCATAAAATAAGGTGATAATTTCTATCTAGCGGGGATGTCTAATGACTAACTGTGGTGTCACAATTTGTGCAAAGCACGGATAACGCTTCTGTATAGTGAATGCTCAATTATGCAGGGCAACAATAATCATCACTTTAACTAGGGGGACATGATGGCAGTCTTGCATGCTTTCCTGTCACTTATGGCATCTTCGCTTCTGTTTGGCCTAGAGAAGAGAGAAGCAGCTCGGGCCGGGGGGTTGGGGGGGAAGAGGGGAACCTGGACCTATGTATGAGGCCCCCTCCTCCTGCAAAGTATAAACCTGCAGTTAGACCCTTCCATATCACACCGTACACTGAAATGCATTCCAGATGCACTAAAAGATTGAATACTTTTTTTAAAAAAAAAAAAATCAAATCGTTGAGCGGGGAAAGACTTGAATATTTATCAGACCTCTGGGGAGAAAAGGCTGGTTAAACTTAGAAGCGTCAGAAAAGATCACAAAGAAAGAGATGGACGGAATCGACTGCAGAAAAATTTAGCACATCTGTACGTAAAAACAGAAGGGAGAATGTACGCAGCAGAAACGACAGGCAAAGGCATCGCATCTTTAGTACATAAAGAGCTTGTCCAATAAGGATGTCTATACGTATGGAAAGAGATGAGAAAGTCAGCCAGGCCCTACTAGATAAAAGAGCAAAGAATTCAAATGCATCACCCACAAATGAAGTATATTTGGGGATAAAAAGGGAGAAAGTGATCTCACTGGCAATCTAAGAAATGAGTTACCGCTTTTCTATCATCAAATAACATTGATTTTTAAAATACTAATGATATCTGGTGGGGAAGAAGGTGAAGTGAGAGAGACACATGGGTAGGAAGAATATAAATTGGCCTAACCCATTTGAAAAAAAAATTCATAGTATTAGGTGTTGTAAAAAAAAAATGGATCTAATATATCGTGTGGGGAAAACTGGAGAAAAATAAAACTAAACCCTTACCTTAAAGCTTATAAAAAGTGGACTCCAAGTAGGATTGAAGACCTAAACGTGAAAAGTAAAAGTATAAAGCAGGTAATGGAAGAGACATTCTCACTCTGAGAAAGTCCCTTTAGGTAGGAAATCTCACCCCTCTGAGCCTCAGTCTTCTCATCTGTAAAATTGGGGATTTAATACCCGCCTTACAATGTATATATAGCACCTGTAATGTATATAAAGCACCTGACACAGGTGCTGATTATTCCTTTCCTCCTGGGTACACGGCTGCATCACCTTCTTTGGCCCCTCTTGTGTAGGTATGGCCGTGTGAGTGAGTTCTGGCCACTGGAAGGCTAGTAAAAGTGGTGAGTGTATTTCTAGACCTCCCATGCATGATCTCATTTCCTCTTTCCCTGAGCAGAGAGGGTCTGGGGCCATAGAAGATGCTGGTGCAACAAGATGGAAGGCGCCTGGATCCCTGAATCACCACTTGGAAAACCGCTTGGCCAAGGACCCCCGATAAGACTTTATGTGCATAAGATACAAGCATCTATCGGGTTAAGCCATTGAGATTTAGAGATTCTATTATAGCAGCTAGCAATACCTATCCTAACACAGCGCCCAATAATGATTATGCAGTTTGACCAACGAACTCCACTCCTGGAAATCTAATGGTTCGGGTTCATTCAATCTGGTCCTGGCGTAGTCCTTGGTGGGGCTTCTTAATCCAGTCACTAATCAAAGTGAACACTGGAAGATTTCCAGAGAAGTGGCTGACAGAAAAATAGATTCTGATGGTTGACTGAAGGTTTTGTTCTAAATTGTCAAAGTTGGGTTGTGCACATTCTGAGGCTGGGACTGGCTACAGTGTTTTGACTAGACTAGACTAGGGCTCAAAAAATAGTCAAGGATAAGCCAAAATAAAAGTAGAAAAGGGAAAATATGGAAGTAATCAGATTGTCTGTATCAGCTGATAATAGTCTGTCCCTGGGCACACAGTCAAAAAATGTTAACCCTGGCCAGCCGCTCACATACTCCAGGTGATATGCTAAACCAGAGAACTGTGACAGCTAGCCGGGGGAGGGGAAGAGGGCACAGCTCAAGGGCAATGAGATGCAGATAAATCCTCTGACTGTGTGCCTCCAGGCTCGGTTCCCAAGATAAAATATGGTGTTTAAGAGAACACGGGGGCATGTGAGTATTTGTGTGTGTGGGTCTGTCTGTCCGTCTCCAGCTGCCTCACTAAGAGATCATTTTAAATGTCAAAAAATCTTTATGCAAAAGCATGTTTAGGGCAGCATTATTTACCCAGTGAAAAACTTTCGAAGCAACTGAAATGTCTGTGGCAGATACTGATGGTTTCCTACCCAACAGCCATTCTCACTCCTTCCATAGAAAACAGTATCCCAGGTTTGTTCTGATTCCAAAGGTGAGTCAGGATTGTTCTAACCCAGTCTTGGTCCTTCCATTCTTTCTTATCAGTGATTGGTCTAGGATTGGACGTATGATTCTGGCTTATGAAATGGAAGAGAAAGTTTGCTAGGCCCTCTTCAGAAAGGCAACAGACAGAGGCACTCAGGAAAATGGACTTTCCTCCCACACTCCTTCCCTTTCCCTCTTCACTTTGGACTCTGTTGATGAAGATGTGATTCCTGGAGATGCTGCAGCCATTTTGCCACCATGAGGGTGAGGCCAAGGAGACTCACAGAGACATCGCTCCAGAAGCTACCGAGCTGCCGAACCAACCTGGGAGCTTGTCATGTGAAATAATTTGTATTTAGGTGTTCTGCTATGCTCACTCTGTGTCGCTCTTGAATGTGGCTGTTGGCAGAACTGCATTCCTTGTGGCACTGGACTGAGGGCCTCGGTGACGTGCTGGTAGGTGACTGGAAGCCACCCTCAGTTCCACACTCAGGGCTCTCTCGATAGGGTAGTTTACAACACGGCACTTACTTCATCAGAGCAAGCAAACGAGAGCCAGAGAGGAGAGAGAGAGCCTGAAGCCACAGTCTTTTATAGTCTGAACTCAGAAGTGACATCCACCACTCATGCCACATTTTGTTTGTTAGCAGTGCAGGGGCACAAATACCAAGAGGTAGGGATCCTTGGGAGCCACCGTAGGAGCTGCTCTGTTCGTTTCCTGGGTGGCTTAGAACAATGAAAATTTATCGTTTCACGGTTCCGAAGGCTGGAAGTTCAAAATAAGGATGGTTGGGCCATGCTCTCTCTGAAGGCTCTTAGAGAAAGCTCTGTCATTGCCTCTTCCCACCTTTGCTGGTGGCCAGTAACCCTTGGCATTCCTTGGTCTGTAGACACATCACTTTACGCTCAGCCTCCATTGTCACGTGGCGTTCTCCCTGTGTGTCTGCATCCAAATTTCTCTCATCTTATCATTTTGACCTGATGACGTCTGCAAAGACTCTATGTCCATACAAGGTCACGTTCACAGGTCCTGGGGATTAGGACTTCAATCTGTCTTTTTGGGAGGACACAATCCAACCAATGACACCTGCCTATCGCAGATGGGGCACGTGCATTGCTGTTGAAGAGAGTTCCTGCCCCGTAGGACGATGCTGCCTGTCCGCTCTGCAAAGACACCTCATCCATCAAGGTCCCCACACAGCTAATTGCAGGTGCCCCTTGAGGAGAGACCACCCCTCTAGCGCTCTGTACCCCAGGCTCCCGGCCTCCATTTCCACTCACGGGCTCACCTCTGACCCCTGTGCCCCCTTTGCTGTGGCTTCCCTCGCTCTGATATCTGGTCAGCCTCCAGCTGGTGTCCTTGTCTGAGGGCTCCTTGAGGTCGGGGACTTGCCCTGACTCATTTCTGAGCTCCCAGTGCCTGGCACAGGGCCTGACACCCCGTGGGTGAGTGATGAATCCATTGGATGAATCGATAAAGGTATGAATGGAAAGTCAGCACGTATGGTATTGAACGTTACGAAAAATGAGAAAAGGCTGGGCGGGGGGTGGGGGGGCTTTTACAGACTGAAAGAGAACGAGGAAGCGCGATGGCTAAATGCAGCGTGGTCTCCTGGGTGACGCCGGGAACAGAAAGAGGACTTAGCGAAGACACGGATGCAATTCGAAGACGCTCGGCACGCGCAGTAGTGAACGGTGCCACACGATGCTCTCGGCCGAGACGAACGCGAGGTAAGACGGTAGCGTTAAGGAAAGCCAGGGGGAGGGACCTGGGGACTCTCTTACTAGCTATTTAATTCTTTTGAAAATCTAAAATTATTTTAAAATGGAAACCTAAAATATATAAATGTTAAGGCAGAGCAGACACTAGATTTATCCAGGAATTTACTAAAGGGGCGAATAAGGTAGGATTATTGAAGAAGGGGAGATGGAGGAACTCGGGATACGGAACCTGAAGGGAACAAATAGCCAATCAGAACCCAGCAACAGAAATGAGCCAGTTTGCCTAATGTTGACAGTCTGTTTGACTCTTCATTTGCAGAAAGGGTGAAAACCCACTTCGGATGGGGCCTTGGCAGCACTGTGAGTCTAGGTAGCGGGCTCCGAAGCCCTCAGTGCCATGGACTTGAGCGGTTTAGAACCATCTAAGATTTCGGCACTTTGAGACCTCATCATCTGCCATGCTTCTTGCCTCCTATACTATGAGTATATGTGTGTGGTCTGAGAGCCCCATCCGCACGCACACACCCCACTGGGGAGTTTGGGTAAGGATCTGAAAGTTTGGGACTCACAGGGCAGGGGACATCCAACACAGCGGAGCCTTCCTTTCCCCGCTGGCGCCTCCTCGCCTCCCCCCTTCCTCCTGGGCTGTCTCTGCCCCAAAACGACCAGCTCACCTCTTGGAAGCCCTGCCTCTCCCTCACCCCCAGGGCCCTCAGCATCCTACCTCCCCCAGTTCAGTCCATATTAAAATACAATTCCTTCTTTCTCAGGAGGAATTTTGATACCAGCTATTAAAATACCATTCGCTCTGGCTCCTTGCGTGAATCTGAAGCCAGTGCTGTCTCCTCTTGGGCTCATTACAGCTGTGGCTTTGATCCACCGTGTCTAGACAACCTTGTGGGTCAGAATCAGTTGGGAGAAAACTGGCAATATAATTATTTGCTAACGACAACGCACTGATATTTCCAATGATTTGGGTTAAAATCACACAATATACCTAGAGTATATCCAAGGTTAGCTCTACAGCCGTGTCATCTTCCTCATTTGTATTCTAGAATGCTATGTGAGTGGGAAGGAAAGGAATAAAATTTGCAAGTAGCCCATGGGAGTTGTGCATGGGAGAACACCACGTGGGTGACACCCTCGTCACGTGTATGCTAACGGAAAAATAGTTTGAGAGCTGCTCGCTGGGAGGGTCAAGTGAGATCTTTACAGGCTGTAAAATACTGAAGTTAGCGACCGAGGTTCATATTTGGCCTGGAAGAGCCCTTAAGGTGAGCTGGTCCAGCCCCGGCTCCTGTCACTTTACAGATGAGGAAACTGAGGCCCATGGGAGGAAAGGGTCAGGCTCAAGGTCAAATAGTGAACCAATGACAGTCCAGAGCTGGGTCCCAGGGGTGGTCCCTTGTACCTTGTAGCCTCCCTTTACACCTGGAGATGTTCAGATGAACATGGGGTGGCCGCAGGGAGAGATCGGCAGCTGGCCACGCGGCCGTCTGTCTCCCCTCCCCCGGGTTTTTAAGAACGCAGGAGGTGAGCACAGTTCTTGGTCACTTAGGGGCAGCATTGCTCTGTTACACTTTTGCTCTCTCTTCTCACTGGAGCGTGTCTAGTTTGACAATTTCACAGGTAATTAGGACCAAACCTGTGGAGTCAGCCAAGCTCCAAGCGGGAAAGGAGGCCGCAGGTCGGGAAGGGTTGGGATCCCGGCTCCGTGGCGCCCTACTGCCTGACCTTGGCCGAGTGGGTTAACCTAAGCAGGCCTTGCCGTCTGTAAATCCAGGCCAGTCGCAGCCCTCCCATGGGTCGACGTGAAAGCGAGCGTCCCCGGCCCACGGTAGTAGGTACCTCCTTAGACCTTGCATTGTCTGGCCCAGCCCAGAGCTCACGACTTTGAACGTCTCTGCATCTTATTCTTCTACTTCCACAGGTGCATGGGCTGCTTTTCTGCCCTCCTTTTCTTCCCAAATACCTCTCCGGTAAGAGGTGAAGGCACCACGGCCCTTCTGTGCCCAGGGCGAGTTTCCAGAGTGGAGAGGAAAGGCACGTGAATGAACTGGAGTCTCTCTCTTGGACCACCATATTTGTCTCTTCAAGGTCATTCCCTTCCCCCGACCCTGCATTTTAACTGTGTGCCTTGCATTCCATTGACGGTGTGCTGGTACACTTAGTAACGGGGCATCTTATAATCGATGGCATATCAGATTGTGAAAAGCATGGTACCTGAAGCAACAAAGGGGATCCGTCAGCTCCTGTAACTAAGCCACAGAAAGAAGCAACCATCAGAAGACATGGGGGCTTCAGGACCCGGGCGCCCATTCTTTCTCTCTCTCTCTTTCTATCTTCCTCCTTTCTCCCTCCCACCCTCCCCAACCCACTCCCCACTCCTCTCTTCTCTATATCCTTTCTCTCTCGCACCTCTAATTCTCTGTGTGACCTTGGCTTCGTTCCCTCAGGTCGGCTCACTCACAAAGCTGGAAGCATGGCCCAGGCAGCTCTAGGCTTCCAGAAGGCACAGCTCTTCCCCACCGTCTTTGGAGTAGCCCCAGCCAAGGGCCTGACTGGGTCACGTGTCTCTCCCCGGACCAGTCACCTCTGAGCCTTCGCCATGTGCCGTGGCTGGGATCATGAGAAGCTATGAGCGCCAGCCTCCACCAGACCCCACGGCTGAAACGGACATTCAGGGCTGTTCCAGGCAAACCACACAAGAGAAGTGCACCGTCTTGAGGCCTCTGGGTGCACGTGTCCTGTGGTAGCCGGGAGCAGCGTCCAAGAGCTCAAGGTACTTCCTTGTTTGACTCCTCACCAAGTCAAGGTAAGTCGGTCACTTCTGCTTGAAGACTCAGTAGCTATCATCATTATTTATTACTATGGCCCCAATTTAGACTTCACTCTCACTGAGGACAAGCCCATTGTCCTCCATCTCTTTTGAGATGAATGTCTCGTACTGCAATAGGCGGTCACTCACTTTTTCGAGGAAATACTAATAGCTAATATTTATTCAGCACTTGCAGTGGGTCAAGCACAGTTCTAAGTATATTTCTTGTATTAGTCATGTCATCCTAAAACCACCCAATGAGGTAGATGCTGTTATGATCCCATTTTACAGGTGAACAACTGAGGCACAGGGAAATCGAGTGAAATATAGAGTAAGTAGTAGAGAGCCAGAAGCCACAGGCAGGTGGCTCGACCCCCGCACCCGCGCTCTCGGCCAGGGCCCGAGGTGGGCAGGCTTGAGTTTTTCCATTGAGTCCCATTGAGCCAACGCCCCTGCAGGCCCGTCCAAGCTCGAACCGCCCTCCAAGTAGCCAGGCTGGCTGCCAGGACGGCGAGGAACTGGAGTCCTCACGGGTTTTATTTTAATTCTTGACGATGACAGTTACCATTTGTTGGTACCAGTCAAGGGCCTTCAATTACACGATCTCAACACATTTTGAAGATGAGGAAACAGAGGTTCAGAGAGGGTAAGGAACGTGCCTAGAGACACACAGCTAGGAAAAGTGGGGATCCAAGATTGTAGCTCAAGGCCGCGTGACTCCAACACCTGGGCTCTAGCCATGCACTTCTCCCCAGAGCGAAGACCCACCCGTGGCAAACTGAGTCTGGGGTAAGGGCGTGGAGCTGATCAAGAGGAGAATCCTGGGCAGGCACACTCTCCTCTGGCCACAGTCCCATGCCACGGCCCCAGGGGTAGGCTGAGGGAAGCTGCCCGTTTCCGCCCATGCTCCTAAACCTGCCTCAGCCCTTCAGGAACAATGCCGCCATGAATTAGGGGAACGGTGGGTGTGCTTGCGTGTGGACTGTCCCCACCCCTAGACTTCACCGCTGCCAGGATTGTCTGCAGTTTTCATAAGGCGGCCTCCACTAGACCAACATGTAATAATAATCGTAGCCACCGCTTATTAAACGCCTGATACAGGCCGGACGCTGTGCTTAGGGCAATGGAAAGTTCCTCACTCATTTCTTCTAATGACCCTTCATAATGAGCATCCAGGAAATTGAGACTCAGGGAGGCAGAGTAAGGAACTCGTCCACGGCTGCAGAGTTAGCAAGGGCCAGAGCTGGAACTCGAACCCAGATCTGCCTGACTTCAAAGGCCATGACTTTAACGCCAACTTTATGCTGCTTCTTCGCCTGTGCCAAGACCACGGGGATCGAGAAGCACAGTCCTTGCTCCCAAGGAGCTCAGCGTCCAGGAGACACGTGAATGGACACATGGCAACTGGGTAAGGGGGACGAGGGATGACGGACGCATGTGCTGGGTGCTGAGGGGGCCTCGGGGAGAGGTGTCACCCTGCGTGATGTATCCTTCGTGAGTCAAGGACAAGTGACGTGAGTCTAACTCAAAATGGCTTAAGCGGGGAAAGGCAGGGGTGAGGCAGAGACTGAGTGGCTCATATTTCTGAAAAGTTAGGGAACTGGCTTCAAGCGCTGCTGTTCCAGGAACGGAAGCCAATTATCAGGAGTCTCTCCTCAGCCTCGCGTGTTGCTTTTGGCCATGTCGACTTTAGTTTAAGAAGATTCTGCTCCCTGCAGGTGAGCCGTCCACCTGAAATACCTGGTCTACACTCTACAAGGTCAGCATGGGTAGCAAGCCCAGTGAAAGGAGAGTCCTCGTGTACTTTTAACTTCAGCCACATTCCCAGGGTTGGCTGCCATTGGATACGCTGGGGTCACGTACCACTCCCTCACTCCGTCACCATGGCCAGAGAGGTGGGATGCTCAATGGGCTATTGGCAAGGCCTGGGTCACCTGTCCACTCCCGAAACTGAAGGAGGAAACCAGCCCCGTGCACATCAGGGCGCTGGCACTGGGAGCAGGGGCCGTGGATACTGAGTGGGCAAAGACGCTTGGTGCCCAGCCTGGGTCGGTCACAGAGGAGGAGCCCCAGGAGCATGGTCGAAGAGAAGCGTGCAGGCAGAGCTGGGGCCGTGCAGAGAAGGGCGTTTCCCACCAGAGGGAACAGGCTGTGCTGGGCAGGCATGTGAACTGACAGTTTGGCACAGCCGGAGGCCCAAGCCAACGTGGGAGGGGAGTGTGAGACGTGGCCGCAGAAGGGACAGGCAAAGGCCTGCCAGCCTGGGGGCTGTGCTCAGAAGTTTGAACTTGCTCCTGCAGGCACTGCTCTGGGAGGTAGAGCCTGATGGTCAAGGGCAAGGGCTCTGGGCTGGACCTCTCGCCCTGCCCCTTCCTCTCTGGGCGACTCTGTCTTTCTGATTCTGAGCCTCCCCATCTGTGAAATGGGGGAGGATATGGCACGGCCTCCACAGACCTGCAGTGAGGGCAAAAGGAGGCAAATCCATGAGAAGCACAGAGATGGTGCACAGTCAGTGCTCAGAAATACAAACCGTTACTGCACGTGGATTTTAAGCATCAGAGGGGCTCTGATCTATGTTCTAGAAAGCTCCCCCCTGGGTAAGGCGGACGACGGGGGCGAGGAGATCAGTGGGAAGAGGTGCATGTCTCAGTGAGACGGCACCGCTGAGGGGAGACAGAGAGCACAGGGCTGGCGCGACAGGGCCGAAGGAGAGAAAATTCCACTGCACTTGGCAAAGGATGCGATGTGGGGAGAAGGAAGAATGCAGGATAAAAATAAACAGGAAGACAAAAATCTACCCTTGACCTTGGATCCCTTAACTTTTCACTTTTGAACAAATAAATTTGCTCAGATAAAATTCAACCAGCTTCTCTAGGTTTTTTTTTTTCCTCTCTCTCTCTCTCTCTCTTAAAATATCTCAAAAAAAAAAAAAATGTCCCCAGACCATTTGATTCCCAGTTTTGAAATCTCAGAGTTTTGTTTTTGAGCCTGAATATGCTCTGAATGCTCCACCTGCTCCCGTGTGCCTCACCTGAGAAGGGCGCTCAGTTTTCTAGGCCACGGATGTTTCGCGTGATGGGAACGTGGGCTGGTTTGGTGGATTTACAAGAACTTTATTCACCATGATGAGTCTAAACCTCAGCTAAGTTATCAGGACTCAAGTTCGCATGAATCCTCACCAGAAATAAAGGACAAAGAATAAGAGGATGAAGGGGACAGGACGAGGAAGGAAAAGAAACAGCAGCAGCCACCACGAACAAACCAGAAAACAGAAACTTGACCACGAAAGCCTCCCTGCCACTCAGCGAAACCTTTCACAAGAACTATTTGATGTCTAAGTGTAGATAACAATGACGCTGAGATTCTGGACTGAAATTTTGTCATTTCGAAGCCATTTTTACAATCCTTAATCAGTAAATGAATCAGAAACATAT
The DNA here is from genome assembly GCF_000151845.1 of Pteropus vampyrus. Lineage (NCBI taxonomy): Eukaryota > Metazoa > Chordata > Mammalia > Chiroptera > Pteropodidae > Pteropus > Pteropus vampyrus. Next base: position 1,089,682 of record NW_011888960.1, read on the forward strand.
GGATCATATTTCGCTGGAATCGCATGATTCTAAATCAGGGGGAAACTGCTTTAGGGAAAACAAACAATAGAAGTACTTTAAAAAAAACCTTTTTGATTTTTGGTTTTGTGCAGGCCTCCAGCTTGATAGCTGGGTGCAGATAGGATCAGGTTGCTCATCAAGTTTAATGAGAATATAAACCTCGGATTTCCATTACGGCACCCAAGCTTCCCCGGTGGAAACTCTAGAGAGGAGGAAGAAATAAACAGGTACGTTTACCTGTCCATGTACCCAATAAATCTCAGCGAGCATTTTCCCTGGGGAACCAGTGGCTGGGTACAACAAGCCAAGTGCGCCATGGACACTGATGTCAAACTGTGATGGACGAGTCAGGCCTTTGAGGCTCGTGGCCTTTCCACGAGTCGCTCTCTGCTGGCAAGATGAGGCAATTCTCCATTCACCCGTGGCCCGCTTAGTAATACTAGGAACGGACATAGCCGAAGCCTATCGAACTGTTGCTATGTGCCGCGCGCTGCTCAGGTGCTTGACATTCATGAGCTCATTTAATTTCATGGCGATCCTATGTCCCGGGGCCCCAAGCATTCATTCTCAGTGTTCTCCAGGATGGCGGGGACCCTGCATTGCTCTTAAAGACGTGATCTCGTGCAAATGCCAACTTCAAGGCCAGCCACGCCATCCACGCAGGCCCTTTGGTCGCTCACTGCCCCTGACGGTGCCCCTTCCGCGCCTTACACCAGTTCGTAATGACACGTTTATGGGGTCACTGACATGTCGGTTCTCTCTCTCCTTCTCATCTGTGCTCTCCAGTAAAGCCCCACCTCCTTCGCACCTTGCAAAGTATCCAACCCAAAATCAGATCTGTCCCAGAGCTGCATCCTGAGCTCGGACTAGTTATTGAACAAAAAGCTATCAACCTGATTCTGATTTCGGAAGGGAGCTCTGGTGAGTGAATTCTCTCTCCATTTTTCTATTTCTGGCACTTTAAACTCAAGACTTTATTTTCATTTTATCGTAATTTGACAAATGCATGCAGCCGGGGGGGCTGGGACATGAAACGTGGAAGGACTAGGCCTTGCTCCCACGGCGTCCCAAGTCCGGTGGGGGCACTGACTCAGACTGCTCCCAGCTTGAGACAGGCATCCAGGAAGACTGCAGTGGAGGTGGGACTGGTGAACTTGACCTTTCCCGGCAAAGAAAGGGGAAGCGTGTCCTAGGCAGAGGTGCAGAAGAGGCGAAGGCCGAGAGGTGAGCCAGATCATGAAATATCAGAAGAACTTCCCATGGTTGGGCATGGCTGGCTTGGAAAAGGTGACAAAAGGCGAGGTTAGAGAGGGCCAGGCCACCACCGAACACTCACAGATGTCAGGTTTACGCAGGGGGGACCCGTGACGGTTTTGCACCCACAAGTGTGGTCAGGGCCTCCTGTTGGCACAGTGACCATGTGGAGGGTGCAAGGCCAGGGACAGGGAGACCAGGAGGCGGTAAGCAAACAGATCCAAGGGCTCTCCAGAGGCAGACCTGCCAGGAATGGGCTTTCGATGACGGCCAAGGACAGGAAGAAGAAAGTGGGAGAAGCCGGGCAGTTCCTGCGGAAGCTCCATCTCCATCACCCCGGCTCCGGCTGCAGACTCTCATCTGAATAAGCACTGTCCTCAGGGTCCTGACCACACTGTCCGTTGCCAAACCCCAGCAGCAGACGCTCCGTCCCGCTCCCAGAGTCTCTGGAAGACCCCGGAATGTCAAGGCCTGTCAAATCCATCACCGCCAGGCCCACGCCGCCTGGCTCTCGCCCACAGCAATAACTCTCGGGTTCAAGGGCTGTGGGGAGGATGACCTACTACTCTTTGGCAGCTGAAACTGTTGTTTCCCTCACAACACGGAACCCCCAATTCGCGAGGGTGAGCAGGCAGGGCTCCAAGAGCAGAATACCACGTCTTCGCTCTCGGTTCAAAGCCAAGATTTAATTTTTAATTTTCGAAAACATGAGTGGTCAGACCACGGCTGGAAAATTGAAACCATCCTCTGAGCACCTCTGGGCTCCCACGTGGCCCTTCCCGACTGCAGAGCGGGATGGAGCTGGGAGGAACAGCACTTGACAGTCTCCCTGCTCACGAGCAAGTGAGCTCAGCCCGCCTCGGTGCCCAGCCTATAACTCTCTAGCTCTACGAGACCTTAGCCATGGTTCTGAGCTTCTTCAAACCTTGGTTTTCTTGTGTGTTGGGACAGCATTGTGAGAGACAAAGGAGACACGCGTGTTAACTCTTGAGACCGTGTCTGTCATACATGAGGTGGGTAGTAGTCTAGGTTTCTCTGGGTTATAAACGGAGCTAAGGCTTTTAATTCAGAGGATTGAAAGTTACATCAACCATAACTTTGCCCACGTACACCCCATGTCCTCCCCTCTCTGGCCAGGTCTGCGGAGACGCTGAGAAGTCTGGGAGGCTGTGTGACCTTTTAGCAAGTCTCTGAACCTCTCTGGGCGTTAGTTTATTCATCTGTAAAATGGGAGCCATAATGCCGCCAGCCTCAGGCTGTGGGCCCAGAGGGAGTTCCCACCTACCCACAGCACTCAGGGCAGAACTGCCCGGTGGAGGGATGAGCTATGTGAGGCATTCAAGCTTTCCCTGGCCCACGCGAGAGCTAAGGGGCTGAGCTATTTTCAAAAGTTTAGGTTCAAAGACACAAAGAACTGGCTTCTCTGCCTCAGGGATGAAAGAGGGGTGAGGTCCCCAAGGGCGGGCGTGTGGCGGAGGGAGGTGGGCTCCACATGCAGCAGATAGGGGACTCCCACCCTCATGCCGGACCCAGGCGGAGTGGCGTCTCCAAGAAGGATGACACGTGGCTGGACCCTCGGAGCGAGACCAGCCATGTACCATGCAGAGCCCAGGGCAAAAGGAAAATGCAGACTCCTCGTTCAAAAATTGTTCAGAATTGCAAGACAACGACAGAGAGCATTAAGCCAAGCATCGGGCCCTTCTGAGCGTGAGGCATCTGCACAGGCCTGACATCCACGCAGCTGGCCTGGCCTTGCTGGCCAGCGAGCCCAGCGAGTTTCTCATGGCTTGATGGGCACCAAGGGGGTGGACACCGTGAGCGGAGAAGCCCTTGCCCTCCGACAGCCCTTGGGAACTTAGGCAGCTGTAGAAGGGCAGAAGCCTGGCCCTGATCTTCCAGAATTCTTGGAGCCCCTCCCACTCATCCTCGCTAAGTTGCTGAGACTGAATATCCCGCCAGCCGGGTGGGTGTGGAGCCCGATTTCATGTGACTTTGAAGAATAGAGAAAGGTGACCATCCTCGCATCTGGATGTCGCGCAGCAGAGGCCTCCGGCTGCTCAGGCCCAAACCTTGTTGCATCCCCAGAGCAGTCCTGCTGGCTCCCAGTCCAGTGCTCTGCAAGCCTGTGTTGACTCCGTCATCACACGCACACTCTAAGCCCAGCACCGTGCAAACCGCCAACCGGGTGGCCGCCACGATCGCGGCCCTGTGCTGCAGTCACTATCATTAGTCCCATTTTGCAGATGGGACTTGCAGAGACCTGCAGAGGTTAAGTGATTTGCCCACATTCCAAGAACTCGTCGGCGGTGGGGCCAAAACCCGAGCCCAGGTCTTCGACCCGGAAGGTCGCTGACAACCACAGCGCCGCGCCGTGGCGGACCGGACCAGGGCGGCTCTTCTCCAGGCCGCGAGGTCCAGCCCGCCCCCCGCCCCCCATTCCGTTGTCGCCTTCGGCTCTGTGTTTCTGGATCCCAGCCTCTCCTGCGTAGTGCTCTCCAAAGCTGTACGGAAGCCGAGGGAGGGACCGTAATAACATCGATAGCCCCCCTGCTCACTCTCCCCCTGCGAGTCACTGCGCCCAGCCCCTCTTCACCCCACACGACTGCACGGGAGGGGATGGTGGTGCCATTTCACGTATGAGGAAACTGAGTCTCCAAGACCGGAAGTTGCTTAGCCGACGTCACTCAGCTGGGACTGAGCCCAGGTCTGAGTGACTGGAGTCAAACTAACAAAAGGCCGGGTGTGTTTTCTGCGGCAGTTAGGTGAAGCAGGAAAAGACTTGGGCTTTTCCCCATCAGGGGACACGTGTTCTCTGACATCCCGCCATGTGGAACAGTCCCTGTAAAATTAAATGAGATAAGAGTGTGTGAGGCATTCGGCCCAGAGCCTGGCACATCATAGGCACTGAGTCAATGTTAAATATTCTCACCAACGCGAAATGTTGGCTGAGATCTTTTCCAGCTGGGTCTTAAACACCCCTACCCCCAGAAGCCTGGACCCAGTCCCCTGCAGCTTTGGGGCAGAAGCCCAGCTTCTTGTCGCTCTCCTGTTCTCTGTCCCCTGGGGGGGCACTGGTGGGAGGGGCAGCTGATGTCCTGAACATGAATCTGGCCAGTGACCCAGGAGGTGTTGCCTGGGCGTGAGGTAATGGAGCTGGAGCTCGCAGCAAGCCTGATGGCACACGTCATCACTGGAGCAGCGGGACACACTGAGAGCGACGGCCGCACCCCGGGGCTCCTGTCGGGGGCAGCCTAGCCCGGCGCCGGCTGCACACGAGCACTGTGTCTCCTGCTGGGACCTGAGCTAAAGCTCCGTGGCCAAAGAGCCACTGAACAAGCGACCAGCTCGGGGTTCCCACATCCCCACTCCCACCTCGGGAAAGAGAAAAGCAAAGGAATCAAGTCAGGTGACATGATCAGAGTGAGCCTCCGCTTTCTCGTCTGTCACACCGACGGGTGTCCAGACTCCCCGCCAGGCCCTTGAGGTTCCAGACTCTGACCTACCAGGTATTTGGGGCATGGAGGGGAGACAGACCTCGGGAAGTGCAGCCGTGCTATGTATGACGGTTTGGGGGAGCACAGAGCTGGCAGCAACCAAGGAGAGGAACATCAGAAAGGGCTTCCCAGAGGAAGTGACCCCTGAGCTGGGTCCCGCAGGGTGAGCAGTCTGAGAGGCGGTCAGTCACAGGGAGGTGTCCCAGG
>NW_011888960.1:1095462-1103452 GCF_000151845.1 Pteropus vampyrus
GGGCTCCTCCAGGACCAGAGGCATCCCTTTGCGTTCGCGTGCCCACCTCCCCCATGAGGCTGGGTCTGACTGAGCCTCAGGAGCACGCGATAGGTGCTCAGCATCTGCCGAAGTAACGGCTTAATGAATGGCCCACTCAACGCAGGGCCTCAAAAGGAACAGCTCAAACTGAAGGGTGCCTGAGGCTGGCCTAGGGGCAGGGTGGCTGTCTTGGCTCAGCTTGGACTGGACTGGAGGGACCCACCTCTGAGCCACTTCCACCCAGGTCGGGGCTTGGGATAGGCAATGCCTGCAGATGACAGAGATGTGCTGGGACACGGTGGGCGCCTCACATCTTGGGGCCCCTGATTCTGGGGACTGGTTGCTTCCATCCTTGAGTCCCATCTGAGTGAGTCGTGCAGCGTCAGCCTGTTGTTGGGCATCTACGAACCCAGGCGGCTGAGCACAGGGCTGGCCCCTCATCTTAAGGGACCTGACTTCCTTCACCGCGAAAGGTGGGGTGAGCAGGGGATGCCTAGGGCTGACCGTTCCCAGACATGTTGGGACACCCGATGCTGAGAGCAGAGAGCGGGCCCTAAGGTTCATCGGTGACTTTTTCCATATTAGCAAGGAGACAGGGAATTAAAATCTATTACTACCTTCCGCGTGCCGAACACTTTATACACTTGGTCTCTAAGTGTATAAAGTGTTCTCCATACCGGCCTTAGAGATGGCTACGAACCTCCCCTCGTTTTACAGATGAGGAAACTGAGGCTCGGAGGCCAAGCGGCAGGTCCAAGGTAACACGCGGATTTACTGCTGGGGCCCAGGTGTGAACCGGGCTCTGTCTGGCCCCACGGTGTTCCCAAGGCCCCGTCAGCTGGCCGGACCCTCCCCAGCCTCTCTCCCGTCACCGTCTCTGGAACAGAGGCGCTTGGCCTCCTCTACCCGCTCTCGGCTCCCGCTGCCAGCCGAGACCTGATTTGAATTTGGGGTTCTCTCCCGTTGCAGCCCAACAGAGATTTTTATTGGAATGCCCCTCAGATTTCCAGACTTTGAAGATGTTTCAACAATGCAGTAAAAGCAGGTCTTTGCCACAACAAAAGGCAGAAACATCACCAAGGAGTAAACAGAATTCCTTGGCCTCTTCAGAGCGTGTGTCAACATCTCTTTCTTCTCTTCGCTGCAGATTCAGAGCCGGTCGGGGCGGGCGCGTTCCTGGCACCGGTGGGGTGGGCCACGGGCTGTCCCAGCTCCGCCTGAGAACAGATGCTGGCCTTGGTAAACTGAGAAAGCGTAAACCGCTGTGAGATGCTTTCCTGACGACCACAGTCGCCCACATGGAAAAGCCATTCGCAGCCGCAGCCCCCGCGCCCTGCCCCCTGGCACACACGTGTGGCGGCTCCAGAGACAGGCCTTCCCAGAACGGGAATGTAAGCGACATGTACAAAACGGCTTGATTTCAACTGATGGCTGGAAATTAAATGGATTTGAAATGTACATGCTTAAAAACAATTTCGGCGGAAAGCACACCCATTTAATATTGCGTCTCTAAACGATGCCTGGGTCCCCCGGCGGGCTTGTAACATGATGAAAACCAGCAGTCAGACCCCACCTGGGACCCCCACTCACCAGGGACACGGTATCTCAGGGCAGGGTGTGTATGTGTGTGTGAGTGTGAGTGTGAGTGTGTGAGTATGTGTGATTTTGTACAAGTGTACGGCAGTACGGGTCCGTGTGTCAGTGTGTGTTGTGTGTGTCTGTGTGTGAGCATGTGTGGAGTCTGTGAGTGTGTGTCCGTGTCTGTGTGAAGGGATGGAAGGAGAGGCAAGATGCTGCCCTTCCATATTTTTTCGAGTCGGCAAATGTCACCTAAGCACCCACCTTGTGCCCAAAGAAAGGAGGGGATGGGGGGTGTCGATCGCAGGGAAGAAAAGGTCGTGGCCTCTTGTAGCTTGTAGGCTGTGTAAGGCGCCGAGACCAAGTCAAAGATGCAATCGAAGAACAAGCTGAGACCATTTTTAAAGTGCCGGACTGGAAAGGGCAACGGGTCCAGGCGTAACCTGGGCATCGCACGGCGCCGGGAGGAACGGCTCAGCTCCGAAAACAGTTGGTCCCATCTGCAGACTCATCGCCACCACTTCTTGGCTCCGAGACCTCGAGCAAGTCACTTCTCTCTGGACCTCAGTGCCGGTAAAATGGTGTTAACGGAATGTGTTGTGTTCATGCCAAGCACTCAATGAATAACAACTCTTATTTATATTATAATTATTTTCCCTGGATGGGAACCTGTGAGACAGGCATCGTATGCCCATTTTAGAGATGCAAAAACCGAAGCCCAAGAGCCTCACAGTGATAGAGTCGAGACTAGAGCCCAGAGCCACCTGGCTTCAAGGCCCACCACGTCACCTCCCGCGCTGAGGCTCTGACCTCCAGAAATGCTGGTTTCGGACGCAGGAAAGCTGATGAGGCGGAGGAGGACGGGGAGTCCAGCAGAGGGAAGAGCCTCAGACACAGACGCCCAGACCGAACCTCTTTTTCAGAGTGAGGGGGTAAGTAGCTCTCCTCTGCCAGGCCTGGCAAAGGCCCTGGGAGTTGGCAGGTGACCAAGACACAGCCCTGGGACCTATTCAATATTGTTGTGCCCTGGCCATGTCATCCCCCGGACCAGTGATCTCTCCACAGCAGCTGTTAACCTGTTCCCAAGAGAAAGGCTCCAGACCACGACTGGAGGCCGCTGCCCTTTCTAATGTTTACTGTCCTCCAAAAATAGAATGGGCTACTTCGTGAGGCAGTGAGGTCCCCATCAATAGCCACTCTGGCCTATTGTCGTAGAGCCGAAGGGACTGTAGAACATGCAGCAATTCAATGGCTGGTACAATTTAGTGTGATTTTATATAACAGAAGGCTCTATCGTTCAATCAGATACTCAGCAAGCATTTATTAAGCACTTACTGCATGCTAAGACCCATGCCGTGCACAGGAGTACAGAATTAATATAACACAATCCTTGCCATCAAGAAGCTCCTGTTCTAGCTGAAGTCTCTCTCTGCCCCTTTATGCCCTTTCTGAGTCTCAATTTATTTTAGTTATGAACTCAGTTTGATGGACTATGGCTTTAACTTCCTAATCGAGTATGTTGAATGTTGGTACCTATGATTCTTTTTTTAAAAGTCTTTAAAACAAATCATTTAGGTTATTTTATTAGCATGAGGACTGACTGCTTTTCTTGTACAGCGTGGCTGCTCAGTGTCATACAAGTGACACTTGGGGCCGTGTACTTCTTTGTTGTGGGGGCTGCCCTGTGTTAACAACATCCCTGGCCTCTACCCAGGAGATGCCAGTCACACCCAGTCATGACAATCATATTACCAAATGTCCTTTGGGGGACAAAATCACCCTCAGTTGAGAATGACTGTTTTAAAGGCTTCTCTCCACTAATAAGAGGCCTAAACAAAGGAAATTGAGGATCCCTGCACCGCAACAACTTATAATCCCCATGGAGTCTTTGCAAACTAAATACACGAGACATCAAGCCTCACCTGGACCTACTGTGCGCTGGGCACCAGGCAAAGCGCGGCTGGTGAGGAGCGGGCCCGGGATGAAGCCAGACGCCTGATCATCATCCCACAGAAACGTGTGGGCTTCGGATGCCAGTTTCTCATCAGTCAGTGGTGAGTGTGAGCATTTGGGTGAAACACAATTTAAACAAAGCACGAAGTGGGTACAAATTAGGCGTCCAGGTGACATGCATCCCCTTCCTTTCTCCCACCCTGTCCCCACTTTTCCAGACCTGGGATCAGCTGCAGCAAATGCTCTCTACTAGCAACTTCACTGCCCGCCTCCGCTCTCGCTTATCCAGACAAAGTGGCAGGTAATGCAATGTCCCCTCGGGGGACCCAGGCAAACAGATCGTGAGTACCTCTGAGTTAGAACTTCTAGGGTCTGAGGTAAGTTCATCACCCTCCCCAGGCTGTCCACAGTTTACGCCACTCACAAGGCATCCAAAAGAAAAGAAAAGGAAAAGGAAGAAAGAAAGAAGGGAGGGTGGGGGTGGGGGGAGGGCGAGAGAGAGAGAGAGAGAGAGAGAGAGAGAGAGAGAGAGAGAGAGAACCTAAACCAAAAAACAACCGGTTTCTACAAGGCCAGGCTTCAAAAGCATAAAATTAGCTTCAGAAAAGTCCTGAACTTCAGCTAGCATATTATTGGGCAAATTTCGAGTGCCATTTGCATTTGTTTCAAACAGCTTTTGGAGGCGTTCTGGGAAGCCCGCTGGGCGGCGATTTTAGGTTTCATTAGGCACCGCAGTGCTCTGTGACCACGGTTCGTAAGCAGCTGAAAACTTGAGATCAAGTGTGAGGAGGACTCGGCTGCCGAATTTCAGGGCCAGGGGAAAAAAAAGGAAAAAAAAGGAATCTGGAATGTGTTTCTACTTACTGTCCATTCCAGTAAAATGAAACGGTCTCTCCTCCAAACATGTGTTACTGCTTAGGCCAGAAACTGTATATATTGGTCTAAATCCAGAATGGTCTATGTGACATATTACTCCATATGACAAAATTACTACAACCTGCACTCTCTGTAGAAACGCCTGTTGCAACAGTATAGGATGATAATTTGTTGTACAACAAAAGTACATAATAATTTCATGTCGCTGTGGGCCAGGCCTTGGGATTTTCAAAGGGAAATCTCAGATGCATGTGGACCACTGCTGAATATGCACCCCACCCCCCAATTCCCCCACCTCTACCCCCCACACACGCTCATATGGTGTGTGATCAGGATGGGAGAAAGTGGGGCTTTATTTATAACATACCATATTCCACTTGAAAGTGACAAGAACACACACACACACACACACACACACACACAATCAAAACCCTAAAAATAAAGCCAACTGGAAATCTGGTGTTCTCATGCGTGAGGCATCGGTGGCCAGAGCTGGTTCACCTCCCAAAGGGTGAAGGAAGGCAGAGAAGCCAAAAGATAGGAAAGTTCACCTATCGGCATGGAGCGGCTGCCCACCCGCCCAGAGACAAGCCGCGTGACTTCCGCGAGACCCCCCCACACCGCAGCCTCCTCTTCAGCCCTTGTCTGGGCTAAGGTTTCATTACGCACCCCGGGCCCCGTTCCAATCCTCGCATCTGCCCCTCTAAGCGGCTCCGACAGATCACTGCACAGTACACGGATTCTCGTTGGGATAATGTCTTGGAGAGGAGCGACCCGAAATGTGATCCAGTCAGAATGCGTTCGCGGTGAAGCATTTCTTTATGATACTTCCACAGAGCAAGGTTGCAAACCAGGGCGAAATATAGGAGCAGAAGAATGGGACGCAGAGCATAAAACAGCGCGATGGCCAATAAGTTTTAGTGTGACACCGATTTTCCTGCTGTGGAAACTTTGCTTATGGGAAAACGTGCAAACTCTCTATTCTCTCCCCTCGGTCGTTCCCATCAGGCTTCCCTGCCTTCCTTCTTTCTTTTCCTTCCTTTCTCCTTGTCTCTCTCCTTCTAAGTCCTCTCTCATTGGATATATTTTCAAAGTGAGAACACGGAGACTTTCTGGGGCGCTTCCTCAAAGCCCCCTTTCCTGGGTGTCTTCACAGAGCTAGGACATCCGGACCCCACTCATTCCCCTGGTTCACCTCTAAATTTCCCCCGGTTCACCTCTAAATTTCTCCCAGAAAACGTACGGAACTCTTCTCAGACACACTTAAAATGTTCCCGTAAAGAAAAAGAGCTTAGAAAAGCCTTTCGTATCTCAATTATTTCAAAATTTCACTTAAGTTGTCCCTGCTCTCAAAAGCCATGGCTCAGGCTGCTACTGTGGCTTAAGTCAACTCAGCTTTCTCTAGTCAGGCTGGGCAGCCGGACCTGTCTTCTGGGTTGGGTGACCGTCGAAAATCTATCTTCTTAGAGTTTTTTGGTTCAATAAAACCTGAAACATATTTTGCCTGGCGCTTTTCCCCAGGATTTTTAAACCCGTGTGCACTTTACGGCAAATGAGATCCATGTGTCCCTGATTCATTGACACTTAAGCCATTAGGACGCTGCTTTGCAAGAGCACTTTGATGTCCGAGGGCCGTGGAGCTGTTTGCAAGGCTTTTTTTCCTTCACAAACAGGAAGTTTCCCCTTCTTGGGGAGTCCCCAAAGTGAGAGGCAGCCCTCCCAGGATGCAGGACAGTGAGCGGGAGGCAGTTCCGGCTCATCGGAATATGTTTGTCCCACCCGGCCACAGGACAGCCCCGAGACCCTGCCCCCGGGCGTGGGGTGGGAAGGGGTCTTGTGTAAGGAGCCTTGGGGCCGGAGTCGGGCCTGGCCCTGGCACCGCACCCCTGGGACTCACACTCGTCTCCCAGGGTGGACTCCATAGGCCTTGACATGTTTACTGCTTTTATGGGACATCAAAATAACACATGACAAAACAAACAGCCAAATACCACGCCTAGGGAGCAGGGTGGGGATGTCATTTGCCCTCCCTTCTTCAGGAGTGCCGCAGAGGTGGGGACCTGGGCTTGGGTCAGGGGATGGGAAGCCGTCAGGGAAGGAGCTGGGGAGACCAGTTCCCGTGAGACTATTCCTGGGGCATCTGAAGGGTTTCAGTATCAGACTGTACCTCACAAGGGCTAGATGGACCCCACCACCACCAGGGAGGAGAAGGAGAGAGCTGGGGCTCTGGGCGCCAGCAGACCTGCATCCAGAATACCGGCCCTGCCACCCACCAACTTGGGCGAGTGACTTCGCCCGTCAGAGCCTCGGTTTCCCCCTCTGCGAGCAGAGACGCCCAGCCCCGAGGGTCGCTATGAGAAACCACGCCTGGGACGCAGCAGCCACACCACCTCTCTGGCCCTCACACTCGCGATGGACACTTGTCACTTGTTTGGCCTCCCAACATCCAATCGCGCTTTCCTGTCTGCTCACGGCTCGCTCCTGGGTGTCTCCTGGATGGGAGGTGTGAGCTGTCTCCCTCTCCCAAGAGACCAGTCTCCCTCTCCTCATGCCAGTACGGCCGGGGGTGCAGACCCATGACGTAGGCCCGGCGGGAGGTGTTTGCATCTGTGATTCTGAGTCTTAAGCTTATGACTTTGGCACACGGGTGGGCGACAGCTAGGGGTCAGACTCACAGCAGGGGAGCTGGGGACCATTTGTCTGGGCTGCCTCCCGATCCTGGGACATTCTTGGTTCCCGCTCACAGTCCAATTCTAGTTCTCCAGCCTCCTGTGGATGCTGGCAGTGCCCAGAGTCCTTCTGACGAGGCCCCTTCTTACTCAGGACAGAAGGAATGTGTGTTGTTTGCAGCCAACATCTCTGAAAACTCCATACGCTTCAGCTCGGTCCTTACGTCCAATCTGGTGTCTACCCCGGTCCTAACCCTAGCTCTCCGACCTCAGCCCCGCCCTCTGCTCCCTGACTCCCAGCACACCTGTTCCATACCCGCCCCCTGGGCCCCCTCTTCCTGTCCTGCTCACATGCAGAGGACACCTGCACCTGTCTGAATTTCAAGTGGGACTCACTCCTGGGGTGAGCACGTGACCCAGACCTGGCCAACCAGAAAATTCTGGTTGGTCATGGTTCAGGAATGGGCACATGAGCTGAGCCGGTTCGACGTGAGTCGATCTCGTGTGACATTTGCTGGAATTCTTGGGAAAGTGAGGCTCCCTGTCAGCTGGAGTTGCTAAACTAGTTGGTTGCAGAGCTGGGGCTACAGGGGGGCAAAGATGAACACTAAGGAGAGAAACTGCCTGGAAGGGAAGGCAACCCAGAAAAGCAGAGCCCAGAGAAAAAGACAGTGTCTTGAGGGGCTTGTTCAAACCTCTGGATTCAGCTAAGTCTGAAATACTCACATCCCGAAGCTTGCTGGATACACGAGCCAATCTACTTAAGTCACCTGATGTTGGGATCTTGTCACAATGGGAAGAAACCTGATTAGTACACCACCATAAACCCCATGACTGTTCACCCGACGCCATCCGTCACCAGTTCCCTCGGTTCCCTCGCCCTTGTACTGCTC
>NW_011888960.1:1103502-1113668 GCF_000151845.1 Pteropus vampyrus
GGACACCTGCACCTGTCTGAATTTCAAGTGGGACTCACTCCTGGGGTGAGCACGTGACCCAGACCTGGCCAACCAGAAAATTCTGGTTGGTCATGGTTCAGGAATGGGCACATGAGCTGAGCCGGTTCGACGTGAGTCGATCTCGTGTGACATTTGCTGGAATTCTTGGGAAAGTGAGGCTCCCTGTCAGCTGGAGTTGCTAAACTAGTTGGTTGCAGAGCTGGGGCTACAGGGGGCAAAGATGAACACTAAGGAGAGAAACTGCCTGGAAGGGAAGGCAACCCAGAAAAGCAGAGCCCAGAGAAAAAGACAGTGTCTTGAGGGGCTTGTTCAAACCTCTGGATTCAGCTAAGTCTGAAATACTCACATCCCGAAGCTTGCTGGATACACGAGCCAATCTACTTAAGTCACCTGATGTTGGGATCTTGTCACAATGGGAAGAAACCTGATTAGTACACCACCATAAACCCCATGACTGTTCACCCGACGCCATCCGTCACCAGTTCCCTCGGTTCCCTCGCCCTTGTACTGCTCCCACCTAGCGAAACCCCAACCCTAGATCAAGCAGACTGTTGACTTTCCCGGTTCCGGCCCCCACACCAGACACGGTTTCCGAGCTCAACCCAGTCCCCGTGGTACCATGTAATACTGGGGTACCACAGTCTCCGAGCTCAACCCAGTCCTTGTGGTACCCTGTAATACTGGGGTACCATGGTGAGCTCCCTCGCCGGCTGTCCCAGACACTAAGCTCTTCTTCCAAATCCCCATTCTTACCAGTTCCTTCCTGCTCTCAGCAAATGTTCTAACCTATGTTAATTAGCTTAACTGCTTTTCCCAGTGTGTACATATATCAAAGGATCAAATCGTGCACCTTAAATATATACAATTTCTATTTTTCAATTACACCTCTACAAAGCTAAAATAAAGTCAGCCCTCGACTTTCTGCTGGTTGTGGACACACCTACACGCTAGCCTCACAAAACTGTACCAAGGTGGCAAGTCCATGGACAATTGCCTTTTGAGGCTTGGTGTCTTCTTGAGGCACAGCCCACGGAAATGAAAGCACCGTGGGAGAGATTCGATAGCATTTATTCCTCCTACGCGTGTGCCGTGTGCTGGATCCCGAGAGACGCAGAGAGAAGACATCCTCTGCACCCTTGAGATGCTCAGAGTTTATGAGGAAGGCAAGCACTTTAGCCAACAAGCGTGACAGAGTAGGAGAAGCGCTATCCCAGAGGTGTGTCGAACGTACCTACATCACAGCACAGCCGCTGAATCAGTCAGTCTAGTCGGGAGGGCTCAGGCAGGCTTCCCTGATCACATGGCGTCTGAGTAGGACTTTGCCAGCTAAAGGGGTGTCTGCAGGTGGAGGGGAGACTGAGAAGGCAAGGCAGGGGTGTTTCGGAAGAAAAATCTGTTGGCTGTAGGCTTGGCTTAGCTGCTGTTTCCTCTGATAAGAAGAAAAACCCCAGGACACTGAGCGACCCTAAACGCTCTGCCTGCGTCCACGGTGGGCTTTCCCGCCCTTTCTGCCACAGTGGCTCAGATTGTTTTTCAATGGAATACCCGCTAAGAATTCTTCAATGGGCTCCCCGAATTTAGATAAGGATCAATATCCTCAAAATGGCCTGCAAGCTCCTGCCTGGCCCGCACCCTTCTGACTGATGGAACAGGAGACGACCTCCAAGACCACTTTGGACCTGACACGTTGAAGATGGACGCACCCCCTTTACCCTGGGCTTCCCACTGACTTTTTCCACCCACTCACTGCCGCTGAGTCAGCAAGAAATAACCGTTTTCACGTTTAAGACCCCGCGGTTTTGGTATTGGGTCTATTTGTTACCGCAGCCGGTGTGACACTAACTAATACACTTGGGCAAGCTAGTAAAGCTTTCTGAGCCTTGTTTTATTCATCGCAACAAAGGATGGACACATGTTCTCATGAGGATGCATTTACATAGTTAGGGTCTCTTTTACAACAGAACTCGTACGAAACAATACCGAGATCCATGTGTCCCTCACACAAGAACCCAGGCACAGGCCGTTCTGAGCTGATATGGGGGGCTCCATGATGCCAGAAACTGAGGTCCCTTCTCCCTTACTGCTCTGCTGTTGTCGAGGTATGGCTCCGTCCACATGGTCCCCGATGGCTCACTGTGATACTTGCACGCCAGCCAGCATGGAAAAGGAAAAGGACGTGGCCCTTCCTTTTAAGGGCGAGATTCGAAATCTGCACATATGTCATCTCACTCATGTCCCGCTGCCTAGCTAAAAGGGAGGGGCGAAGCATGCTGCCTTTATTCTGGACAACGGTGTGTGCAGCTTCAAGTCAGGGGTCCGACCCTGTGAGAGGGAAGGGAGAATGGACGCCAGAAGAATCTAGCAGTCTCGTACAGACGTCAAGCATTTAGCACGAGGCCTGACCAGCAGCGAGGGCTCGATGGATGGCAAGAATCATCATTCGACCAACCCCCACCCTGACGCCTCCGTTTTCCAGGCTCCCTCACACCTCCGCACCCCAACCGCCCAGACTCTACCTCCTTCAGTGTGCATGTGGATGAGAGCGTCCGCAGCACTCTAAGGCCTTCATCAAGCACGTCACAGACACCAGCTTGGACAGGGGCCTGCCCACCCTCCACGCGGGTGCTGGCCAGGGTCAGCCTGTGGCCTGGGCCCCCATCGAGCCGCGCCTCTGTGGTCTTGGTGACAGCGACACATCCTCGACACTTGCTTCTCTAAGCCCAGATGTCGGCCACATGAAGCCTAACGACCTGCAGCTGGTCGTCGGGCATCTTCGGACTCCCAGAGGCCCATGTCAGAGACTGATAATGATTATAATAATAATTGCTACCATTTAGTGCTTGCCCATGGCCTGGACGCCAAATGGGGCCCTTTACACGATTGCTGATTTGCACAGCAGACCGGGAGTGGGGAGGTGTGTTCTTTACCTTATAAATGAGACACTTGAAGCTCCAATAAACAGACTTGCTTAAGTCCACATGGCAAGTAAGTTACCGAGGCAGAATCTGAACCCAGAGCTCTCTTACCCCTCATCCCCGTTCTCTAAAGCGGCCATAGTGAAAGGCCTGCAGCACCCGCGGTGAGGCTTCTGTCATCTGCCTCCCCAGCGCCCATGCCCCTCTTCTCTCGGGAGAGCTCCCGGCGCCCTTGTGTGTCTGTGGGAAGGGGAGGGCCACCTCCCCACACTGGCAGTCCGTGCGGTCTGGGCAGGCTCACCACGGGCCCAGAAGTGGAAGGCATGGCTCAGGCCTAAGCGTTACACCTCATGGCCAGTGGGTTTGTGACCATCCGAGGGGCCCCTGGCTAGATAGATGACCCCGAATCGGAGAGCACGTGAGGCTTGGTCCTGAGGCAGCCAAAGTGGGAGGCCTGAAGGATGAGGGCAACGAACACCGGCAAGCAGATTCGGGGAGAGACAAGAGGAAGGCACGTCCCGGAGGTGCCCCTGACTGCCCGCGCCAGGCCCTGCTTGAGCGGGAACTACCTGAGCTGTTTGGTGACATGAGCCCAAGGCCGTGCATGTAGGAAATGGCTGAGCTGGGGCTGGAAGCAGGTCTGGAGCACCTGCCCAAGCACCAGAAGAAAGATGGTGGCCACGCTGCAGCCACCAGGGTGGATGCCACTCTCCCACGTCCCTTTTCCTCAATGTCACCTGGAACCTCCAAGGCAGTCCCAAGGCCTATTCCTTTAGGGCCAATGTGGCCTTGAGCAAACAGATAAATAGTCATAGTAGGCCAAGTAAAAACAAATGACATAGCATCTCTCACCACTATGTTGTACACCTGAAACGAATATAATTTTGCATGTCAACTGTAATTGAAAAATAAAAAAATATTTTGAAAAATAAAAGAAAAAGGCATAGTATTTCTCATACTGTTTGGAGCAGACACCCTCACTAGGTTGCACTTAGGGATTTTACCCATGCACTGCCAGAGGCGTCACCCTAAGCCGTTGAGGGTGCAGGTGCGGGCGCTGACGGCGCTTGATGCCCCTAGGGATTTCCAGCGTGTCAGGGTTTGCTGAGCTTCAGGTGCCCCCCTGGGTGCTGGCCAGCCAGGGGTGAGCAAACACAGAAACAGCCCCTGCCCTGGAAGAGCTATGGTCTACCGTCCCGCGGAAATTCCTGCACTCAGCAGCTGAGCAAAAGAAGCCAGACACAGAAGCATTTTCTGAATGATTCCATTTACGGGACGTGCTAAAACAGGCAAACTATAGAGAACGAAATCAGATGAGCGGTGGCCTGGGGTAGGGGATGTAGGGGCTGAGTGCGAAGGGGCCCGAGGGAACCTTCTGTAACAGAGGCAATGTTCTCTATCCTGCCGGGGTGGCGGTGACACAGAAGGTGTCCACACTGATAAGCTCACTGAACCACGCGCTTGGAACGTACGCATCGATCGCATGTGAGGTGCATTCAGCAAGGTCAATTTTAGAAAAAACATTCCTAGTTACAGGGAAAATCAGAGTGCGCTTGGTCTCCTAGGAGGGGAGACTTTTTGAGAGAGCACTGACATCTTTTCGACGCTCAGGGTCCCTCGGTCTCAGTCTGGCCCTGCCGGACACCGTGGCCGTCTTCCCACTCCCCAGGGCCTCCTTCAGCGCTGTGGCTCCAAAGCCCCCGAATGAATTCAGGGTCCCGTGTACCCTCCTCATCTCCTTGCTCTTCTTGGTCTACAATCTGCAGTGCCGACCACATGACCTCGCCACATCCTTGATCCATATTTTCCCACAGCTCCTCGGACGGAGACCGCGCCCTGCCTATCCAATACCCGTTCTCCTCTTCTCCCGCAGGAAAGGAGCCCGGGTTTCGGTAGGATTAGCAATGGGCCCAGTTGAGAAACTACATTTCAGCCCTTTCAGATTCATGTCTAAATTCTGTCCAACAGAGTGGGGGTGGGAATCACTGGGTGGGGCTTCCAGGAAAGCACATTTACTCAAGGGTTGACTCAGCTAGGAGGCCCTTTTCACTTTCTTCTTCCCATTCCTCTTTCTTCCTGACTGGAATGCTAACGTGATGGCCGGAGCAACAGTGGCCATCTAGCGTCCAAGAAATGGAAACAGGTACTAAGGATGGTGGAGCTGACAGATAAAAGACTCTGGGAGGCTGATAACATTGTGGACATTAGCTCACTCAACTGCCTACCTCTGGATCCTTTTAAAAGAGAGAAAAATACCTATCTTGCTGAAGTCGTGGTTATTCTGTGTCTCTCTTACAGAGAGCTAAAGTAAGTCCTACCTATTATAGTGCCTAAGTCCCCTCTGATAAAGTATCGAATTCCCCAGCATGGCTTACGAGGCTGTTCGTGCTCTAGCCCTCTGGGTCTCCATGGATGAACTTCAGTGCATTCATTAAATTACGTGCAAAATTGTGTTGTGCGTATGTGTATGTGCGTACGTGCGTTTTCCCCTAGAAAAGAGATCAACAGTTTTCATCAGATATTCAAAGGAACCCGTGACACCTGGCCCCCCGAATGTGTTCAATCTTGTATAACAATCTCGCTTTAGGCACGCATGATCACCCCCCTTTTATACATGAGGAAACGGATTCTGAATGTTTAAGCAACTTGTAAAGGGCTACACTCCGGGCAAGTGAAGGGAGAGAGAATAATGGACGAGTTTGGGGAAAGAGAACCCAGAAAAGCACCCCAATGTTTCTCACAGGTGGAGGCCAGGGCGGAGCGTCTGCAGTCTGGGCCCGGGATGTCCTGGGGCTCCCCCGAGGCCTGCTGAGTCTCTCGGCCAGTGTGGCTTCCATCACCAAGGGCGACCCTTTCACTGAGTTGTCTGCCTTCTGTTCTGTCTGACCCCAGTGTTCTCCAGCTGGTTTCTCAGGCACTGAAAGGCCCCAGCTTTTGGAGTCATCTTGTCAATCTGATTTGTTGCTCTGTTTGATTTCTGGGTTACCCCTGAGAGGGGCACAGCCCCCATGTTCCCAGGGTGCATTCGAGCGTGCGCTCGGAGCCTTGCTTGGTGGCCGCAGTAGGGCTTAACTGGCCCAGCTGACTCACGACCCCTGTCTTTGCTCAGTTCTAGGACAGAGTCGACATAACACTGAAGAGCCACAGGTTTGCCAAGCACCTGGCGTGCTCAGCCCCCTATCGATCCTCAAAGAGTCCTTTTGGAAGCATCTTCTCAGACTCGTGGGGCACCATTTTGAAGAATTCTGTGCAACAGACATTTTTCTTCCTACGTTTAGGTGCCCAGCATCTGAAACTCTGTCCCATATTTGGGGAGCCTCATGCCACATAAATCTCAGCTTGAAGCTGGGTCTGCCTTCCTCATTTCCCCAGCCACCCTGACAGGGCACCGAGACCAAGGCACCACCAGCCATCCCTTCATGTTGCCAGATGGGAGCTGGTGACACCAAGAAGAGAAATAATGGAGAAACTGCCCCCGTGGAGGCAGCTGGACTGCCAGAAATATCTCACTTCTGGCACCAGCCCCCTGATGGCCAGTGCGGGACATCAGCAAGGCGATTCGTGACATCTAGACCTCAGTGGCTAGAGCGGTAGCAGTGTCTTTGCGAGACAGGTTCCGTCGCCTGATGATGGCCAAAGTTCCACCTGCCCTTACTTCTAAGCCTAGTTTCCTTTCATTTTGTAGATGGGGAAACTGAGGTCCCATTAAGCATAGACATTATTTTGGGACTATTATCCAGGTTTCTCAAGCTCCCGTTGAATGCACTTTTCTCTGAGCTATATTCATGTCACCTACATTTCCTATATTTAGGAAATACACTAAAGCCACATAAAAATATCAGTCCTTAATTCTATGCCACGAGACTGTGTCATTCCATAAAACAGGCATTTACGTAGCACTCCCTGTAAACCCAGGAGCCGTGCAGGCGCTGGGAGAAGGTACTAGCTATGGTCTTATAATGAACCATCCTTAAACTGAGTGGCTTTTTGTTTTTGCTTACGAGTCAGCTGAGTGGTTCTACTGGTCTTAGCTACCGCTTGTTCATGAGTCTGCAGTCAGCCGTGTGCCCACCAGGACACTCTGCTCACCTTGTCTGGGATCTCTCCCACGCTTGGTGAGTTGGCTGCAGGATGGTCTGCGACAGCCTCGGTTGGGCTGTCCTCCACCTGGACCTCACCCTCTGGCAAACTAGCCTAGGCTGGTGCTTATGGTGATGACAGGACCCCAGAGACCAAGTGGAGGCGCTCAAGGCCTCCTGAGACCAAGGCTTGGGTCTAGCACCCCTCACTTCCACGGCATCCTATTGGCCAAAGCAAGTCACATGTCAGCCTCAGGGGGGACGAAAAGAATCTATTTTCATTTCATTGTCTTAGGTTTTGTCATGAGAACATTCCTGAGCCAATGATGGTGGCAAGAGGAACAGGACATCTACCTGGCTCAAGTCTCAATCTCTTAACCTGACCGCACACCTTGAGAGCTGCAGAAGAGGAGAAAATGGACGATGAGGAGGAAACGGCCATGGTTATGACAAGAGGACTCCACCTGTGAAATCGGATTATTTTCAAAGGCCCGAGAGATGACCGATTCCTTCCAGAATTTTATTCTTGTACTTCTAATGACCAATTCAAATTTATAATCATTAAATGACTGATGATTGGAGAACTATCTAATCCATTTTCCAGATGCGAAAATTGAGGCCTTACTATGCAGTACTTACAATCGCTCTTATATTTTTATTTTACTGGTTCTAAGATGTACCTTTTTTTTTTTTTTTTACATGTTAGTATCTCTGAACATGGGCCGCGTGGGAGTTATTAAGCTTTCCAGAAAATACGCTGGTTGTCTTCGCCCTGGAAACGTGGAGGCGCCGCACATCTCCACTCACACAGCCCTTTGAAGTGAGATGTGCCACGTAACTTGCGTCGGCTCATAGTGCGGTTTCTGAGCGGAACCCTCGAATTGCCAGTTCAGTCTGTCACTCACCTCCGCTGCCGCCACTTGATCGTGGGAGCACACGACAAGATGGAGCCTCCACTAGTCTGAGTTCCTGTTATGAATTGTGGCTCCTCAAAATTCCTATGTTGCATTCCTAACCCCTAGTACCTCAGAGTGGGACTGCATTGGGAAAAAGGGTCTTTAAAGAGGGAATTACCTTAAAATAAGGTCATTAAGCTGAGCCCTAATCCAACGTGACAGTGTCCTTATAAGAAGAGATTAGGACACAGACAGGCACAGAGAGAAGACCATGTGAAGACACAGGGAGAAGACAGCCATCTACAAGCCAAAGAGAGAGGCTGGAGAAGAAACCAACCTTGCCAACACCTTGACCTTGGACTTCTAGGCTCCAGAACTGTAAGACAAGACATTACCACCATTCAAGCCACCTGGTCTGTGGTACTTTTTTATGACAGTCAGAGCAAATTAATATAGTCCCCAAGAGACCACAATGAGCAGAGTCCTCCCACCCCCTGCATTTTACAAGCAACATAAGTTAGAAATACACTTGGTTGTATGAGCCACCGGAGCTTTGTATGGCTTGTTACTGCAGCATAACCCACTCTATCCTAACTGAAAAGGATGCATCTCGCAGTTGATATAAGAAAGCAATGTGCCAGTTTCACGGGCAACCGTTTTTCTTTCTTAGAGTCAATACAACAATTACCTTGCAATCAATATCATTTGATATTAGTTGAAACATGCCGCATGCAGCACTTAATAGTTGATCAACTACGTATATGTCCATTACTACTTTGCATTTCCATAAAACAACAATTGTAGAAGAAATAACAGTAATAGTAACAAGAAAACTGGCTAACATATTCAAGCACTTCCTTCGTGACAGCTACAGCACTAAGCACTTTCCATTCTTTATATTTTTAATCCTCTCAAAAAACCTATGAGGTAGTTTATCTCTTTTAAATGAGGACACTTAAAGAGGTAAAATGACCCCTCGTTTCCCTCCCTCAGTAAACTGTAGAACTCAAACCGAGGTCTCTAAACCCAGGGACTCTGCTGCATCCCATCAAGTTATCAATCAATAAAATCTTTCCTTTTATTTTGTAAATATCATGTGTCTTTTATTTTGGAATATGCACTATACTAAATAGTAATAAAACTTTTATTTTCTAGTTTAGTAATTTCAGCTTTCCAGTGAAATCTAGAGAGCTTTTCTCATTCATCTGACTTAATAGAACTTCAGATATCTAAATACATGTAGTCACCTGCTGCCTATAAATGTGGTGGAATTTGTTACGCGTAATATCCTTAGTACATGACATGCCATTTTTTTTTTTTTGTTCTGGTTAGAAAAACAACCATTCTCTACAAACTGTGGGATGATTTATTCGATTGTTGTTATTCATGGCTAGGAAAACCTTAGAATGCTCAAAATAAGCAAAAACATTTCTACAGCTGCTACAGATGTTCTTCTCCCCAGTACAAAGTTGGCATGAACCACGGTGATCATACAGAAGTGCCAGCCTCCTAGCGAAGCCATTAGCACTTTGAAGCAGCATGTGCTAACCCGCGGGGGTGTCCTTGCGAAAACTCCGATGACTGCTTGAGTGCCCAAGCTAACCTCTGACCCTGAAGTCGGCCCTGATCTCTGGGGCCCCTCGTATGCAACTGCACCCTTTCTCACACAACCGGAGCTGTGTGGAGCAGGGAAGGATGAGGTGTTAAGAGAGTCCTAATGAGCCATGTTACAGATGTGTAAAACAGCTGGGGGATGATGTCACTACACTCACCCTGCCGCCTCTGCTACTTGCTGCCGTTATTAGAAACAGACACTGGAGGAGGGCACCTAGAATACACGCCCGTCCCTTCGCGACCACTCTCTGGTCCTAATTAGGTAGACGCGGCCCCAGCTGCTGCACATAAACCTCACCAGGTGACTCCGAGCCGCCTAGGTTTATAACCCAGATGAGCTCTGCTCCAGCTTGCACTAGAAAGATGCCATCTTCAGTGACAGATTTATTGTACTTGTTACATTGTGAGCCTGACCCCTGGGTGGGTGGGGAGAAAAATGAAATTTTCAGAGAAAAGATCTGAAAAGGACTGCAATTAATCACAAACTCTGAAAAGTGTTCAATTAAGACTGCAATTCTTAAAGCGCCTGATGTCTGATGATGTCAGATTCTGTCACGGCTGTGAGTTTAAGACTTGTTTTCCAAAACAAACATTAAGAATCATCCTGTCTTGTTGCTAACTCCAAACGTACATTCTTCCCC
>NW_011888960.1:1113948-1117375 GCF_000151845.1 Pteropus vampyrus
TACCTTAAAATAAGGTCATTAAGCTGAGCCCTAATCCAACGTGACAGTGTCCTTATAAGAAGAGATTAGGACACAGACAGGCACAGAGAGAAGACCATGTGAAGACACAGGGAGAAGACAGCCATCTACAAGCCAAAGAGAGAGGCTGGAGAAGAAACCAACCTTGCCAACACCTTGACCTTGGACTTCTAGGCTCCAGAACTGTAAGACAAGACATTACCACCATTCAAGCCACCTGGTCTGTGGTACTTTTTTATGACAGTCAGAGCAAATTAATATAGTCCCCAAGAGACCACAATGAGCAGAGTCCTCCCACCCCCTGCATTTTACAAGCAACATAAGTTAGAAATACACTTGGTTGTATGAGCCACCGGAGCTTTGTATGGCTTGTTACTGCAGCATAACCCACTCTATCCTAACTGAAAAGGATGCATCTCGCAGTTGATATAAGAAAGCAATGTGCCAGTTTCACGGGCAACCGTTTTTCTTTCTTAGAGTCAATACAACAATTACCTTGCAATCAATATCATTTGATATTAGTTGAAACATGCCGCATGCAGCACTTAATAGTTGATCAACTACGTATATGTCCATTACTACTTTGCATTTCCATAAAACAACAATTGTAGAAGAAATAACAGTAATAGTAACAAGAAAACTGGCTAACATATTCAAGCACTTCCTTCGTGACAGCTACAGCACTAAGCACTTTCCATTCTTTATATTTTTAATCCTCTCAAAAAACCTATGAGGTAGTTTATCTCTTTTAAATGAGGACACTTAAAGAGGTAAAATGACCCCTCGTTTCCCTCCCTCAGTAAACTGTAGAACTCAAACCGAGGTCTCTAAACCCAGGGACTCTGCTGCATCCCATCAAGTTATCAATCAATAAAATCTTTCCTTTTATTTTGTAAATATCATGTGTCTTTTATTTTGGAATATGCACTATACTAAATAGTAATAAAACTTTTATTTTCTAGTTTAGTAATTTCAGCTTTCCAGTGAAATCTAGAGAGCTTTTCTCATTCATCTGACTTAATAGAACTTCAGATATCTAAATACATGTAGTCACCTGCTGCCTATAAATGTGGTGGAATTTGTTACGCGTAATATCCTTAGTACATGACATGCCATTTTTTTTTTTTTGTTCTGGTTAGAAAAACAACCATTCTCTACAAACTGTGGGATGATTTATTCGATTGTTGTTATTCATGGCTAGGAAAACCTTAGAATGCTCAAAATAAGCAAAAACATTTCTACAGCTGCTACAGATGTTCTTCTCCCCAGTACAAAGTTGGCATGAACCACGGTGATCATACAGAAGTGCCAGCCTCCTAGCGAAGCCATTAGCACTTTGAAGCAGCATGTGCTAACCCGCGGGGGTGTCCTTGCGAAAACTCCGATGACTGCTTGAGTGCCCAAGCTAACCTCTGACCCTGAAGTCGGCCCTGATCTCTGGGGCCCCTCGTATGCAACTGCACCCTTTCTCACACAACCGGAGCTGTGTGGAGCAGGGAAGGATGAGGTGTTAAGAGAGTCCTAATGAGCCATGTTACAGATGTGTAAAACAGCTGGGGGATGATGTCACTACACTCACCCTGCCGCCTCTGCTACTTGCTGCCGTTATTAGAAACAGACACTGGAGGAGGGCACCTAGAATACACGCCCGTCCCTTCGCGACCACTCTCTGGTCCTAATTAGGTAGACGCGGCCCCAGCTGCTGCACATAAACCTCACCAGGTGACTCCGAGCCGCCTAGGTTTATAACCCAGATGAGCTCTGCTCCAGCTTGCACTAGAAAGATGCCATCTTCAGTGACAGATTTATTGTACTTGTTACATTGTGAGCCTGACCCCTGGGTGGGTGGGGAGAAAAATGAAATTTTCAGAGAAAAGATCTGAAAAGGACTGCAATTAATCACAAACTCTGAAAAGTGTTCAATTAAGACTGCAATTCTTAAAGCGCCTGATGTCTGATGATGTCAGATTCTGTCACGGCTGTGAGTTTAAGACTTGTTTTCCAAAACAAACATTAAGAATCATCCTGTCTTGTTGCTAACTCCAAACGTACATTCTTCCCCCCTCATTAAGCTAAAAAAGGAACCTTTAAGTGCCTACTATGTGCCAAGTGATTACATAGAGTAGCTCGTTTAGTCCTTCGACAACCCTAGGAAAGATGATTGTTGATGAAGCTAGGCTCAGAAAGGTACAGTGACATTGAACTATAATCTTGCAATAATATATTTTATGTGACGTTGTACAATATTAACTCTAAGCAGCCTCCGATAAGTTAAGAATGCACATTGTAATCTCTTTAGCAATCGCTACGAAACAAAAAGAGATATAGCTAAAACTCCAAGAGAGAAATTAAAGTGAAATACTAAAAAGTCTTTGACTAATCCAAGTAATGCAGGAGAAGAAAATAGAGGAAAAACAGATGCAAAGAATATAGAACCGTAAAAAAAAAAAAAAAAAAAATTAGTAGACCAAAATCTAACCATATCGATAATTACATTAAATGTTAGACTAAACTCTTATCAAAAACCTTCCCAAAAGGAAAACTTGAAGCACATATAGTTTCGCCAGTAAACGTTAACAATTATTTAAGGAAAAGTAATATAGATCTTATACGAAACTCTTGTTTTATGAAGTCAGCATAACCCTGTCACCAAAATCTGACAAAGATATTACAAGAAAAGAATATTACAGACCAATATGTCTCATGAACATAGACAAAAAAATTCTTACTAAAATACTAGAAAATTACATCCAGCAACACGTAGAGAGAAAACTACATAAACTAACTGGACTTTATCCCAGGAATGCAAGGTTGGTTTAATATTCTAAAGTCAATGAATGTAATTAACCATTCAAATATCTAAAATTATTTAACTGACAAAGAAAAAGCATTTGCAAAATTTACTACCCATTCACTGTAAAAACTTAACAAACTAAGAATAGAAAAAAATTTCCTTGCTCTGATGAAGGCCATCTGTGAAAATTTACAGGTAATGTCAAACTTAATAGTGAAATATTAATCACTTTATCCTTCAGATCAGGTACAAGGCAAAGACGTCTCTGTTTTCAGAATTTATATTTATCATATTACTGGGAGTCTTTATCTAGGCAACAGGCAAGAAAAAATAAGAGACACAAACGTAGGAAGGAAACAAGTAATCTCTATTCAGAGATGACATAATTGTTTGTGTAAAATCCTAAGAAATGCATAAAACAAAACAACTCTGAGGACTATGAGTGAATTTATCAAGGTCATAGGATACAAGGTCAATATTCAGAAATCAATTATATTTCTATGTATTAGAGGCAAACACTGGAAAATAAAATTTGGAGAAACCTCATTTAAAATAGTATCAAAAATTAAATATTTAGGAATACATTTAACAAAAGATGTATAAGATCTTTACACT
>NW_011888960.1:1118326-1120341 GCF_000151845.1 Pteropus vampyrus
GACCTCCTTTCCTGACTCGACGAAGGGGTTAAAAACATTTTCCCCTCTCCCCGCAGATGCCCCCTCTGGGGTAAGTGAACTCAGCTTTTCCATGTTTAAACCAAACGCCTCAAATTCCTTCCTGGCAGGTGTTCATGGATGAGAACAAATTAGGTTTTGAAAATATTTTTGCCACAAGTCTCAGGCCTGCAACGTAGGATCGTGTGGGAAGTCCAGGGCCGATGAAAAGGAGAAGTAATAACGCATGGAATTCGGAATCAGAAAGGCCTGGGTTCGAATCCAGCGCTGCCACTCACCAGCTGTGCAGCTTTGGGCACGTTGCACGGCTCCCTGAGCCACTGTGTCCTCGTGTGGAAAACAGGTACACATGTGTCCCTCATGGGGGCGTCTGGGAATCTGACAAGATGTCACATGTAAAGGGCCTGGCTCATACTTAGCGTTTAATAAACAGTTGTGTATTAGTCAGGGTTCTTGACTGCAAGCTGTGTGGTAACCAAATGGAATTTACTGGAAGGCTATCAGGGGCTCACAGACTTGGCAGAGGGTGGTAATGAAGTCTGGAAAATGGCCAGAAACCAAGAGATCGCTGGAGGGTTAAGCGAGGAACAGGGCCTCAGTAAGGTCGTGGGACTAGATGGCCAGCAGGCCACCGCCACCACTGTCCCAGAGTGCCACCAGCCCTTCCTCCCAGCCCAGAGTCACTCACTGAAGGTGCCAAGTCCTGGAGGGAACCTCTAGTCCCCCTCGCCTGGATTATATGCCCAGCGCTGGTTGTAGCTGGAGCAGAGAGAGGGAGAGCGGGCTGCTCACGCTTCTGTGGAGGAGGCGGGCGCACCTCCCAGGACTGCCCACGGTGGCAGAGGGCTGGGTCTCCATGGAGAAACTGAGGTGCTGTCAGAAGACAGGCCGGTTGTGGAACAGCCCCACACTCACAAACACTCACTGAGAGTGTCACTACTTAAATCCAAGAGAGAAGGCAGATACTTCTCAATCAGTTTGGGCACAGTTACGTGGCGTGGTGGGAAAGGGTGAGCTTGGGTTTCCAGCAAACTCCACAAATTGGGGTGAGGGAAGCTGAGGCGGGCAGTGCCCAGGTCTCCACGGATCTGCCTGTGTGACCTTGGACCAGCAACTCCACCCGCCTGAGCCTCTGTTCTGAGCGGGAGATGTTCCACCTAGAACATCCCCCGGGAAAAGAGCACGCACGTGGCAAACACGGGGCCTTTGCTATGGGGACTGCAATGCCTTTGGCACAGAGAAGTAGACAGGCTTCTCCCGAAGCTGAGAAACAGTGGGGTGCGTATGCTGCCCATGTGGTACGGGGAGCTGGAAAGGCAACGGCTTTTCAGAGAGGGCACAGACACCTGCTAAGGAGCTGAGCCTGGGCTCTCCTGGGGCTTCCAGCGAGAGCACACTGTTGTTAATGGCTCTGGAAGCCAGGGCTATGTACTCCTCCCCTAACATGAGGATGCCGCTGCACCCAAAACACTCCCCGAATAAATGTAGGTTCTGTCTTCGGAGGTTTTCCAGGGCCATTGAGCAACTGACCTATTTCACAGCCCAGAGCTTCCCGTCCCACCCGCTCACGATTCTGCTAACTTGTCAGAGAAACCCCGGCCCAGCTTCACGTAACTCGAGAGCTGCCCAGGGCCGTCACCCTCTGGAAACAGAATCCGGTTCAGTGAACACATTCGAGACAGAGCAGACATACACATCTCTCTCTTTCTTTTTTCTGGAAGACAATTTTCTGCAGTTAGCCACAAGGTCCGTTTTCTAAATGAGAAAATAATGGCTGGTATGCAGCAGTCTGGAGCCCGAGCATTTATCATTGATTAACTCCACAGCATTTATTAAGCACCTCTTCTACACGGAACACTCTAGCACATGCCTTCGGGATGACAGAAGAAGGCAAGACACAGGTTTGCTCTGCCTCTTATTTTCTCCAGGTTTCCAGATTTTTCTACTCTCATTGTTTGCTTCCAATATAACATAGGGTGAACTTTGTCACTTTCTTG
>NW_011888960.1:1120391-1128633 GCF_000151845.1 Pteropus vampyrus
GTCTGGAGCCCGAGCATTTATCATTGATTAACTCCACAGCATTTATTAAGCACCTCTTCTACACGGAACACTCTAGCACATGCCTTCGGGATGACAGAAGAAAGCAAGACACAGGTTTGCTCTGCCTCTTATTTTCTCCAGGTTTCCAGATTTTTCTACTCTCATTGTTTGCTTCCAATATAACATAGGGTGAACTTTGTCACTTTCTTGCTCAAAACCATTTGACTCTCCACTTGACCTTCAAGAGTCTCTTAGCACAATTTACAAAGTCTTTCAGGATCTGGCTCCACTTCTTCGGCCTTTCTTCCTTCCCTGTCCTACATGCCTTCTACCTCCAGCTATTCACTCATTTATTTTCCATTCATTCATTCATTTCCCCAATACTTAAAGGAGCAGCCGCTTTAAATCTGATCCTCTGCAGCTTTAAATCTGATCTTCCTGCAGACAGAGCAGGAAGGCACAGGACAAATGAGATCCCTACCCTTAAGAAGCTTACATCCTAGAGCACGCAGGAGCGGTTCGGACCATGAAAAGTGCCACAGGGAAAACGCACGAGGGTAAAGTGATAGAGAGTGACGGGGAAGGGGCTGGGCACCTTCGGGTCAGGTAAGCATTGAAGGCGGCGATGCTTGAGTTAAGAACCAGCCCTTCCAAATGACTTACAATTCGTGACTGTCCGATGCGTGATCCACCCTCGGTGCAGGTATGTGTGCCACTCACCGCCTCCTCCAAAATGCCCACCCCGCCCCCCAATTCCTCTTCTGCCTTTAAGTCCGATTCAGTGTCACCTCCACAGGGGAACCATTTGCAATTCTGCCAAGGAGCGCCCCTTCTCTGTGCTCCTCAGATGCCCCGAGCCTGTCTCCACTGCGGCACACACACTCCGTCCCCATGACATCCAGCTTCAAGAGAGAGGGGGCCCAGGGTCTGCCCCGGCCTCATGGGGGGAACCAGGGAAAGGAGTGGGGGGGGGACCCTGTCAGGGTCTGAGCTCGGGGAACATCGATAATTTTCCCAGCATTTTTTGTTTGATTAAATCCCAAAGGACATGTTTTTCCCTCCAACTCCTTGTCCCTTTAACTTCTAAGCCATATGGTTCTGATTCATTTATACTTAACTAATTACAACATTGGTTTTGTAAGAGCTATTTGATGTCCGTGAGTTTTCTAAGCCCTTTCATATAATTTTCTAACCCTCTTTTACTGTGAAACCCGAAGTGTGGTCTTTCGCCAGAAGTAAACAGCGTCCAGCGCCAGAAGGTTACCGTTTGGTCTTGGTTTGGTCACAAGGACCAGGCCTTGTGGTTACGAGGCCTCGGAATTTGGCAAAATGTGTTTTCTGACTCCCAGTGAAATTCTGAAAAGGTTCTCAGAAAAATAATGAGAAGAGAACACGTAAATAAGACAAGCAGCTCTTAAAACGCAAGGCCCTTCCCCTCAGAGAAGCCCTCTTGCAGTCATGGTCTGCTCCGGCCCACCCCCAGGAACAGGGGCAGGCATTTGATTTCTCCGTAAAGTCCAGAGGCATTTTCACCTCCCCATCCTGCCCTGCCTCTTAAGACCTTTGAAAGCGACACTTGTGTGAGCAGGTAGGGGTGTATGGGGATGCCAGTGTTCCGGCCTCGTGGGGCCACAGAGCAACTCTATTTTTGTTGCAGGAGACGAAAGAACTAACCCTAAGTGAGGGCCTGCTGTGTGCCCGGCGCTCTGCAATGCCAAGGCCATGCAAGGGTGAGAAACGCGAGCCTCACTCGACGGAGGTCAGAGTCCAGAGTTATGATAAGATGCAACAGCAGCTACCATGGACCAGCCACCTCGTGCTCCCAGAACGTTATTTCAACATCTGTGCTGACCGTGGAATGCTGGCGTTCTTCATATATCACTCGCACACGAGGAACGTGACTCTCTGAGAGCTGAAATGACACAGTCGGTCAGCAGCAGAATTGGGAGAGGAACTCAAGTCACTCTAACCTCAAGGACCACAGCCCATGGAATATGGCACGAAACGTACGGGGAGGCCCATGGACTCTAAGAAGGGGCATGCCGGGAATAAGGCCACGGACCATCGCTGTAAAGTAAGACGGATGAAGCCGGGGTAGAGGAGAAAGCTTGGCAGACAGAGACAGGAGCTGATATTGTTGAATAATTGCCTACTGTGTGCTGGGCACCCCAGCCTCTAGGGGTCAGCCCACCCACATCAGCGAGGCCGCTTGCCAGAAAAGAGGAATGTTAGAGTTTAGCCCCGTTCCATCTGACTCCGAGGTTCTCTCCAACGCACCCGTACGGATGTGATGACCTCTCTGTCCCGCCGGCTTGATAATATAATCGTCGACTCCTACATTCAGCCAACATCTGTGTAAAGCGGGACCCTTCCGATAAAATCAAGAGAAGGCCTCTGTGAGACAACGTAAATAAATGCTGAGCAGGGGAAGGAGCTCGGCCCCGAGAGAGCGATGGAATAATGGAAACCGGATCAGGAATGATTAACAATGGAAAAGCTGTATGAAACGCAATCACCCCGACAGTAACTGTGCGAAGTTTGCAACGAAAGAATGAGCACTGAGCACTCAGTGGCCCAATTTGGGTGGTACCCAAGCAAGCAGAAAAGTGAAACCGTGAGACCCAAAGTGTCTAGGTCGGTCACCAGAGAAGAGAGTTGGCAGGTGGATGATAAATTGCAGTTTTGTTTTAAAAAGAAATAAAAAAAAGAAAGAGGAGAAACCCTTTACAGAGGTCTGTCGAGGCTCAGCCATTTTTAAATAGGTTTATCTCATGTAGCACATTTTCTCATTCGACCTTTATAGGGTCCTTCAAAAACCGGCCTATTTCTCATCTCCATTTTACAGAGGAGAAAAATAAAAGCTCAGACATATAACATGACTGTCCCAAGGTCACAGACTTTGAAAGCATAAACTGGATTATGTCGCTGTCCTACATCAAAGCTTGATGGCTTCCCATTACTCCCTGAAGAAACCATAAACATCGTCCCAGGACCTCTAAAGACCCGGGTCCTGCTGACGCCTCTGACACAGCCTAAAACACTCTCTCACTTCCCCGAATGTCCTAGTCACACGTTCATTTCAGTGCCTTGAAGATACTGTTTTATTTCTAATTTGGGGTCTTCAGATACGCTGTTTCTCTGCCCACAAGAATATCCTTCCTCCAGCTCTTGATTCATCCGGTCTCTTTGACGGTTCAAACTTGCGCTCAAGTGACTTCTCCTTCAAGAAGCTTCCTTGACTGCACAGTCCACCATGAGCCTTCCCACTGCTCTCTGGAGTGGCCCACCTTTCATCACGGGCTGTGGGTAGTTTTATATTGGAGTGTTTTCTCATCTGTGGTCCATCTCCCCGCCTAGATCACAAGCTCCACGAGAGCTGACTTATTAGTTTGAACTCTAATATGAAACACCCCTTACTATGACTCGATGCGCATTCAGGACATGTTCAAATAGAGACTTCGCAAAGACATATCACCACTGCCCACTCACAGCCCCTCCTGAAGGGAGAGCCACAGGTGGGGCACATGACACCACAGCTGACTGGATGCCAGATGGACGGCAGATCGTCACGTGACCCCAGGTAGAGCTCTTTGGACCTGAGATGGCATCAGACCTAAGAATCCCTGACTGACCAGCACCCCGAAGGTTGCCATGAAAGGATGAGCTGGCCTATCCTGTTCCTCCTTCAGAACCTTCCTCTGAGAACCGAAACCAAAAGGTGTCATGTGGTCGTGCCAGGGCCTCGATGGGCCACCTGCTCGTGGAGATCTGGAGAAGCAGAACCCACGAGAAGCCAGGATGCAACAAGATCGGAGCCGACACAAGAGAACAGACGCAGAGCCTCCTGTCCCCAGGGCGGCCTTAGTTTCTGTCTGAGCACCAGTTCCAGTGCCCAGCAAGGCGACTCCTGCATTGCGCCTCCTTTCCCAGGAGGTAACTAACAGTTCTTCCATCGAAAAGCGATCTCCAAACTGAAGCACTCTCCAAGCCAAAGTTACACACCAAAAATGCAGCGAGAGGTTTGCAGCGTCAATATCCTACACACATGAAGTCTCACAGAATGTTTCCAGGTAACGTGTGCAGAAAACTGTGCTAGAGTTGTGATCCCCGTGACCTCTGCCACCAGTGTCTTTCCAGGGCAGCAGGTGTAGCAGTCATGGTTCTCCCAATTACAAGAGACAGAAAGCCAACTCCTACTGGCTTCAGGAACGGATGGATCCAGGTGCCCGAATGCACCTTCTGTCATCTCTTAGCTCTGCTTCCCTCTGCTTCAGCTTCATTCTCAGAGAGGCCTTCGCACTCAGTGAGCGCAGCAGCCTGACTTACATCCCTACCAGCAGAAGAGGAGTTTGCCTTTCCTACGAGTTCCACAGAAGTCCCAGGATTGCAGATCACTAGATGACTTGGGCACTTGGCCTTGAACTTTGGCCTGATGGAAGGAATGTTCTAATTGGGCAAGATCAGAACACGTGACCATCCCTGCCATGGGGACGGGGGAGGAAGGGAATAGAGAAGAGTCAGTACCCCCAAACACAGGGACCGAGTGAAGGTGAGGTGGTTTCCCCAAAGGAAAACTTGGGCTGTCACCAAAAAAGGGGAATAAATGTTGAGGAGGCAAAAATTCCAGATGCCCCCTTGTGAGAGTACAATGCACTAGGGGCAGAGGCCACCTGAGGAGACCCCTGCTCTCCTCCTCCAAGAGGGTTGTCTGATTATTAGAGGAAACTTGTAGCAGCTGGACCTGCACGAAAGCTTCTCCTAGGCCTGCTCTTTGGGATCACAGCCTCTTTTCCCCAGGGCACATTTATTTGAGGAACGTGGGCTCCTTCCTGAGATGCATCTGAAACAATCGAAGAGACAGAGAGCCTTCTAAGTAGATCCTAGGCTGGAAGTTCTGATCGTCACTCTGATACCTAACAGTCGGGTGACCTTGGGCAGATCATTCCACCCCTCTGAGCCTCAGCCTCCTAATCTATGAGATGTTAGTAAAATCCCCATTTGCAGGTTCGCCATGAGGATTTAATTCATTTATGCAGGTAGAGGACCCAGGACAGTGCCTAGTACAGCATGGCACTCAAGAAATGATGATGGTGATGATGATGATGATGATGATGATGATGGAGGAAAAGAAGATGGAGGAGAAAGAGGAGATAATTATGATATGGGGACCACTCTTGTCTTCAGATGCAGAGGCTCAGAGTTAGAAAGGATCGGAGAAAGTCACCTGGGCCATCCAACTCCTGTGATCTACCCACAGATCCTAAGAGATAGGATTTGACTTTGCCCAAGTTGGGGCCACCAAGGCTCAGAAGGAGGAGAAGCTTGCCCAAGGTCTCCCAGCCAAAGAAGTGGCAGAGATGGGCATGAAACCCAAGTCAGTTAGCTATGAAGCTGGGGCTCTCTACCAGAGCCTGCTCCCACCCAGCCCGTCGGCAAGCTCTTCCAGTCTAGCAGATCGTACGCAGTGCCTGCAAACGAGCACACCCGTGACTTTGTGACTTTGCCCCTGTGCATTGCGAGGGGGGGCCATTGCATCCAGGACCCTCACCTCTTTTTCTTTGGGCTTCTTTCTACCCTCAGTGAGCACCAGGCAAAAGAAAAGCTTCTATTTAAAAAGAAAAAAGCCCCACAAATTATAAGAGCCATCTATATGTCAAAGCAATTTCACATCTACCCTGAAATTCCTCTACTTACAAACATTCACAGATAAGAACAAAGCTATGCACCAAAGAAGTAGGCCAATCCGCCTGCTCCCCACAGATGGCGTGAAGCAGTCACGCACATCCATTTTAGTCTTGGCCATGGCGTTATTCATTAGTGTTGGCCCATGAGCTGTTTAAAGAAGTGTCTTCTTACCATGAAAAGAAGAAAGTCAAAGTGAAAACATCTTTGGATACATTTTTGAAGAGCTGAAAAGAACCAAGTAGAGCCAGAATCAATGCCAGCACATCACTGGTTCTTTGTGAAATTCAAGTTTACACAGACATGTACACTGTGGCAGCTTATATATAACGTCTCCTTGGACTTAAAAAGAAATGGACTTAAACACAGCCTTTTGGACGCGTTTGCACGTGGATGCTTTCTGAATTTCTATCAGCAGCAACGGCACTAAGCATTGCCTTATATTAACCAGACAATTAATGGTATTGTCTAGACATGACCCACACTTTACATCTCACTATGGGAAACACTGTTGGTTGCCTATGCAACAGCCATTCCTCTCCTTTTACTCCCTTCCTAGTGAAGTCTCTCTCCAATAATAGAAGTTGAAAACGGTAGATACTTTGTTAGGTTCCCTTGCATATGGAGTACCGGCCAATGAAATATAAGAAGAACTCTCTAGGGAACACCTTGATAAAAAAGAAATATATGCAGGAGGAGAAGCCTGGAGCTTCCTGCTTTGGATATTACACCGTGAAGGTGTGATGCCTGGGGCTGCCACAGCCTTTTTGCATGAAGCGACAAGCCTGAAGACAAAAGAAGCGACGGGCTGAAGATCACAGAGCTGAAGAATGGAACGATGTTGGCTTCTTGATGACGAGGTTGATCCATGAACCCACCTTAGCACACTCGCTTTTCAGACTTCCTGCCACGTATGAGAAAAAAAGCGTTTAATAATTAAGTACTATTAGCTGCGAATTCTATCCCTTGCAACTGAAATCATTCCAAATGATACACTTGTGAAACCGTGCTATATTTGAAGGCGCTAAGACTGAGAGAAGGCAAGTCTGCCCAACTCCCAGTGGCCACCTCCACCCGCGTGGGGTCCTAGCAGCCGTGTTTGTACCACGTGACCCCACCTCCTGGCCACAGATGATTGGACCAGGGATGGACACCTCACCCAAGCTGAGTCCATCTTAGTCTCTTTGCTGGGATTTGAGAACTGGGATTCAGAGACAACCAGATAGTCTCTGCACATAAATGTGGGAGCGATGTACACAGATACATGGAAAGGCTGCATGTGGACAAGTAGAAAGGAACAGAGAAGATGGACTTAATGGCTCTAGAAAGGAGAGCAAGATGGAGTAAATGGTCGTCTGGGGGCGCTGACCTTTTATTTCCTGGTTCCAGGCCCTCGTGATTTTCTACCTTTGTATTTTCCATTTTTGGGTTCAATGAAAGACTCCCATTTTCTTTGCTTGAAGTGGGAGTCTGTTTATTTCAGCCTTGCCGAGCCCCCGGGACGTTGGTGGTCAACCTGGAGTAGAATTCTCAGCTCCTGACTTGTTACTATATCTGCTGCCTCCCAAAACCATAACTGATATTTATTGAGCATTGTCTAAGTGCCAGGGGCCCCTCTAAAGCACTTCACATGTGTGATATTTAAACCTCAAAGCAATCCTATGAGATAGGTCCTATTATTAGCCCCATTTTCCAGAAGAGGAAACTGAGGCTCATAAATTTTAAATAACTTGCCTAAAACCACACAGCAAGCATGTGACTAAGCCAGGATTTGAACTCCAGAGCTCAAGCTTGTAACCACTTAGCTTTACTATCTTGCCCTCCGATTCCTTCTCCCCTTCATACCACCTAACGGACTGATGAAGTATCCAAATGTTTTCGGTGGGTACACCCAAATTGTCTCCTCTTTCGCTATAGCCCCCATATTGCCTTGTCCATACTTAGGAGCCCGGATGCTTAAGCATCTGTCTGAGGAATCCAAGAAGGCCTCCTGGAAGAGGTGTTATTTGAGTAAATTATTTAAAGATGAGTTAGAATTTGCCAAACGAACAGAATGGACAGAGAGTGTGTACTAGTCAGAGCTCATAGTTACAAGTACAGATGCTGACTCTGGCTCTTTTACACAGGAAAACAATTCATGAAAAGGATGCTGAGAGCTTACAGAACTGCTAGAAGGAATGAAGAACCACATCACGGCACCACGGCCGGCAGCATTACCCTAAATCGTGTCACAGAACTCGTTCAATGAGGGTCTCACGAGCACCCCCCCACCACCAGTGCCACAGCTCCCACCACCGACCCGGAGGGGTCCCCCAGGGCCTCTCTACTTTGCTTCAACAGCTCCTGATCTCAAGGCCAGGCCAAGTGCATCCGATTGTCACATGCCTTGCCCCAGCTGCAAGGGAGGCTGGGAAAGTAGGTGTTGGCACTCTCAGCACCCACCGTGTGGAACGGGCTCCGCAACTTCCAAGACTCGGGAAGAGCGTTCAGATGTTGGATGCCCAACAACAATGCCAAGTGTCCACTGCAGGGAACATTTAAGGCAAAGGGAAAAACCTTG
>NW_011888960.1:1131163-1133717 GCF_000151845.1 Pteropus vampyrus
CCCTGGCCCTGCTTTCCTGCCCCCAGGCCTTTGCTTCTGCTGGGCCCACCTCCCGGAGGGTGTTCCCCTGCTAACTCTACACGCCCAGGCCCTGTACTAGGTGCTGTCCAGGAAGCCTCCTTTGTCCCCACAGTTAAGAAAGGATCA
The DNA here is from genome assembly GCF_000151845.1 of Pteropus vampyrus. Classification (NCBI taxonomy): domain Eukaryota; kingdom Metazoa; phylum Chordata; class Mammalia; order Chiroptera; family Pteropodidae; genus Pteropus; species Pteropus vampyrus. Next base: position 1,131,311 of record NW_011888960.1, read on the forward strand.
CAGCATCTTGAAGACATATTTCTCCTTAATTCCTAGTAGTCAATGTTCATGCTTCATCCTCCCTCACGGACAGTGACTTTTCCAAGGGCTGATCTCCCTTCTTTTCAGACCCTCAGGGCCCAGCACAGGCCTGGCCCTCAGTGGGTGGCCAGCGAGTGGAATAAACATTCCGCCACCTCAGCCATAATCTCTCCTTCCTCTCGGCCTTCTGGCAGCTGCTCTCTCAGCCTGGCACACCCTTCCCACCACCCGCCACCAACGCCCATCTCCCCACACTGAGCCCTCGCTTAGCCTGGCTTCACAGGGTCACTTCCCCAGGGAGGCCTCCACTATCCCTAGGCCCAGAGAAGTCCCCTGCTACTTGAAGCAGTAACAGCTGGGCATCCTCTTTCACAGTCTTTGGCACGCGGCAGTGGAGCCTCCCCTAACCAGCCGCTACCTAACCAGCTCCCTGAAGTAAGAGACACTCGTCAGCGCCTCCCTCTGTGAGATACGCAGCTGATGTCCAGAGCGAGCGGAATGCTCCTGCCCGCCAGGTCCCGGTGGCTTTTCCTTTGGGCTGCCTTCCCCACACTCTCCCTATCCCTTTGTCCTTTCTGGCAGAGCCCACATCCCTTTATAAGAAACAGAAGATGCCAGTCGCCCGCTTTCCCAGGCTCCTTTGCAGCTGGGGCGTAGGCATGTGACCCATCCTGGCCAGTGGAAGCTGAGCAGCAGAGGGCTGGGCATTCTAGGAGAGATCTCCGCCCGCTCTTCTTTGCCGGATGCGATTGCATCTGCGTGGGACTACGACTCAATGCGGGAGCCATTCCGCGCCGTGAGGGGAGGCCTTCCTAGTCCTCTGAAGATGGCAGAAAGAAACCAAGGAAAAATACTCATAACCTGAGGACACGGCCGAGCCACTGCAGAAACTCAGACATTCCCTGCCTCTGGACTTCTTCCTATGTGAAATAATAACCATCTTCACTGGTTCTCACACTAGGGCCTGCACCCCTTAATAGGGCATGGCATTATATTAGTGGGTCATGACCAGTATTTTCTCTTAATAAGAAATAATTTAAAATAGTGAAAAATTCGTTAGCGTGCCCATGAACTTCGGCTCCTACCAGTTGAGTTGTTTACCGACCCAAAGGCCATTGTGTTTGTTGTCCAAATGGTTTACGGTGGATGGACTCAGTATTATAACTACATAATTTAATTAAACATTGTGCAAATTAATAAAATATGAGCATGAAAGGAAAATTGTCCTTTCTAAGTTGACTACTTTGGAAAGAATCAATAAAGGCAAGTCCCAGAAAACATATCTGTTTGATGGAGGTAAGGAGCAAACTAACAATTGGCGACAATGACCATAAAATCCTAGAAGGATTGTGCACTTGTATTAATTCATAAATACCTTGCTTCACTTTAAAGAAAGTGGTTTATGAAAACAAAAAACAAAAAAACTCCACTCTGCAAACTGAGACCCCAAGAAAAGACTCTTTCTTACATCAAAATACTGGTGAATGAGTATATATATGTTTTCAGTTGAACCATAAGGTTTAATGCATAGAGATATATTTTCATAATTTCTTAGAGTAACTAAGTTTTTTTTCAATTGACAGGCTACCCTTCCCTATGTCATTGCACAGGGAGCTTCTAGCATAATTGTGAAATGTCCCTTTCTAGGACTGACGGTAAACTCCACGAGAGCAGGAAACGTGACCATCTGGTTCATCACTTTACACCATAGCACAGTACCAGGTACACAGGAGATTCTTAATAGGTAGTGCCGGAATGGGTAAGTCACTGTACAAATGACGAAACAAACCCACCAAGCATTAGCTCATTTGATCCTCACGAGTTGGCCTTGTGGGATAAAGAGGGCTTATATAGTTTTATCCTAATATTGATAATGAATTAAGTGAGGTTTGGAAAGCATTGACTTAAGTCACACCACTAGTCCCGAGAGCCAAGCCAGACTCCCAGAATGCATACCTCGTGGGATTTCTCAGCTGCAGGAGGGTTTTGACGGGAGGGAGGCTATCATATTAGCAGAGAGGCTTCATCACATTTCCTCTTCCAGGACTCTGATTTTCTGATTTATTCAGAATGCCGAAAAGAATTCCTCTGTCTTTTGAGTCCCGTGAACATTTTAAGGGTTATTGGCGAGGCTTCATCGGGGCATTGGGCTTTTTAAGTGTGAGCCTCCAGCCAGAGGCCGTTTGTTTCCCCAAAAGAAGATGTTCCCACTTTTATAATAGGAATTGATTGGAAAGGATTATTTTTGACAGAAATTCACTTCTCAGCAGACGTTGATGAGTCGCATCTATTCAGTTGAGTAAGATTCTTGATCCTGCGTAGTCAACCAATTGATATGAAAGAATGCTATGTCCCTGGTTTAGCTGTGTTTCACTTTCTTTGAGTG
>NW_011888960.1:1133767-1135537 GCF_000151845.1 Pteropus vampyrus
ACTCTGATTTTCTGATTTATTCAGAATGCCGAAAAGAATTCCTCTGTCTTTTGAGTCCCGTGAACATTTTAAGGGTTATTGGCGAGGCTTCATCGGGGCATTGGGCTTTTTAAGTGTGAGCCTCCAGCCAGAGGCCGTTTGTTTCCCCAAAAGAAGATGTTTCCACTTTTATAATAGGAATTGATTGGAAAGGATTATTTTTGACAAATTCACTTCTCAGCAGACGTTGATGAGTCGCATCTATTCAGTTGAGTAAGATTCTTGATCCTGCGTAGTCAACCAATTGATATGAAAGAATGCTATGTCCCTGGTTTAGCTGTGTTTCACTTTCTTTGAGTGTCCACTTTAAAAAATTCTAGGCCATTTATGTTTGCTATAAACCATGTAATATAAATGTCTTTTTATTGATGTGTCTGTGTTCAAAAATGTGTTGGGGGAAGGGCATGAGGGTACCTTCTAAGGCATGGGACAAGTTCTGTATCTTGCCCAGCATATATGTGTAAAAAGCCACTGAATCATTTAAGACCTGTGTACTTCAGTGTATATAAGATATACTTAAATAAAAAGGTTTTTTTTTAATATGTCTGGCTTTACCCTAGAATATATCCATATATCTATATATCTATATATCTATATCTATATCTATATATCTAGATAGATAGATAGATAGATAGATAGATACATGAGTTGAGAAAGGCTTTCTAAACTTAACTTAAAATCCAGAGGCAATAAATGTTGATAAACAGGAAAAAAAATATATGTCTAGCTTTAATTTTATAGAAAGCTAGAACATGGGGAACAGAACTAGCACGTCCTAGAGTAAACCGGTTCGAGTTTATAAACATTTGTTGTTTACCATGTATACGGCACTATAGTAGACCCTGAATGAGACAGACGATAGTGATTGTATTCATTGTAAATGGCCCTTGACACGAGACGAGCCCTCCAGAAATATTTGTGGAATAAATGAGTCCATTAGTTAATGGCTAGCACGGATGAGGGGAGGAGGTTAATTTTTAATAGGAACAGAGATGTACTGTCCCCTGATATTGGAAGAAGGAAGATAACGATGTGTGAGTATACTGGTTATTCCCTGTGGTCCCAGGAGATGATAAATCCCTTCATCAGCAGTCATTTATGTGAAATAGATTCAATTGGCACCCGCTATATTCCATGCATCAAGCCTGAAAATAGGGACAGCAGTGAGCAAGCCGTTTACTGCAGGAGACAAGGAGGCAGAAATACGAAGTGGATCACGCAGGGCAGTGAGAGCGTCCTCGGATACCGAGCCGCGGCATGGGGGACAGAGCAGAAACGGGACTGCGGAGAACTGAGCGGGAAACGGAAACAGCAGAGTCAGACGACGGTTGTAGATTTCTCTGTTGAAAAAGTCGCATGAGAAGCAGAAGGAGATTTTAAGGGAAACAAATATATTTTATAACGTAGGAGACCTGATTATGTGTACAGACAGAGGAGAAAGGGATTGAAAATAGTGTGGGGAGAGAGAAGCGATGGCTGCTGAAGTAAAGTGTTGGATAAAGTGGGAGAAATGGAGCAGGAGCCTTTGGTCAAGGCTTACGTCCCGTCTCACCCAGTGATTGCAAGACTCCTAATGCGCCTCTCTCCCCGACACTTATCCTTCCCATCCATGCGTCCCAAGCCGCTGGGGCAATCCTGCTGAAATGCAAATCCAACCACGTCGCACTTCTGTTGAAAACCTCCAAAACCTTCTGGATCCACATGGCATAAAACCCAAACCCCTTTCCATGA
>NW_011888960.1:1135587-1142995 GCF_000151845.1 Pteropus vampyrus
TGCTGAAATGCAAATCCAACCACGTCGCACTTCTGTTGAAAACCTCCAAAACCTTCTGGATCCACATGGCATAAAACCCAAACCCCTTTCCATGAACTCCAGCCTCCTCCTCTAACCTCATCTCTCTCCGTTTTCCGCTCGCTCAGTGCGCTGCGCCACACCCGCCCATCCTGGGGTCCTGAGGGCCGATCTCTTTCCTGCCTCGGGGTGTTTGCAAATGTCGTTCTCTTTTTTAAATCTCCTTCTCCCTGCTCATCACCAGGCTGGCTCGTTCTTATCTTTGGGGCCTTAGGATGCTGGTCACCAGTTCTCCGGCTGCGTATTTGGAAATTAAATTCTGACAATATTTACCGGGCAATAGCATCAGATCCCACCAGTTAAGGACTCAGTCTTACAAGATGGCATGCCCCCTCCGCTTCAGAGGCCGATCGCAAGCAAGTCAGGTTGTCACTTGCGACACTGACTCGCTGGCTATAGATTCATGGTTCCCACGACCCTTGGGTTCAATTAAGTGGCTAGAGTAGCCCACAGAACTCAGAAAAACTTCTTACTTACTGGATAACTGGTGTATTATAAAAGGATGATCCAGGAACAGCCACGGAAGAGATGCACAGGACAAGGTTTGGGGAAGGGGCTCCTGGAATCTCCTTGCGTTCAACACCCCTGTCCTTGTGAGTTTTCATGGAAGCTTCGTGACACAGGCATAACTGATTAAAGAGCTGGCCACTGGTCACTGAACTCGACCTCTAGCTCCTCTCACCTCCCTGGAGGTTGTGGGGTAGGACTGAAAGTTCCAACTCAAATCACTTGGTTAACGCCAAGGGTGACTAACTCCCATCCTTAGGTGAACCAAAGGGCATTCCAAAAGTCACTTCGTTAACATATCAAAAGACACCTATATTGCTCACCTCACCTAGGAAATTCTAAGGGTTTTAGGAGCTCTGAGCCAGGAAGGGGGTCAAAGACCAAACAGACATTTCTTATCATAAATCACGATACCCTAGGCCCCAAGTAAAATGTTATCACCTCATCAAGGACTTCCATAACTATCCATCGTCAAGGTAGCCTCCTCCTAAGTTCTGCTCCTTGGGAGGATAGAGTAAGTAGAGGCAAGCTATAGCTTCTACTGCAACAACAACGAAAATGGATCATTCTAAAAATCGTATTTTAAAGACACTGTAGAACTGTGAAAGCAAAGAGGACTAGACGAACTGAATTCTCAATCAGGAAGAGCCTCCCCTCGGTGACCGAGGTGGCCAGCCATCTAGTCTCCTTTCTCCTCAAAAAAGAACACCTCCATCTTTTTTCTGGAGAACCATCCCTCCCCCATGTTTAATCATGTGGCTCGTGATTAGCTGACTATACCCAGATTCCACGACAGGCGCATGACCAGGCCTGAAATTTATCATATTTTATCCTCCTGCCACAGCGATTGGACCAGAGTGGACATATGACCCAAACTAGGCTAATTAGAGCCTTTCCTAGAAATTTTGTTGAGTCTATTAAGAAAGAGGCTTTCTTTTTCTGCCAGGATACTCTGCTATCCTGTAAGTCTGAAGTTGTTAGAGGCCTTCTCTGCCACGTCAGAGGCAAGCCCTGTTTGAGGAGGAAGTTTGTAAAAAAGTAAAGTGAGCCGAAAGAGGAAAAGAAATTCCTGGAGATACTGTTGGTCATCTAGATTCAGCCGCTCCTGGAGTTCCAGATCTATCTTTAGACGTTTCAGTTATGTAAACCAGGGACTTCTGCTTCCAGGTAGGATGAAGTAGATTATAGCAGAGCTATGCTCCCTCTATAAACAACTGGAAAACCTGGGCTAAAATGCATTTAAAAAAAAAAAAAAAAAGCTACTTAAAGGTATTGGAAATCCATCGAATCGACCAGAACTAGAGGGGACGAGATTCAGAGAGTAGGAATGGTGAAGAGACGAGTTGAATTCTGAAGCTACTTTTTGGGGGGAGCGGGGCGGGCATTTGCTGATTCAGGGTGTAGGGATAGGAGATGGCTCGCGAGCAGGGAACGGAGAAACCAGCAGAGCTTTCGAGAGTCTCACAGGTCTAGAGAAACAAACTTAGAGACTAAAAGGGCCAAGATTCCTACGAAGAGGAGGAGACAGAGATCTGAGCCTGGCGCGCATTTTGCTTTCAAGATATTTGCCAAATTCTGAAGCTAAACAGAAAGCTTTGTAAAAGCACAGTGGAGTTTTCAGCAATCTCACAGTGCTAAGCAGACAAGGATGTAAGTTCAGGTTCAGCCGGGAGAGGGGGTTCCCAGGGGACACACCAGTCCCACGACTGGAGGTCCTGGGCACACAGGAAAACCAGGTTTATGGAGACTTCCCGAACTGCGACCCATCTCAATTCAACTCAGTTCAATTAGGTTAAGGTGATCCACTGCCATATTATCTGCCCCATACAGGACAAGGTGAATGGATCTTCTCTGAAGGAAGATAACATCATCTGGAGACTTACGACGTTTTATACGCAATGTCTGCCATTCAGCAAAAAAATTACTGGGTGTGCCAAAAGACGAGACCACATGACTAAAATAGAGTGAAAGAATATACGATAAAAACAATTATGTGACCCAATAAACGTTGCCTTGATGCTTAAGCCACCTTGAGGTGGATTTCTATCACTATGATAGAGAGGTTTCCAACTAATTCATTTAGAGACCTTAACTACCAACTCCAACCACCGCAGAATTTGTACCACAGTTTTCCTCGTACTTACTTTATCCAGGTTTGAATGAGAACTTTTTAGACCAAAAGAAAGTCTCCATATATGTATGTTCTCTGTCGTACAACAGAAATAGCAATAGTGGCTAACAATTTGTATGGGACTTTCTAGTTAGGAAATGCTTCACTTAGATTACCAACAGTCAAAGACGCACAGTGAACTTAAGGTAACTATTAGTTTCTCCATTCGTAGATGAGTAAGCCCGAGTATGTGGTTATGTCTTGGCTGTAGGTAAAGAAGCTGAAGATCAGAGAGGTTAAGTGACTCACCCAAGGGCACACCTCTAGAGGTAAGTGGCAGAGTGGATTCTTGAACCCAGGCTTCCTTGCTCCACAGGACAGGGGGTCTAGCAGCCCTGGATTCTAGTCCGAGCTCTAGCATCTTTTGGCTCTGTAACCTTGAGGGTCGCTTCACTTCTCCGTGCCAAGGCTATAGTAATTGTCCTTGACCTTTCCTGACGTTCTTCACAATGTATCTCATCTATGTTCCCAACTTTTAGAGCAAAAGGATTTTACTAGGAGGTCCCTGGATTCCCATTTCAGTGGATTCATTGACACCATGGAATTATAAGTAAATTATCAATAAAATGCATGAATGTGCATTTTGTGAAGGCACATGAGAGTTCTATGATCCTGAAAATTTAATAATCCTGCCTTAGAGCCATGCTAGATGAGCAGCTACATAGGACATGCCTTAACATGCTTCCTTCTCTCTGGTTGGATTTGCATTTGAACGTGAACTTCCAATGCCTAAACCGAGGCAAATGCTAAGTGTCAGAAATGTCAGGCTTCAGGGCAGGGTCAATTCAGAGGACAGTTTGGGATGGGAAGTTTTTGCTTCTTTCAATAAAAACAACACTCATGATAATCCCTCTAGTATTATCTCGATTTTGTTTTTGATCTTCATTAATAATTTTATCTTTAAAAAAAGGAACAGAAGTCATGATTCTTCCATTGTATGGTTCCAAGAAATTAAAAGAATTGTTTGGGTTCAACGGTCAGTGCCTGGTCCCTTCTTTTTCTCTCTTTAGGGGCAGAGCCAGGACATGACATTGAGAGTTTCTGGAACTGGGACTTCTGGCCATAGGGATTCTTTATTCCTCCCAGGGACAGAATCAGCCCAGTAAAGAAGGGGCCAGAGTCCTGAGCACCTCTCTTCCCGGTCTTCCCATTCCTGTTTTCTAAAGCCCTGACTCAATAGGCAGCCTGCAGGACACCATTCCCAAGGCACAGAGGGATGGCAAAATTAGCCAGGATACACAGCATGGCGTTAACAAGCGACATTTTCTTAATTGCATACTATCTCCTACCCACATGTGTATTTGTGGGTGTGCTGGAGATTATTAACCAAGCACAGCTGGCCTCAAGCTGATGGCCAGGACACACGTGTGCACAGATACACACACACACACACACGCACACACACACACTCGTGTTTAGAGAATGCTTGCTGCCAATTTCTTGCCTGGCAAACCAGAAACATTTTAGTGGTTTATAAATACGATCCCAGTCCATCTCAGACTTCTCAGGTTCAAGCCCATCCGTGTCAGGTGCTCATAGGACCCTGAGTCCCCTTTCCGTCCACGCCCACACTCCACGTCCCATGATGCACAGAGAACTCCTCAGTACCAAAGAAACCTCCGAACTGGACGATTTCACAGGCTGCGTCAGTCATGTCTTGATTTGTTGTTTTTTTCTCTTGTGTTATTGAAATGTTATTTTTTCCACTCATATACGACCACCTCTCACCCCCTCCCGGATCAGCCTGTTTATTTTGCTTTTCCTTGGCATAATCTAGCATCAGACAAGTGCATCTCTGATGCAGACAGTATATTCTTGGGCATACATTTGAGATTCTGGTTGATTAGAATTACAAATTTGTCATGCAATCCTGGCCAGTGTGGGATTGGCATCCTGACATCATGTTTATGTCCTTTTGGCCTTGCCAGCGGTTGCTAAGATTGTCAGGGGGGCTTTTCACAGCAATAAGTTAGGATTTCACAAATAGTTGGCAGTGCCTTAAAAGCAGCCTGCTCTTTAACATGAGATAATGTATGTTTTCTTTCTACTTACTTGGAGTAGGTCGTATTGGGAACCACCCAAGTTCACTTTTAAATCATTTTTCTGCATGCCAGACGCGGCTTTTGAAGTCGTCTGCCCCAGCCCACAGGGCGGCCAGAGCCCTGGCCTCTACCAGTGGCCCCACTGTGTGCCCCGCCGCCCATAACAGGAAGTGTGTCAGAGTCGGGTGGGCACGGGGTGGGTGGAGCGGGCCCACAGGGCTCTGTTCCACCAAACGGAAAATCCTCTGACGTGTCCTCGGTGTATGTGTCTGGAGCTCAAGCAGGTCAGATGTCACCCTTGCCTCCAAGTCTCAACACCCCTTTTTGTCTGCCCTGTTGGCCTTCAGATGTAGCACATGGCACCACAGCAGGCGTTTTCAAAGCACAGGCCACAGGAAATCACATTTGAAGTGCCTGGCATGGAGGGTATTTTTATACTGTTCATTTTTTCCCTTTTCTTTTCATCTGTTTTCTGCATTTTTTTTCAGCTTGCTTTTTCTCCTTGATTTATTGTTGTATTATTCTATTTTTAAACCAAGACATACTTTCCCATCAGACTCTTTAATGTAACTCATATGAAAATTAGAGATGGGTGGAGCTCAGACAGTGCGGGAGCTGGATCCAGTAGGAATCGGCTTCCCGAAGAGCAGATGCTTATCTGAATCCACACCAGCTGCTGTGGTGTGGGAGGCAGAGCCAGGAGGAGGAACAAGCGCCCTCTTCACCTCCCTTACTACCCAACCTGGGGTTCGGGCAGTGTAAGCTCCTGGCTCTTTCCCCTGAACATGTAACACATCGTCCCCCTCGATCTGCCTCCCCTCCGATGTGGAAGCACGGTGTGCCAAGAAGGATCATGGAATCCCCAACACGGGAAGGAAGCAAACCAGGCTGGCCCAAGCCACCGTGGCCACCTTGGAGACCGGTCCACTGGTCCACCAGAGCCGGATTTCAGAGCAAGATGGGGGGACGGCTAAGGGTCACATCCAACCCTTTTTGAAGTCCTTCCATAGCCCAAGCTCTGAAGCCAGAGAGACCAGGGCTGAAACCTCTGGGGACTGTGTGGCCTGGGGTGAGCTTCTTTAATAACTTGTGCCTTGGTCGAAACCTAAATGAAATACTTTTCTTCTGGAGTTGTAAAACTTAGATAAAATTGTTTGTCAAACAAATGATAGGTGTTCAGTAAAGAGGTTGCTGGTCTCATGATGCCAAGATTGGTTCCCAAATCCCCATTCAGTCTGAATTCACCCCCTCTTCCCCCGACGTCCAGCTGACAGAAGGCCTGTCACAGTCTCCTTTCCATTTTTATTTTTTTTATGTGTCTTACACCCTGTGGCCCGGTGTATGATCCTTTAGTGTAACTCAGGAAAATTAAGATGGGTGGACTTCATACACCCAATGCCCACAAACGCGAAAAATATAGGCTATAGAGACTAAAACTCTGTATTCTACAGCTTATTAGTGAGTTCAATCATCGATTCACCACAGATCACTGAGTTCTTTTACGTGTTGAGGGCTCAGCAGAGAGCAGGACCCGCACGGTTCCTGCGGCGGGCGCTTCCGGTTCTCCCCTCTCATTCCAGCGCCAGCTATGGCGGACATTTCCACACGAGCTCAAACTGGCCTCACGCCTGCGGCGTCCCACCTGACAGGTGTACCGCATGGCATTCTGTCCCAAAAAAATTTCTGACATAAAAAGGGCCTGTTTGGACTTTATGCAAATGCAGCCCAGAAGTGTGGGGTCAACAATCCTGGGGTCTACCCTCAACCGATAGAGGACAAAAGCCAGTAGATACACCCGCCAGCTGCCTGTCCTTCATGTAGACAATTCTAGGAAACTTCCTGTACACTCATCACAAGTCTTAGGGGGATCGAACCCCTGTTGGCTACAGCGGCCACCTTGATAGCACACCTTATACTGACTTTTCTTCCTTCTCAGCTCTTCCTGGGATCCCTTTCTAAGTCAACTACCTGCACCTAAATCCTTGACTCAGGCTCTGCTTTAAGTAGAACCAAAGCTAAGACAATTTCTGCTCTCAGAATGTTTATAATTTAATGAGTGTAGAGGCGACGAATAAGTTAATAAACAACAAAGTAATCAGATAGTAAAAAGTGCTGTGCAGAGAATTAAAATAGGGTGATGTGACAGAGAATGCTTCAGGGACTACTTTATGCTGAGTGGTCAGGAAAGTTCTCTCTGGAGCCACAAGAAAAAGCCACCCTTGCGAGAGCATGTGTGGTGGCTGGAGCAGCTGAGACAAAGGCCCTGGGGTGAGAATGACCTTGGTACAGTCGAAAAACCTGAAGAAGGTCAGGGTGGTTAGAACATGTGGACGGGGAAGAGAGGGCTCCAAGACAGGGTCCGAGAGGTAAACAAGGCCAGATCAAGTAGGTTTTGTATAAGCCGGGGTAAAGATTTTAAATCTTATTCCTAGTATGGTAAGGGCCACTGGAGAGTATTAAGAAAACTCGTGTGGCACAGTCTGATTTACATTAATTAACCCTCTCTGAATGTTAGTTTGCTCATCTGTAATTATCTAGAATTCTAGTGGTAACGAGGATTTAATGGAATCATATGTGTGAGGTGCTCAGTACAAAGTCTGAAGTATATCCT
>NW_011888960.1:1144305-1161371 GCF_000151845.1 Pteropus vampyrus
GAACATAGGCAAAGAAGATCCAACATAAGGATAAAAGAATTCCTAGAAAAAACTAAAGCAAGACAACAAAACAAATGCTAAAATCTATGATTCGAGAATATTTTGTGAACTAAAAAGATCTGAAACTGCCTATTGGATGAGGACACCATGCACCTGAGAATTTATTGACCCGACAAGTCGTAGTTTAGTAAAATTACTGAACTTTAAAGAAAAAAAATCCTTTGGGCATCATGGAGGAAAGAAAATATGATTGTCATTGGACTTTTTGATGCCAATACTTTATGCCAGAAGACACAGGAAAGAAAAAGTGAGCCAAAGATTTTATATCTAGAAAAATTAACCTGCAAATATAAAGGGTACGAACTGTTTTCAACTCAACGAACGAGCATATCGTAGAATCTATAAGAGAACATGCTTCAGACAATAAAAACTCCTGATTATGTGTCAAGCTAAGGCTAAATGAGAAGGAGAGATTATATTAGGAAATGATTCATTGTTCTGACAATGTAAATGCAGTACAACCATTCTGTAAATGAGGAAAAACAGAGCTAGGATATGAGAAAAATAAGTGTTTTCAGAAATCTTAATCACTAGTGGTAGCACTAAAATTGTTATTTCGAAATTACTGTACGTATAAAGTGGGACAAAGCAAATGAGTAATTATGATATATTCTCCAGTGATATATTTACCATCTCCTGTGTCTTCGAGAACCAAGATTCTCAGTATGGAAGAAAGTAGATACAAATATAATATAGAAGATGTTAATTAAAATCTCCAAAGTACTAATTTGAATTAGAAAGATCGGTATAAACTCAAAAGATATTTGTATGCGCGTGTGTGTGTGTGTGTGTGCGCGCACACGCGTGTACCCATTGCATGTGTGTTCCACTGGAGAGGCCCAGAAGCAATGAACAACCTTAGCGCCCAGGCTGTGGTCTTTAAATACTATATCCTATTAGTAGAAACCAGTGCTTCTTGGAGAAATGGCTGATCCCAAGTCTGGAACTGGAAACACACAAAGTGAGCTTGGAATATCTTGACATACCAGATAGCTTCGAAGCTATCGAAGGCTGCTGAAGTTATAGCAAAAGGAACCAGAAGCCAGTGTGAAGAGACTTCCACTTGCCAGAGATAGGACTTGAGCTTCGATGAGGCTGAAAATTGCAGTGGACTAAAACCCATCCAATAGTGTAAATCTGTGAGTTTGTAATTATATTTTTAAAAACTAATAGTTGCTTTTGGTGGATAACAGGAATCCAATTTATCGGCTTGAAAACTAGGCAAATAAAAAGAAAGAGCCAAGTGTTAACCCTGTCTTTCCCGTACACACTTACCAAAGGTAACCGGACAGTAGATTGAGGGAACATCCTCTTAAAAATTATTCCAGTCAATATAGTAAAACAAAATGATAGTATTAGGTTATCGCCATTTTTGCAAACCCCAGTGAGTTAATAGGCGGCGATGACTGCCATCATCACAAAAAAAGCAAAACCAGATATCGTGGCTCCTACAGTCCTGCCACAGGGACGGAACCTGGCTCAGATCGAGCCTCTGCCCGCAGCCAGTTCACAGGACACATAAAGGGCCGAGGAGCACGTTAGACCACACCGGGAGAACGCGGCATCCGGGTCCACGGACCTAGGTTCCCGAACACAGAAGTTACCGGTGAAGAAAGGATGTGGGGGAACCTATAGATTAAAAGGGACTTAAAAGAGATATCAAGGTTTTAGTCAATGAGTAAAACGAAACTGTAATATCTAAAGTGCACATTTGGGTGGTAAAGACATAGAAAACGAAGAGGCGATCACTATAAAAGTCAGGACACTGGTTACCTTTGGGAAGAGGGAACAGTTTGGTTTGGGGACAGGGCACATGGGGCAGCGTCTGGGTGGCTGGCAAAGGTTTATTTCTTGAATGAGATGTGGCTACTACAAGAGTATTCATTTTAATAACTCAATAGGACACACATATATTTTGTGTGAGTTTTCTTTATCTGTATTTAAATTTACAATAGGAATGTTTTTAAAAGAAAAGAAAGAGAAAGTGTCCGGTGACGAGTAGGCCCTCGGCGAATGTTTCCTCCCGTTAATCGAATGGATGACAGACAGGCTGATCCAACGCTGCATGAGGAAGTCGGTTTCTCGAGAGCGGGGCCTCGTCTGCCTTTGGGCATGCCGCACCCCGGCGCCAGCACAGTGCCTGGCAGACGGTCGGGGCTCAGTGAATACAAGCGGAAGGGGTGGACCGCGGCGTCTTCAGTGTGTTTCCAGCACAGGTAAGCAGCTTGCTGACTCCCACAGCGCCTCGCATCCAGACTCGCCACACTGTCTTCTGGATTTAACTATGCTGATGATACAAAGTGTCTTCCTTCCTTCCCTCCAAATCCACCCGCCTCACTTTCTCTGGGAGCACTCCCTGATTAGTCCAGAGCACCTGGCGGTCCCTCCCCTCTGAACCCTGAATTCTAGCAGTATCTACTGCCTGACTTTCTCATCCCCACCTGCGTCCTGGTGTAACTTGAGCTGCCTGATCCGACACTCAGGGTCCAGGATGTTCTAAATTCTGTGATCCTCCGCCACTTTGCCTTCCTGTAGCCAGCTCCTTGAATGCACAGCGCTCTCTCCCCTGGGGTCCGCCTGGTGTTGCCGAGCGATCCCCTGCCCGGACCCCCCTCCCACTCCTTCCACTACAAGTGCTTTACCTCCTCTAGAGGCCTTCCGTGAAGTCCCTCTCCAAAGACCTCAGGCTGGGGTGCTCCTCCATGTTCCCTGGTGTCTCTCTTAAGTCTCATACCGTACAGGGCTACCCACCTCGGCACACTCAGCACTCCTTGAGGTCAAATTGGATCATGCGTCTCTGTGACCCCAGTGCCCCACAGAGCACTCTCAACCTCAAGCCCTCAAGCCCCCATAAGCATCCTTCTAATGTCCCCCTTTGAGGTACAATGACTCTCTATCGGGTGGTACTCTCCCTTGCTCGGCCAGTTTAATAAACTAGTTTCCCCGGTGGGCTTCGTACGGACTGTACCAGAGCCTAGGGCCGTGTCCGACTCCAGCAGCTACTCGGAAACATACATGTGTAGGAAGGAAAGAAGAATGGGAGGAAGGAAAGGAGAGACAGGAAGAGGAAGAAAGGAAGAGACGGGTGGATGATGACAGCAGACTGAGTATTATAGATCAATAATAACTAATGGATAAAAAAAATTTGCACTTGATTATTATTGATATTTCAAAAGGGCATCGAAAAGGGTAGCTTGGGTTGACAAATATATATTTACCTAACTTTAACTTGGAGACAGCCAACCTCTCTCCCAGCTTAATCTGTTATTTCACAGGCAGAAAAATTAACTTGCTTATCCTGAAAAGAAGTGAAAATTTATCCTCAAATTTATTCTTTCATTTATCCATGCACACACACACTATATCCTTCTCCTCCTTGGTTGTGTATAGTCTCTGACTTTTAAAAAATGGTCGTTCTTTTCTGTTTGGAAGAGTGTATTAGCTATTCAGGGAATACTAGCCCTTTCCTTGGACTGAAAAAAGTATTTTATCCATTAAAATCTAACCAGGGTGTAGTAACCATAAAATCCAGCCACTCTGTTACGAAGACGGATATCCTCAAAGATTTATGTCTGGCCGTCTCAAAGAAAATGTGTAAGATAGAGTTTTCTCAGAGACTTGCTGGCTGCCCTCCACCCCACACATAATTTCTGTTTGTATAAACCTCAGATCAAAACTCAGGAAGGGTTAAGGGAAAGCTTTCTGAACCACAGGTTGTGTCTGCTCACCATCCTTGGTTGACCGTTTGGAATGAATTAACCAGTCCCTAACCAGCCCACAGCTGGTTCTTGGATGGAGTTAATCCACCTCTTCGGTCCAAATGGTCAAACCCTTTGAGGTCTCCGATTCGATCCAGACTTGGGGCGAGGGGACACTCAAAGTCATTTGCATGTCTCTATAATTGCGGAGGGAGATGATGAAAACACGCCGCGTTATGAGTCTCCAGGATATGGTTGGAACCATCAGAATTCGGGAAGGGGTGGAGAAGGGGGTGTGACTATTTTGAAAGAACCTGAAAGAAAATACTTCCCAAACCTTCTTTCAGAAGACGATTTCGGTTCCAATTTTTCCTAAGGTTGGAAAAAGTTAAGCAAACGAGAACTATAGACACTTGTTTATAGAAGGTTTTTCTCTTTAATTGCTGTTTTTGTTTCATGAAAGAAAAGTCCCATAAAATAAAAGCGCGTTTCTGGTTTGGGGAGGCGGCAAGACTCCTGAGAATGCCAGTCAAGGGCTGGCTTGACTCTGGCCAACCTGGGAGTCCCGAAGACTTGAACGTCTGTATGTTTCCATAGCAAGTGTGTGACTTTCCCACCGTACACCCTAAAGGGCTCTCCATACATTCGAGACAGTTTTAAAAATCTGAACTGTGGGACAGTCTGGTCGCTGGCAAGCATTCCAGACGAGTGGTTTTCTAAGAAGCCAAGTTCTGGTTTGACTCTTTGATTGGAAAAGTATCTGTTTCACCAAGGGTGATAGGGCCCTGGGTGCATTCTTACCAAAAAAACCCATAAACCAATACTTGAAATGCCAGCAGCGAGTTGTAGGGAATTTTTTTGGTTTGCCTTTAAGGACACAAAACATCGCAAAGGTCTTCTCTTTGGCAGAGAGGGGCCTGGCGTGGAGAGTTGGCCCAGGATGTGTGTGGAAAGAGTCAGAACAGAAAGTCAACAGACCCGGGTTCGAATCCTGGCTTTGCCTCCAGCAAGTCAGTCTGCCTGTAGACCAGTTCACTTGTCCTGAGCTTGACTTTCCTCATCTGTAAAGTGTAGGCACTGACTCCCTGCGGAGGGGCCTCAGGGAGATGAGGTTTGCGTTATTCCTCCCTCCAGGCCTGGTACCCGGCAGGGGCTTAATAAGTATTGGTTTCATACTCACCGCCCCATTATTATAGCGGAGAGAAGAGAGAGAGACAGCATCTCCCAGGTTACTCAATTCCTCTCTAGAGCTCTGTCTGAGGCCTTCAAAGAAAACAGAGTTTGTCACTTGCTTTCATTAATCCAATCAACAGACAATCCCAGGTCATGGCCCCTGGGGCCAGCAGCAGACCCCAGACAGGAGGGATTCTAAAGACAGAAGGGGCATTTCCCCTACATGGGAACTCAAGCCAGCATGAGTCCGAAATGTGCATAGGAGGTGTTCGCTAAGAACCCAAGGCACTGCAATTAAATAACTAAGCAGGGAGCGATACTCACCGAGCCACAGGCCTTCGGGGCCCAGCAACAGCACAGGGTGAGCCGTGAACGGCAGGGTACCCGGCCCCATCCGAAGGCAGCCGCCAGCTCGAGGCGAGTCCTTCTGCAGGAACCTAGGTCGGCACGGCCAGATTTCTCATTCTTAAAAAAAGCCAGGAATCTGGATTTGTACGGAAAGCCTCCCAATTTTTAAATATTGACATTTCTAAAAAATTTAAACATCTGTCTGCAGGCCAGGTGGGGAGAGATCCCTATTGCTGGAAGGGTCTTCCTGGGGCTCACGCCTGGCCTTAAGTTGGGGAGAGAATTTAGATTTGCCTATTTGGGTGTTTACGTGTTGACGCTTCTTCGGGGGAGGCGTGGCTTGGCGGTTATGAATTTGGTGTCTTATTCCTCATTTGCAAAATGAGAAAAATAAAGTCGATTCAGAGAGCACGGAGTGAGATCGAGTTCGTCAGATTTGCACAACTGAGGGCTTGGTCTTCTTAGCCTTTGCTGTCCCAGCCGTGTGGGCTATTGCAATTGCTGTTCTTACTGAGAGCAGGGACCGACCGAGGGCATCCACAGCCCTGCCACCCTCCACCTCAACCCACCCCATGTGGAGAGCCCACACCTGCCCCGACCTGGACACAACGGCCCGGTAAAATGGACAACGACGCCGTCCCCCTCATTTTACAGACGACGGAACGGAGGCAGCACAGAGAAGTGAACGACCCGTGCGGGGTTGCGCAGAGAGTCCACGGGGAAAAGATGAGACCTCGGGTCTCCCTGGCTCCACAGCTCACCTTCCATCTGCTCCCCACATGCCCACAGGACTGCGCCACGGATGGCCGCAGATGCCCTGGGTGTGCTGGATTCCAGGAGCCCCACGCCCTGGAAGCTTCTTGTGGGTTCATCTCCTGTAGGCCCATGACACACCACCCTCACCCTGCCCTGCCCACCATCCAATTCCATCAAAGGCTCCTTTGAACTGGGCTGCAAGGCACGTCCACAAAGCCCAGGAAGCGTCTTGGACACAGCAAAGGGTTTCATGGTTTTCCTTTTAAAAGCATAACCTGACATGTAGCTATTGTGTCAATGATCCCTCTCGGCCCAGCTGCCAGAAACCCAAAACAGCTTAAAACAAAAAGGAACTGGCTCGAAGGCTGCAGCAGCCTCACTTCAGAGTCCACGCGCTCCCTGTGTTTTTACTGACTTGGCCTGAGGCTCCCGCCCCGAAGGTCTGGGGCGGGTCCCCCACACACAGACCCAGCCCTCCGCGGGAACCCCCTGGGGAAGGGACTCGGACGGAGGACATGGGATCCAGGAGCGTGGGCAGTCCAAACTGGGACAGCACGCTCAGCCCGCACCCGTCCCAGACACGGATGTTTTGTTCTCATCCTGGAGCCATTTCAGCCCGAGGTGGGGTTCGAGGGGCTGGTGGCCAACCCGGACACAGCCCCTGGGACACTGAGCCCTCACGGTGTGCCGGCAATCCCACGTGTCTGCGACACCTTTACGGGGTCTTCCCATGCCGCCCACCCCGGGCCATCTCCAAATACAGTAGGGCCCCTGATCCACGGTTTCACTTTCCCTGGCTTCAGTCACCAGTGGTCAACTGTGGTCCAAAAATATTAAATGGAAAATTCTAGAAAGAAACGATTCACAGGTCGTGAAGTGCCTGTCGCTCGAGTGGCATGAGGAACACTCGCGCCGGCCGCCCCGTCCGGCGTGGGACGTGAATGACACACACACCGTTGGCCCTTAAGTAGCTGTCTCACTTGTCAGATCGGCTGTCGTGATATCACGGGCTCTGTAACCCTTGTTTCACTTAACAATGGCCCCGACGCGCAAGACGTGGGTGATTTGGACATGCCGGAGAGAAGCTGCAAAGCGCTTCCTCTGAGTGAAAATGTACGCGTGCGTGGGAAAATCACAGTACAGGTTGGGCTCTGTTTCAGGCACCCACTGGAGGTCTCAGAACGTACCCCCCGCAGGTAAGAGGGGACCTCGTACTGTATACAGAGAATCATCCAGAACGGACTGAGCATTCCACCCCTCCCTGGGACTCTGCGGCCACATGTCCCTCCCGGAGGGCTGTCCTGCCCCTTGCAGGGGGACACTGCTGTTTAAAGGGATCTTTCAGGTCACAGAGGTCCTGTGACAACACCGACTTGTGCTCAGTGGAGGCACAGTGGTCTGTCTCATCGCAAAGGGAAAGGAGCCTGCCCCAGACTTTTCGACAGACTCTGCCTCTTCCCGCTTGACAGCATGCGCTTCAGCTCAAAGGGGCTTCTCTTTCAGATCCTCGCCCCCAGGTGGCAAGAACGCAGGCTCCGGGGGCAGACAGGCCTTAGTTCGTATGCTATTTGTGTGATCTTAGGTGAAGCCCTTGACCTTCCGTAGCCTTGGTTTCCCATCTGTAAAATGAATAATATTCATGAGCTAAGTGCTTAATTCACCACCCGGCAGTAAATACACAACAGAGAGCAGTTATGATTCTCACTAAGGGTCAAGAGTCTCATGCGTGTTATCTTTTTTTCCTTACAGCAACCCTATGAGACAGGTATTTTTATCACCACCTTGCAGATGAAGAAACTGAGGCCTAGCAAGGTCGAGTGTGCAGCTCAAGGTCTCACAGTGAATGAATGATGAGGGTGAGATTTGTTCTCTGCGCTGCCTGGCTCTACAGCCCAGGACCCTAACCGTGAGTCCATCACGTTTTCTTAAAGAAAGCCCAAGGTGAGTGTGGCCGCCCCTTCGTGTTCACACACATCGTCACTCGACGTGGCCTTTTGTGGCCTGTGCAGAGCTTAATCCATCCCCCTCTGTCCTCTATCTGCAGAAGCCTCTCTGTCAGCCAAAAGCCCGGGGTTCAAACAAGACTTCCAGGAACAGCAAAGTCACAGATGTCAGACCGACACCCGCCAGGATCTCACACGGCTGCCCTTCCAGCCCCTGCGAGACCAATTGCAGGAGTCCAGGGATGTCTCAATCACGGCTGGACCCATCAGCAGAGTCCTTCTCGCTCTTCAGCATCCTATGCTCCCGAAAGCACGTGACTGCGCTGTTACGTCCCAGAATTCCATTCCTAGGTTAATCTTCCGCGAAGAGTCTTGGATTGGGGAGCAAGCGGCCTTAGGAATTTGACACCCCCACGGGGGTGTTTCCTCCTCACCCTCCAACCCAAAGCCCAATTCAACACACTCCGCTAATTGAGGGGAGCGTTCCACACTGCAATCTTTCTCACCCCCGCTCCCACAGGTGGCAGCTGAAGTCATGTGCAGAAGGACCCAGGTGTCTGAGGAATTCTCAGAGCCCTGTCGTTGATTCATTTGTCTGCAGACATTCTAGACTCCACGTCTCCGAGACAGGCCACGACAGAGTGCATTACGAGGTGAGCCCGCCTTATTTTTCCCTCCAGCTTTCCCCCTCTTTTTTTTCCTTCTTGGCCTCCGGGCCCAAAGTATTCTGGACATATTTTTCATTTTTCCAAATATCAATTGCTCTTTTATTCCCTCTTCGAAGCAGTGAGTAATAAGAGTTGTGTCTGGTCCTGAAATTCCGACTGAAATAAATTAGCCCAATGACCAACAGGAGGTGCCTAGAACAATAACGGCGGAATATTTGGCATATTACAAAAGAGCCCCTGGATGTCGGAGTACAGTAAGTCTGGAGGCACATTACGAAGCAACGCTGCCAAGACGGGTACGCAATGAGCCATCCAGGCAGCGGAACGCCTCATAAATTAATCCCGCTTTTTTTCCTTTTTGGTCCACTGTTCACAGTTCTTTTAGCCCTGTGGTTAATGGGGCGCGGAGAAGGGTATTTTTGGTGTGGCCGGGTCCCTGGCGACAGGCATATGTCAAGGCTGCATGTAAATGGATATACGTTTGTCCCTCACGCGTCTGGCATCTCGGGCACCACTCGCTGCTGTAACAGGACCAGGGACAGAACACAAGCTGTTTACAAATACCGAGCACTCCCTAAGTGCCAGGCATTGCGCTCAGTTTGTGGGGGTGCCGCGGAGGACACCAGGGAGATGGTTCCTGTCCTCGTGACGCTGAGAGCTCAGACACGCTGCAGGCCATCTGAGCCGGCTCAACATCTCAGAGCAGATGGAGGTGAGGGCAGCAAGCTCTGGTTTGATCTACACCCCAGATCCCCCTTTCCCAGAAGGGAGCACCATGATGTGAGTCTGGGGTGGGGGCAGCACAGCCCTGCCTCATGCTGCAGAAGCAGAAGCAGCCCCATCCTCCTTCTGCCTCCTGGCAGCTGGGGTCAGGCCTGTGACAGGTCCCTGCCTAGTGGCTGATGCTGCCCAGAGCTTTGAATCTTCAGGGAGTGTCTCAAAGACACTGTGGTAGGCCAAGAAAAGTCCCTCAAAGATATCCACATCCTCGTCCCTGGAACCAATGCTTGTTACTTTATATTGCAGAAAAGGACTTTGCAGAAGTTGTTAAACTCAGAGAATGTAGGTGACTCAGAGATTGAGATTCTCCCGGATTATCTGGATGGGCCACAGTGCGATCCATGCACCCTTGTGAGAAGACTTCAGACACAAAGAGAAGACAACGTGACCCTGGAGGCAGACATAGGAGTGAGGCAGCCCCAAGCCAAGGAGTGCCGGCAGCCACCAGAAGCCGGTCCAGGCAAGGAACAGATTCCTCGCTAGAGCCTCCGGAGGGAGTGCAGCCAGGCTGATGCCTTGATTTCAGCCTAGTGACACTGACTTTGGACTTCTGGTCTCCAGAACTGTGAGAAAATTAATTTCTGTTGTTTGTTAGAGAAGCCCTCGATACCTCATAGAGACACCAAGAGAATTGAGAATGGCTTCATGGCACCGGAATCCAGCCACCCGGAGCCATCTGCCCGTGCATCGGTTCTGGGTTCAGGCTGCCCCCCAGGACATGCCCTGGTCTGTACCTCCAGGGCCTGTTTCTCTCCCTGGATCTTAAGTCTCTCCATCAATTCCAGGAACTCCCTTTGGACATCCCTCCAAAATTTGCTTTTTCTGATTTTAGTTAGCCGAAGGGGCTTCTGTTGCTTGCCATCTTAGATAAGAACCCCCACATGGCAGGGCTATTGTGAGGATCAGGGACAAGCCATATTTGGGCCCAGAAGGCACACAATAAATCAGAGTTCACAAACCAATGGCTCGCATTTCACCTGCAAGGTATATTTTTTCCTAAAGTTGAATTTGTAGCCAACATTTACAAGTCAGAAGATTGCACATAAAATACTGAATTCCTAGCTGCTCTTGAAAGAAGTCAGAAGATCTGGCAGCACTGGACCCCACATCTCCATGGCAACGATTGGCTCGCCCTTACAACTCTAACATGCCACGGTCCCCACCAGGCCCTTTTGTGCACCCAGACTACTCCTTTCAATTTATTCATTGTTCAGTACCTCTGTGCATCCGAGTTTGCAATCCTTGTTACAAACACAAGTCTTTCTTCCATCAGACTAATGGCAGGGCGCTTGGTGGGAGTTTGGGGGGCAGCCAGCCCAGCACGGACCCTCCCCCAGCCCATGGCCCACACCAGCTTCTGGGTATGCACTGAGGGGGCCGGGCAGGGCCGCTCATCCCTCTGTTCCCTGTCTTGAGGCCAAATTTCCAGAAAACGGCCCTCAGAGCTAATCTCAGATGCTCCTCCACTCATCACTGCTCTTCAGAGCAGTTTCCTGGAAGAGTCCACTGGGTTTTCCAGAAAATGTTTCTGGTCGTCTTCTCTTTCCACGACTGTCATTACTTAACTTTCGATGCCCATAATTAGTATAACGGGCAGTCCGTGAGTATCTATCTGCTGCTGACATTTGAAACGTCCCCGTGAGGTAAAGCCCAAGAGGCCAGAAGCACAGCAAGACCACAGAGATGACGCAAATCGCTGTTTGAAGAGCCCCCAGGTGGGATCGAGGGACTTGAGTCTGGTCCCCTTTCTCCAACTTGCCTGGGCAGACGCCTTTCTTTATCTGGCCTTGACGTTTCCCATGGAAAAGGCAGTGTCTCCGGCAATCAAGCGCCTGAGTGTTGGGATCAGACCCGCGAAGTTCAGATCTCAGCCCTGCCTCTCACTAGCTGTGTGACGTTGGGGAAGTGACTTAACCACTGTGAGTGAGCCTCAGGCTCTTCATCTGTAAAATGGGGATCATAATGTTATTTACCACCTAGAGCTGCAATAAGACAATGAGCCAGTGCATGGAAAGCATGTTGCCCCTTCTGGATACTTAGTCACTTCTTGAGACGCCTTAGGTGTGGATGAGGAGGAGGAGGAGGATGTCCAGGGGCAGGGGCCAGGGGAAGGAGTGGAGAGTATATAAAATGCCTGGGAGCCAAACCGGGGTGGTCAGAGAGCCAGAGAGGGAGGAGAAAATGTGGCTACTTTTGATATTTCAAAAGGTCCGGTGGACTCTCGCATCTATTTACCCACGATAAAGCCACAAAGGATAACAAGAACAGCCACTTTCTTTGCTTTGGGCTGGAATTATATTAACTCCTTGGGTAAACGAAGACACTGGAGTTAAATGGACCTGCGCGCGGACCGCTGGCAGGGTGCGTGACCGTGCGTAAGGAGAGACTGACAGCGCTCGCCTTGCAGGGCAGTTATGAGGATTCAATGAGGTAACGTATAGGAAGCATTTAGCATGGGGTCTGGAACGGTGCATGACGGCCACCATGGGAAATATCCTTCTTTAGCCTCCCTGGGCCTCAGCTTCTTCACTGGTAAAATTAAAATCATACCACCTGCTTTCCTCATTCGACAAATAGTTACTGAGCCAAGGACTATGAATGCAAAAATGTATTCGCCAGACAGAGTTCACGGCCTCTGAGAACCCACGGTTTGAAGTTGCTTATTATTCATCCATTCAACAAATATTTTTACTGAACATTTAGTACGTATCAGGCTGCCTAATGGACATTCGAGATAAAATAGACAGTCAAACAAATTCAATCCCTAGCTACCTACAGCATCATAGCCCAGAGAAAATACAATAAAACAAACTCGTGAAATGCCTAGCCTAGTCAGTGTTCAATAAATAAGTTATCTGGGTGCTGACCAGAAGCTCTGCGTGTGTAATATTGGGAGAGTCAACTCACAAAAACATGGAAAATTAATGATTTCTTAACATATGAAGTCTGTTTGGTAGATGGGCGCTTTTAAACTATGAGAGAAGTCCAAAGAAAATGAAATATCTAAGTACACATTTAACAAAACATGTAGGATCTGCATGCTGAAAATTACCAAATATTGATAAAAGCAAACGAAGAAGGCCTAAATACATGGAGAGGCATGCAGTGCTCATGGAGTGGAAGACACGCACGGTAAAGCTGTCAGTTCTCCCCAAAATGATCTGTAGGTTTCATGGAATTCCTATCAAAATCCCAGCTAGCAAGATTTTTTGTAGACAGACATTTTATTCTAAAGTTTGGGAAGGAATAGGCCCTAAAGGTGCTGAAACAATTTTGGCAAAGAAGAACAAAGCGGGAGAAATCGCTCGGCTCAGCATTAAGGCTTACCATACAGCTACAGTATCGAGAGAGTGTGCAGGGATAAATACATAGATCAATGGAACAGAATAGAGGACCCATAAGTGGCCCCACACAAATGTGCTCAATTTGACAAAGGTGCAAAAGCAATTCGAAGGAAGAAGGATAGCATTTTCAACAAATGGCACCGAAGCAACTAGAACATCCACGGGCAAAATAAAAAATGATCCTCAATCCAAACTTCATGCTTCATACAAAATTTCAAACAGTTCATGGACTGGACAGTAAAGCATAAAACTTAAAACTTTTTTAAAATAGGAGAAAAATCTTCTGTTTCGAAGGCTGGGCAAAAATTTTTAGACTTGACACACACACATACACACACACGAAGTCAAATTTATGAAAGAAAAATTGATAACTCGAATCTCATCAAAATTAAAAACCTGTTCTTCACGAAAGTTCATGTGAAGAGGATGAAGAGACAAGCCAAAGACTAAGAGGAAATATTTACAAACCATAGATTCCAAAAAGAATATGTAAAGTATTCTCGGAACTCAATTGTAAAAAAAAAAGTCCAATTAGAAAACGGACAGAAGACGTAAACAGACATTTCACTGACGAGGAGGTGCAGATGGCAAATAAGAATGTGAAAAGGTGTTCAACACAGCAGCTGCCAGGGAAATGCCAATGAAAACCACAACGAGATGTCCCCATACGACTAGCGAAATGTCTAAAATAAAACCATAACAAAAACACCAAGTGCTATAGAGGATGAGAAGAAACCAAATTATTCATATATTGCTGATGGCAATCAACATGGGACAGCCATTCTGGAAAAACTATCACGCTGTTACCACATGACCCAGCGATTGTTCCCTCAGGCATCCCAGAGAAATAGAAACAGGTTCACACAAAAACCTGTATAAGAATGTCCACATCAGCTTTACTTGAAAGAGGCAAACACCGGAAACAGCCGGACGTCCTCCAGTGGGTGGCTAGACAAATTGGTACATCCGTGCCATGGAATACTCCATGGCAACGAGGAAGCAAGAACTACTGATACCCGCCATGATCTGGGTGCATCACCAAGGAATTCGGCTAAGTACCAAACAGCCAGGCTCTAAAGCTCACATACTATTTGATTCCATTGATATGAGATTTTTGAAAAGATAAAATTTTAGAAATGGAGAACAGATTAGTGGTTGCCAGGAGTTAGGCACATTGGGGAGTGGGGCGGGGTGCGGGGGGGGAAGGGGGTGGGGAGGGCATCAAACGGCAACACGAGGACCCTCTGGTTCGGCATCTTGACTTCAGTGGTGGATACACAGAACTACCTACGTGATGGAATTACTTAGCATTAAACACACACACACACACACGAGTACAAGGACAGCAAGAGACCTGAATAAGATAGATTGTTCCCATGGTAATAATTTAGTTGTGATATTGTACTCAGGCGATGCCACCACACGGGGAAAGTGAGTAAACGGTACACAGGATTCCTATATTTTCTCTTACTACTGATGTGAACCTACAATTATATCAATAAAAAGTGCAATTAAAAACAACTTTTATTGTTTTGTATTTAAACTCGCATTTGATTAAAAACTCGAAAATACGGAAGGAAAAAGATCAGAAAAATCATCATCCTTCAATATAATCTGATGCATTTCATTCTGGTGTTTGTCTATATTTATGTGAAAAAAAATGTGAGAGCGCTAAAAATCAGGGCGGTGACAAGGTGTGGGCCTTGCTGTCCCCACCTTCTGTGACATCAGAACTCACTTGAGGGATGCCGGGTGACCACAGGCTGTGGAGAGTGGCCATCTGCCTTTCCGTGGGGACTTTGTTCTGCCCTGGCAGCCTGGCCTGAGGCCATGGCGACCCAACAGGTGGGCAGCAGGGACCAAGGAGCAGCAGAGCCGTCTGCACGGAGAAGGGGCAGTCGTTGTGAGGACAAGAAGCAGGTGAGGCCAGAGCAGGTGTGCGCTGCTCCCGCCCATCTGAGCTCCCTTCGCCACCCCCAGACGGGCGGTAAGGCCCACAGAGTCAGGGACGGGCTCTGAGCCCCACTGTCCCTGAAGCCCGGCCCGGCGGAACATGGCATCGCAGTGCGGGCACTTCGTCCCCAAGCCGGTACTGATGCTCTCGTGTCCTTCCCAGCACCGCCAGCAGCGGCTGAGCTCCAGGAGGCTGGGGTTTTAGTTTCCTGCTCCATCCTTAGTGCCCAGAATGGTGCTTGGTACATAATAAGTACTGGATGGATGGATGGATGGATGGATGGATGGATGGATGGATGGATGGATGGATGGATGGATGGACGGACGGACAAACGAACTGAAATAAACAGGATAATATACCTGAATTGGAGAGCTCTTGGGGTATTTGTTCTTCGAGCTGAAATTCAAACGGCACCTGGGATCTTTGTCAAAATGGAAAATGCTAACACCTGCTGTGCATTACCTGGCGCTTCCACCCCAGAGTCTCTTTCCTGACCTTTTACAATATTCCTGAGAGGCGGCTGTTATCGACCTCACTCACGGACGGGTAAACTGAGGCTCAGAAAGACACAAAGGCCATACAGCCAGGCCATGCTGGGGTCTGAAAGCAGGTCCATCTGCTTCCAGAGCATTAAGCAAGGAACCCTGCGCCCACCGCCTCCGGGCGGAGGAGCGAGCAGGGGTGTGAACAGAGCTGCAAGGCCTGCGGGGCCTTGCACACCATGCAAAGGATGCGGTTTCATTCGAGATTAATAAGAAGCCATCGAAAAGTTTTAAAAGGAGCAATGGATGACTGATCTATATATGTTTTCAAAAGATTTGTTCACCTAACACACACGCACCACAGCCTCCTTTATGCTGGACCTCACAGCAAGATGGGGGCCTCGAGGGGCTCCCATCATGTGGCAGCTTTTCCTAAAAAGTGTTCCACAAACATCAACCCCCAGGCACGCTCCTTTTAGAAAAATCGGAAAAAGAATTCTGTGATTTGGAGAACGCCGATACCCTCGTCGCCTCTAGGACATTGACACCGCTTGTTCGCATAATGACGGCCCTGAGATGTCTTGCAACAGAGAAATCCACTTACCTCGGTTTACGCGAGTTTTGGCATTTCCCAAATCGACTCGAGTCCCACCCCTCCTTTTTGAAAGAACTTTCGGTATGTTTCGAAATCCATTTTGCAGATAAAGAAATGGAGGCTGAGAGAAGCAATGATTTGGCCCCGAAAAGAAAGACTAAAACTTAACCTTAGTCTCTGTTCCCCCATTTGCCTCCAGAGAGCACAAAACAGAAACGCAGCGGCCCGCAGGCCGGTGAAAAAGTCAAGCTGTAACGCACGTCGCCAGAGGAGCGGTCAAGGGAACAGAAGGGCACTCAGACCACCGCACACTCAGCCGCCGCAGCGAAGGACGAGATGGCCTGCGTGTCTTACGCGCAAAGAGGCCCGGGGAACACTGTTTTGAAAGAGCATCCTAATCTGAAGTGCACAGAGCAGGGACTGCTACAGTGGGTGTACTCACCGGGCGTTCACGGCCCACGTCAAGCTGTAGAACTTGCTATATCCCAGATGGTCCCTCCAGGCCCCCTCCCAGCTCGCACCCCATCCGTAACCACGATTCTGATTTCTGTCATCGCAGATGAGTTGGGCGTGTTCTCAGATTTCACAGGAATGAAATCAAACGGGGGGCATCTTTGCGTCTGGCTTCTTTCACTCACCAGGGTGTCTGTACGACTCAGCCACATTGTAGCAACGTAACCTATTCTTATTTTTGAAGTCAATAATGAGAATATATAGCTGCTAGTGTTTGTAAAGAAAACTATCTGGGGGAGAGGCAAACCATGCCAACCTTTAATCTCCTTTGTTGTGGTAGCAGGTCTAAGTCTTGCTTCACAAGCCAGGTACGTAAGAAATATATGATTTCAAGTCGAATTAAATCTACATCTGGTGAGTGTGTTGGAAATTCAATGGCAGTCAATACCGGGTGCTCCTTAATCCTCTGTCCACTTTTGCTTGGCCCTGGCATCGTCCCTGTCTCAACACGCATTATGTGTTGGAGGCAGGTATTTCTGAATTCCTTGTGCCAAAGCCTGCCCAGGCACACCACGAGGTCACCAGGAGTCGGTGCCAGGCCCCTACCAGGCTCAGACCACCCCTCTCTTCTCTTGCCTCTCTAAGAGGCACTCACTTTTACACCCTCCAGATCCTGGCCTATCCCAAGGAAGCATCACTGTTTAAGGCAGCACCTCAGCTCCATCCTGCATCGAAACCCTATGAGGCTGGGGGGCGAAATGTACAGCATGGCAACTATAACTAATTATACCAAACTGGATATTTGGGAGTTG
>NW_011888960.1:1161421-1163415 GCF_000151845.1 Pteropus vampyrus
GCTCCATCCTGCATCGAAACCCTATGAGGCTGGGGGGCGAAATGTACAGCATGGCAACTATAACTAATTATACCAAACTGGATATTTGGGAGTTGTTAAGAGAGGAGAAACAACCCAAAAGCCCATCAACAGGTGAAGAGATTAACTGCTGGGTTCACACAATAGAGCATTACCCATCCATAGCACTGAACACACAAACATAGAGACATCAGCAAAGCCCTACGCTGAGCAAAGGCAGCTCATTCCAAGAGAGTATGTACTATGCCATTCTAGTCACGTGAAACTCCAGAGTGACCAAAAATGGATCAGCAGCTCTCTTGGGCAGAGTGGGGAACGGAGGTGGGTCAGGAGGTTGCCGACTCCAAAGCGCAGAGAATGATGGAAATGTCCTCTATCTTGATTGGAGCGGCAGTCCACAGGTAGAGATGTTTGTCAAAACCCATCGAACTCTACCTTCGAAACGCGTGCATTTCGTGGTAAGTAACATATACTGCGATGAAGTCGATTCCTTTTAAAGATCCTTTGAAACAAACAGACAACAAAGCAGTAGAAGGACGGCAAAGGATGAGAGCAGAGGTGGATCTTCGTCCTCAGCAGGGAGGAAGGAGGGAAACGCAAATGAGATGTCAGCGAGTTGCCATGTCGTCTATTTCTGTGGCGCTCGGGGGTTCTGCGGTGAGCGTATGCGACTTAGGTAACTAGAAAGAAGTTAAGTCCTAAACATGGTCTTACCGCTGCCCCATGCCTAGCCCGCTAGGGAGCTGGGTGCCCCGTGCCCTCCAGCGTTCACCTCCCCGCACCCCTCTCGTCCCCAGACGCTGTTGGTGTTGCTGGTCTTGGTGCTGTACGTGGGCACGGGGATTTCAGGTAAGCATCCTGGAAGGTGACAAGTTGGAGTCAAGCCCACACTGAGTCAGGGTGTTCTGCCAAAAGGTCCCCGCGGCTTGCCTTCTCCTGTCGCCTTTCATCCCACTGAGGTGACCAACCACGTTTATGTCACTGCTGTTCACTTGCCTTTGGTAAGAGGTGCATCTGTGCCTGCTTCAGGAAGAAGCTGGGAGGTGTCGGAAAGGATCAGAGAATGTGACTTCCCCCAGAACCCCGTGGCTTCCCAGGTAACATACCCGGGAAGGTACAGAGGGGATGTCAAGCTGGGCTGAGGAAAGCTGGGAAGGCTTCCTGCAGGTGTCATTGGCAAGCTGGGTCTTGAAGGAGAAGTAGGCCCCCGCCAGGTGGAGAGGTGGGGAAGGGCATTCCAAGCAGAAGGAATAGCATGTGCGAAGGCTCAGGGAACTTTCCGAAACCAGTGGCAAAGGGGTCCTACGTGGAAAAGCTCAAGGTGCCACTTTGGTGTCTGCCTTGCAGGGGTTTGACTACCAGACCGATGATCGCTCGGAAGAGCCGCTGAAGGTCGTCAGGACCTGGCTGAAGGAGAACTTGCACGTTTTCCTGGAGAAGCTGGAGAAAGAGGTGCGCGAGCTGGAGCAGCTGGTACAAGACCTGGAGGAGTGGCTGGACGCCCTTCTGGGAGACGGGCGCCCCAAGGAGTCCTGCTCCATCCTCAAAAATCACCTGTGAGGGGTCAGGGCTGGGGCCTGGGCAGGGGGCGGGGCAAGTGGAGAGCGGAAAGGCTTGCCACCGGCTCCTCTGAGTGGGGCTAAGCTGTGACACTTCAAGTCCAGGGCAGGCAAGAAAATAAAACAGTTGGGACACTAAGAAAGCTGTTGGTGCCCCTGCTGGTTCAAAAACACTGAAATGTACCAGGAAGACCCCAGGGCTCTGCTGAGATGTCCTCCCGAACACCGGGACTCTGGGCCTCGGGGACCAACGGGGCTTCAGAGCCAGCTGCCAGGTCAGGAGCCTTTTCTCCCGCTCACCTGAGATGTCGTGCAAAATTCCTTGACATCTCAGACAAACTGCCTCGTTAGTAAGAACCAGGGAAACGCACTCTGCCTCACGGGGTCACAGTGAAGACTGAACATGAGTGTATAGAG
>NW_011888960.1:1164740-1169442 GCF_000151845.1 Pteropus vampyrus
GTCTAAGAGGGGAAATGAGGAGGCCAGGCAGCAGACCACGGCAGCCTTCCTGGTGGAAGGGGGCACTGGAGCCCTGGAGAAGGGCCGCAGAGAATCGGGAGGCGGCCTAGGGGCAAAAGCCTCCAGATGCGATGGGCGAGGCTGAGGGGGAAGGGTCTGGAGAGCTGCTCCCCAGGCCTCGGGACGCCCTCTCTATTCAGCCGAGAGGAACCTGAGCCACGATTCAGGTCCTGATCCAAGTTACCCGCGAGGGCGAGAGGGAAGAGAGAGGCCTGGTCCTGTTGAGGGGAAAGTGGCCAGGTGGAGAAATGTCACGGCTACTCAATTACGCACATTTCTCTTCTTCGCTTTAGGCACCTGGAGCGTGAGGTCAGCATTGCGAACAACGAAAAACTTGTAATTAATTTTAATGGATGATCTTCTCCTCTATCTTTCTCTCACTTAGTAGATCTATTTGGCAGCCTTCCTAATGTCCCCTCAGGCTCTCCTGCTGATACTGATTCACTCCCCGTTTACTTCGTTTTGTTATTTTGGTCAGCTTATTCGTTTTATGGTTTTCGGTCAGCTTCTCTTCTGTTCCTTCAGCTTATATATTGGAGGAAATTGCATAATCATTCAGTTAACACATGTTTTAAAGATCAGAATGTGAAAATTTAGACAAAAATTGAATGAGGGAAAGTCCGCCTATGCATTAGCCATGTGTATTTCTTAAGAATATAAGTATTGGAAAGAAATGAAATTTTGACAGCTGATATTTCAAGAATACCCCGTGTCCCTGTTTCAGGGCCTTGGTTAAGTGCTATTGTCATTTCCAGTTTACGGAGGGGGAAACTGAGGCATAGAGAGATTATATCATTGTTAAGCTCATATAATCAATAAAGGAGCCAGGCAGGACTCAAACTCAGGCTGTTTGGCATTGAAGCCCTCACTGTAAACCAGCGTGCTTCACAGCCTCCCTTCCAGTAAGCCCGGCCAAGATAATGTCTTCTCTCTCTTAAAAAGTCTTCCTCTTACTGTTAAGCAATCACATACCAATTAAATTTATAAGACACTAACTATTCATTTCATGCTACTACATGTCAGGTACATACAGAGAGAAGTCAAAGTCCCTTTCCCTACATACATATAGCTTGTCTTTCTACCATGAAGCCAAGAAACAAAGACAAGGCAAATGAAAGAGCTACATGGTTTGAAAAGGCATTGGGTGCAGTGCCAAAGGCATCTGACTAATCACCAAACGAGCTGTACATTTATTGTTCTGCCTGAGAGTTCAAGAGGAGGGGTAGGGCCCTTGAGTTTGTGCTAACATGGAAATCTGTTAGTCCAGTTATAGAAACGTGCTGGAACTTAAACTAAACTAGGGCTATGGTCAGGGGGAATTGTGAGGGAAACAGGAGAGAAATGAATGATGGGTGGGTGCAGACAGGGTCCCTCCCCACTAGAATCACGCCTCAGGGGCTGGGTGCTGTGGTCCAACCTAAGCCCAGGTTTCCAGTAATATATATATATGTGTGTATATATATGTGTGTATATATATATGTGTGTGTATATATATGTGTGTATATATATGTGTGTGTATATATGTGTGTGTATATATATGTCAGGCACATACAGAGAGAAGTAAAAGTCCCTTTTCCTGCACACATATAGCTTGTCTTTCTTGAACAGCAGGGACTTGGGCTCTGCTGAAATTATTCTAAGACCAGGAAGGTCCATTTCCAGTCTGCATGTCATTTTTTTGATGATGTCAAATAAAAATGTGGACTTAATTTGTTGCCTTAATCCACAAATTTGTTCAACGAAATTGTGAAATGCACTAAATCTAATTTGGTTCTAATCTGGCTGTCAGGAGGATAATTGAGGGCCGTAAGGGATGGAGCCAAAGAAGACGCCTTTCTGGGCTATGCAGATCCCTTCCGTGGTGACATTTCCAAGAAGCAGCACATCCCGCCTCAGGGCAAGCAGAGAGAGAAGGCCAGAGCTTTATTCAGACTGCCTCGCCTCATGGCAGTGGCTGAGCCCTCAGCAGAAAGGACCTGAGCCACCTGCATGCTTTGGCCAACTCACTTCATCCTTCAGAGACTCAGTATCCCCCACCCCCACCCTGCCCACGACGGTAAAGCCTAGTGCTTAGAAAAGGGAGAAGCACAGAAAAGTCCAGATAGATCTAGGCTCAGCCTGGTTAACTCGGGGGGCACTGGGCTTTGCCTCTCTCCATCTCTCAACTCTGCTCACCCCTGGACTGGCCACATTCTCAGGTGGCCAGTCCCCACTGTGGTGACAAGACAGCTTCAGGAGCTCCGAGCTACATCTCACCCTCTCAGCCTCCTCAGAAGGAGGATTGTGTCCCCTCCCTGATCAAAGCTTGCAGTCAAGCCTGGCGGCTCTTGAATTAGGTCTGAGCTAATCCACGCAGCTAGGGAGACACGACACGCATCGGCAGGCCCGTTTCACAGGCCCCCCTCTCTGGCCAGGGGTAATCATAGCATCGACTGAGCAGAGGATGCTGGTTCCAAGGGAAATCAGGATGCTGTTACCAAAACTGGGGAGATGGGGCTAGAAAAAAACATTGAGCACTTTCTTAAAGTGTCAATAACAACAACCCTCTACTGTTCCCGATAACTCCCGAGGGGCACAAAGAGCTCTCCCAGCTCACCTGGATCTCGGCTCATCCAGACAAGTGATCTCCGCTCACATCCTGGGGCATGACCAGCGCAGCAGAATTTACTTCTCCTGCCTGTGAGCTCAGGTGAACTGCATGTCAGTGGAGGTGGCATGAGGGAGCTGAAAGGACAAGGTTTTGGGGTCAAACCGACCTCGTCCAAGTGCTGCCTCCCCACCCCCACCTCTCCACTGGGACCTCAGACAGGTCACTCTGTGCTTCTGAGCCCCAGTCTGCTGCTCATAAACTGGAGTTTGTCTACATATTCCCAGGGCCTATTGAGAGGATTAAGTAATAACGGCCAACTTTTATTTAGTGTTTACTGTGCTCCAGGCACGATTCTAAGCGTTTTACGGGCATTGCCTACCTTATTTAATCACCGCGACAAATACAGGCCTCGGGTACCTTCGGTGTCTTCATTTGCACGTGAGGAGCTTGGGACAGGAGAGCATAAATATCCCAGGGTCACACAGTGAAGCGGTGGAGCCGGGACACGCTGAGACAGGCAAACTTTGGGGCCACGTGTGGACACCCCACCCTACGCTCCTGGATCAAGTGGGGTAATGCGCATGCAAGAGCTATGCACATACACTGCAACACGTTAGATAAGTGTCACTCAGCTACGTCTCCCCTCCTGCCCTGGTCATTAGCGCCATGAGGGGCTCGTGAATCCACGTCCGGAGGTTTTTCTCTCCTCTCGACCCCCTGCTGTGCTTCCTCCCAGCCTGCCTGACGTGGACGCTACGCCTCCAGACCCGTCCGATTCTTTTTGCTCCAGAGTCCCAGCAAAGACATGTCCCGCACGCATGCACCCACGTGCTCCCCAGCTCTCACAGCCACAAGGATGAGCTGGGGCCACATTAAACAGTGGAAATATTTTGGAGACTAGAACCAATAGGGTCTCTACCCACGTGGAGATCCCAGCGTGGCAAGGGAATCAGAGAACATAAGAGCGGAGAGGAGACACCACGGGTGATTTACATCACGGGTAAATTGGGCATAATATTAGAACCAGGGCCAGAGGGAGCTACACGTGGAGCATCTAGCACGGTCAGAGCTGAACACATCTAGCTATAGTCACGAAATGAATTCTACTGCCTCACTCGCATTGTTGAAATTCATCAAACTTTTTACGTCTCTTTATTTTATCGTCTATACATTACACTTCAATAACATTAATTAAAAATAAAATTATATGCCAACCTTATGACCCAACAATCTCGCTCCTAGATGTTTATCCAAGAAAAAGCATATACCCATAAAAACTCTTGTATACAAAAAACCTGTATGCAAATAATCACTGCAACTTTATTCATGAGAGCCAAAAACTGGAAATGGACTAAACATGCCAATTAAAACAGATGATTAACCTGAATATTTTAAAGTGCATCTTGCTTACAAGAGACATAAACATAAGGGCCCAGAAAGGTTGTAAGTAAAAGGCTGGGAAAACATATCCATAAAAACACTGAAAATAAATAGATATCTTAAAAAGCAGGTAGAGATCTACTAATACAAATCAAATAGACATTAAGACCAGAAGATTAGATGTAAAGAATAACATTTCATAATTATAGAGGGGCCAATTCAACAGGAATATATAACATTCCTAAGTTCAAAAGAGCTTAATATGGAGCCTCAAATACTATAAAAACTAAAAAGAGAAATAAGCAATTCTATAATCACAGTGGAATGTTTTGAAACACACATCTCAGTAACTGATAATATAGATACAAAAATTGATAAGAATATATGAAGATTTAAATGATATGAATAACAAACTCGACCACACCTATACAGCCACCTGATTTATGTGAAAGGTGCCACTACAGTCCAATGTGGAAAGGACCGCCTTGTCAGTAAACGGTGCTAGATCAATCACATGAAAATATGGACGCTGACTCTTACTTCATACTATACTCAAAATTCTATTTCGGGTGAATCGCAGACCTCAGTGTGAAAAGTAAAACAATAAAGCTTCTAGAATGAAACGCAGGAGTATATATTTATGACCATGGATAGACAAAGATTTTTTTAAAC
>NW_011888960.1:1170527-1175302 GCF_000151845.1 Pteropus vampyrus
TATTATCCTTCAGCTTAAAGGTTTAGCATAACACAGCATATGATGCATATTACCATATTACTTTTGCGTAACGTAAAATTGTACCAAGTCCCACCTGCATCGTGCAAGAGTTGCGTCCCAGCCACACCTTCCCAAATGCCGAGCATTGCCATCTTCAAAGAGATTCTTTAGCTTCATCTTAAGTTGATTTTTATCTAACAAACCGGCAAACAGTTATCACATCTCAAGCTACAACGATTCTAGATCAAACTGTTGTACTCCCTCCTCCCCCCGAACAAGCAGCGGGAAAGGAGAGGAAGAATGAACCTGAGAGCAGCGTAACAGGAAGCTCCGATGGGATCCATCACAGAGGCGATGAATGGCACTGCGTGGCCCTCGAACCCCTTCCTGAAAGCAGCCTTTAGAGAAAAGGCCATGGGGGGTGACGGTCCTGGGGCGCGAATCCGGAGGTCTCGGCTCTTAGCCCAGCTCTACGACTACTTCCCGGTGGCCTGGGCAAGTCCCTTCCCCTCTCTGAGCATCTGCTCCCTAACCTTCGAAGTGAAGGGTTAGATTAGCAGGTCTCCAAGGCCTTTTTTTGAGCTGGTTATAATCAAATATGATCCTGCGGGTCTCGCTCTCTCTATAACACTGTTTTAAATGCTCTGTGAGGCGCCTACAGGTGCATTTATGCTTGAGTTGAACATTTCATTGACCAGAATTTTCCTTAGGAAGGGAAATACACTTGTTGAAGCCCTATGGGCACCTGAGCGTGTGAGGAATGGACTCTCCTGAAGGAGGAAAGGACATAACTTCGCTTATTTCTCCAGAGAGGGAAGAAGAAAGGGGAAGGAGAGAGCGGCCCACAGAGACCTGCAAGATGGCGGAAGGAAGGCCGTGTGGTCTCTAAAGCATCATCAGGAACATCACTAAGTTCATGACACGCTTGGGGGAAGGTTTTCTTGTGAAAACCAGTGAAGGGGACATGCTCCCTGCACAGACCACCTGGGCCAGTCCCAAGGCGGCTCATGCACACAGAAGGGCCACAGGGACGAGGAAGCCCAGGGACTGGCGTACTGTGGCACAGGCACTCGGCTTCCTCATCAAGGGCAGGGAACTGGGGCTTGAGCTTCATTGAACCCAATGTCCAAGGCACTGGGAGAGCCCTAGGTGTCAAACGCATCACATTTCTATGTTGATGACAGTGATCCCTGCTGCCCTCAACCTGCGTGAAATCACC
Source organism: Pteropus vampyrus (assembly GCF_000151845.1). Taxonomy (NCBI): domain Eukaryota; kingdom Metazoa; phylum Chordata; class Mammalia; order Chiroptera; family Pteropodidae; genus Pteropus; species Pteropus vampyrus. The sequence goes on from NW_011888960.1 coordinate 1,171,747, forward strand.
TTGAGGAACAAACAGGGCTCTGCTCGTTTCCCACCCCTCCTTTCCACCCGGAGCCCCTGCTCTGGGGCTGGGCCCGCGGCAGCTGCCTTTCGACACCCCACTCCCACTGACCTCTTATTTGGGGGCGCCTCCCCTGGGCAGGGCGCACGCTGACCGTTGGCAGTAGGGGCTCTAAAAACATGGCCCTCTCTGCCCATGACGGAGGCTTTGCACCCTGGAAACCTCTTCTGCCTCCCTTGACTGAAAACAAGGTTGAATTCATAATTTTACAATTTTTCAAAACTGCCTCGCTCCTAACTCCGAGGGGGGAAAAGGGAGCTTTCAGTAACCCCTATTCGGTAGCCAAGAATTAGCAAGGAAAACACTGCTTCCCGCTTTCTAATTGATGCCTCTGCCAAGGGCCCCAGGTACGTCGGCTCCTGAACACGCGTCTTTGGGGAATTAGTCTCAGGGAACATATCCTCCTAGGCCATGTGCGCTTCCTGTCGCCTGCAGGACTCCCGGGGCCCCCTCAACTGCTAATTTTCTTAATACAAAACCATTTCTTTTTTCAAAATGAAAAACGACTTGCTAAACCCCTCCCGGGTCACTTTTCCCCCCCCACCCTCCTCCTGGAGAAACACATTAAAGTAAACAAACTTGAGATGTAAAATGAAAACAGAATTCTCCAGCACCTGCAGGGTTTTACCAGCTCACGTTACAAAGCCCCGTCTGAAGTGGCCCGAGCTCTGTTTCCATTACAAATAGCCAGTTCTCTTGAAAGTAAGGCAAAAGCCAAATTAGTCAGATTACATCAGGATAGATTTTCCTGTAGCCTCGGTTCTTTGGGAACACCTGCCTGACATATTTCAGACGTGCGCCTGGGCAAAGCGGCCCTCGGTGGTTTCAAGCGCTTGTCAAAGTCTCAACAAGAACGAGTGTTTGGGTTTTACTCAGTCAGACTGGGAGGGATGCTTGTGTGGACCCTGAGGTGCCACAGACTGACTTTCTGGCACCTTTTCGCCCGGTTTTAACCAACTCTTGCCCCTGCAGCACTTGACGGTGCCAAGACGGTTCTGGAAATCAGGCCAGCTGTGTCTGAGCCTCCTTTGGATGACGGCGGGAGACTGGCTGGGGTCACCTGGTGAAGGAGGGCTGGAGGGCCCGGAGGGATGCTCTGGGAAATGCCGAAGTTAGGGAAGAGCTAAAGGGAGCAGATAAACCCTGAGGGTCAAAGTGGGGAAGGGGCGGAGGAGGACGGTCACCCTGCCCCCTTATCTTTTTCTAGACCCTAATTAACATTCCGCCCTCGATGACCTTTTCCCGCTTTATTATTTATTTTGCTGCTACTCAGTAACCACAGATGATTTACTTTCTCACAGGATCTGTGTTGGTTAGAAAGTGGCACCCGGTCCGGTGGGTTAAATGAATTACAATATGGAATGCGACAACCATGCACATGGGCCAGGAAGCGTGGCAGAGACTCTGGCAGGAAGGCCTCTGAGATACAATAAGTTTAAAAAAAATCGAGTTGCAAAACAACGCAGGTAAGATGATCCCACGTCCTAAAAAGGGGGAGGAGGAAGCAAAGGCAAACACAGATATACAACGTGGGCCCAAAAGTGCGTAGAAAGTGGACCGGGAAAGCGGCAGGGCTGGTAAACTAGTAACAGTGTCAGCTCTGGGGAGGGAATGGCGGCGAGAGAGAGGAGGAAGGCTTTCACAGTCCCTTTGGAATATGCTCGGAATGTTTACAATGAGAATGAAGTCGTGGATTGCCTGCGTAAAGAGAAATGCCCATAATAAAAATAATACCAAAAGTGCGTGCCGGAGGCGGTGCCTCAACACCCCCGTCGAGTTCCTAAATCGTGAAAGGTGAAAAATTCACAAGTGGAATGGTGCGAGGGGGTGACCCTGGGCAACTGCTGAACTTGGAGGCCCTGACTGTCTTGCAGGCTGACTGGCAGGGTGTCAGTCCAGGCTGGCAGGCTGGCAGGCTGGCAGGCACGCGGGCCCGGAAGCCGTTATCAACAATGCTATCGGCGCATCTAGAGGTCAAGAGTAAAAGCTCTAGGACCGACCAGCCTGGACGGACACCCTGCCTCGGCCACTCACAAGCAGTAGGACTTAGGACACTGTCTTTGACCTCTCTGTGCCTTGTTTTCTCAGATATAAAAATGGGAGTGAGAAGAGAAGCTACCCAATAAGGTGGTCGTCGGGATTAGAGTAGATAAATCAGGAAAAAGCACTTCGCACAGCACCTGGCACATGGCAAACACTCTCGAGTGTGAGTTCTTATTAAAATAGGGCACATCGTAAAGGTTATCTTTCTACATTTTTATGTTCTAAACAAGTACCTGGTAAGGTCCAAGTCAGTAGATGAATATTTCCTCCTAAAATAGGGATACGAACGTTGCCCACTGGCAGGGTAGGGCCACACAAACGCCCAGCGTGTGAACGGAGCAGGAAAGGAGAGCTCTTTATGCTGCAGGGAGAGATTGTGTAGACACGAAACTACTGTGTGCCTCCAGTGAGGCATTCCAGCAGGTCACCCGGAGGGCCAGGAGCAGACGGCGAAGCCAAGGAAGGCGCTGAGCAGGACGCCGAAGGCCGGGAAAGCAGCCCGTCTGCAGCCGGGAAGCTGGAGACCTTGAGGTTTGCTGCGGGAGCGTGGGGAGGGGCGGGGGTGTTCCACCCCAGCTGTGGCACCTTGCCAGCGTGCACCAGCTGTATGAAAAGACCAGGACTGAACTAAACAGCCAGAGTTGCTTAAAGCCAGGAAATTATTGACCTGGAGAGCAACCGTAGACGATCGTCAAATGCAAAGCATGCCGGGTCCAACCTGCCTTCTCTCCGCACCGGCAGGGAGCTCAACAGCGCAGACCCCGAAACCAGCCCCCCGGACTCCTTTGTCTCATACATCACAGCCCAGATCGTCAGCGCAATTCCCCCTGGTGGGGTTTTTATGACTGGTGATGATGTAAGGAGGCAGAGCAAACACAGCTGGTCCTGCGTGCAGTTTACAGAGAGGGCGCTGGGAGAACGCGTGCCTGTCCCCAAACACCAGCCCCTACAGCTGCTCAGCTCCACCCCCGCCCCCCTCCGAAGGCTGAGGGTCCCCACCACCTCTCATGCAAGGAAACACATGGCTCAGACCAATGAGACATGTCTTTAATTTTTAAAGAAATCAGATGTAGACATTTTCAGAGCCCTGAGATGTTTGGGGTGCTCCTCCCCTACCCACATCATCGGCGAGTTCTCATTCTTGCCCATTTTACCCATTAAATACCACTTGCAAATTGAGCCCCTTCTCTGCATCCCCACCACCATCGCCTGGCTTAGGCCTCTCCACCCCTCACTCAGGGTCTATACGCACCTTCTAGCGATTCTTCCTGCCTTCAACCTTGGCTTCTCCTGTCCCATCTCCACATAGCAGCCAGAGAGACTTTCTCAAACACACAACACGGCTGTCTCTCTCCTGTTTAAAACCTTTCGGTGGTTTTGCTTCCAGAATAAAGCCTAAACTTCTTTTGCGGGATACAGTCCTTGCTTGTTATTCACAGTAGTCATGTCCCAT
>NW_011888960.1:1176167-1185378 GCF_000151845.1 Pteropus vampyrus
GGAGCAGAGTGAACGCGAAGGCAAGTGCGTGACCACACAGAGCCAACCCTGAGGCCCTGTCCCCTTGGCCGCAGCACCAGGTCCAGAGATTGATCCGCGACCTCGGCACAGCCTATCAGAGGCCTCTCCTGGGATTAATCTACTGAATCCAGGAGGAACGATTCTTGAATTTGGGCTTGGTAGGGTGTGACACTGGACTGCCCGTGACCGTGTTCCTTGTCATGCTGGCCGCCTGTAGTAGAAAAGCGTGTGACTGAAGATGGGAGAGTGAGCGTAAGGCCGAGACCAGGTTCTGCCAAGTCTGCTTTTTCTTTACCTTGACCCTCAATTCTCTGCGCGATTGCAGGAGCCTACAACAAATCTTTTTTGCTTACCTTAATTTGGTCGCCTCTTACAACAAAGAGAGTCCAGACAAACACAGCAGAGGGTGCCCTTCCTGATCCGGCCCTGATCTACCGAACGTCATGTTCTCACTTCAAAGTTTGTGCCCCACTCACAGACACACGCAGCTCCCCGCACCTTCCCTGCCGTTCCTCATCTCCAAGTCGGCTTAGGCTGTTCCCTCTCCCTGCCCACCACCTCCTTCACTCCCGACTCAGTTACCCAGCCCTTCTCCAACCCCTCACCTTTGGCAGTTTGCCTCTCTCCTCAGTGTTCCTGCGGCACCCAGAACAAGGTCCTCTCCCCACAGGGTTCCTTCAGTGCCCAGCCCCAGCCCCTCTCTTATCTCCACACATGACATTGAACTTAGCTGTTTACAGACCACGAGTGCGCTGAGAACAGAACCCCTTCGTGCATCTCACGCACAGCAGGGGCCTCGTGCACAGGGGATGCCCAGTGGCAGTGTGACAAACTGTCGAATTTTGGGTCCGGAGTGCAAAGTCCAAGTCTCTGCTGCCGCTTCTTTCCTGAGGCTAAGCCAGTGCTGCTGAATTAGGCCCCTCATAAAACACGTCGCTTCTGAATGGTGGCTTGCAGTTCAGAAAGCCCTCAACATGCATGAGTTCATTCAAGCCTCGTAAGAGCCACAGGAGGCAGCCATATCCTTCTCTCCCTTTGAGGAAACCGAGACTCACAGAAGTAAAGTGCTACTGTCCCATAAACATCACCAGTAGGTGACAGAGCAGGACACAGAATGCAGGCTTCCTGGCTTTAAGTCCAGTGAGTTCTGGACCATGATGGAAAGCCCGGCCCTACTTAGATCGACTGTTCCTGAAACTCAAGACGCTTGTCAGCCTCATCTCATGTGGATGAAGAATTGGGGTGGAAAATGCCCCGCGGGAGAGGGGAGTGGCCTGTCCTATGTGATGGGGAGTTGTGCCATCTTGGGGAAGGGAGCACCTCTTTTTTTACTAGCCCCGGTCAGTAGGTACTTGCTCAAAACTAGACGGTAAGTAACATACTCAACCTCTATGAAATATTTTCTACGTGTCTTAAATATTCGGCCAGCCCTGTCTCATTTAACCCTCACAACCTAGGTGACCAACTCATCTAGCTTTTCCTGGGACTGTCCCAGGTTTAAAACCCAGCGTCCCAGAGCACAGGGACCCCCTCAATCCCAGGCAAACCAAGATGCTTGGTCTTCCCAGCTCGCAACAGTGACATGAAGCGGAAATTGGAATTGTTCCCATTTTACAGATGAGGTCGCTGAGGCTCGGGAAGAGAAAGTGACTGCCAAAGGCCACGCAAGTTATCAGTGGCCGAGGCGAGATACAAACCAAGGCCAACTCTGACTCTAAAGCTCTTCGCACCGTTCAGCAAGGCCTCTACTAGCAACCATTCAGCCAGCCATCTGGAACATATTAGCAAAACTGGGGCGTCATGCAGGAAGAGTGGGTGTCAGGCCATAAACATTATACAGCCATCGAAAACAGGAAACAGTGCATCTCACCACCATGTTCCTCAGGCCTACAGTGCTCATCACATCTTAACGGTGTCTCCACAGGGCTTCCAGATCAGCCAGTGGAACAACAAGCCTGACAGATGTTTTCCCCCGTTAAATTGGCCGAAGATTTGACTATCATTGTGTCTGTACCCGATGCCAAAACAACAGGCCAGTTAATCCAATTCCATTGGCCAATACAGTGGAAAGAGAAAATAAACAAAGCCAGTTGTCGAAGAGAGATGACCCAGTTGAGGACTGAATCTGGCTGGTTATTTCACTACACCGACCAGCAAATTTGGTTGAATCGGGTCACCTTGAGGCTCTTGGTAGCCCAGCCTGAAGTCACTGGATTAACCAGTTCTGTTGGCAAGGCCTCTATGTGGCCCCTAAATCTTCTCAACTTTAAAAGACTAGATCGAATCGATGATGGGAGTTGTACATTTTCCATGTTATGTAATGACTGCCATGCTAAACGCTTGCTGGGAATCATTACTTTCAAAGGCCTCCGAGTTCATTATGTAAGAGGCACTAGCTCATGCATTATGAGCAGACCAGGGCAAAAATGACATTTAAGGTATTGCACAAGTTTTAAAACTAGTGGCTCTACAAATAAACAGTGATTTTTTTTAAAAGAAAGAAGAAAAAAGAGTTTATAAACCCAATAAAGATGCACGGGCCAAGCAAGATGAAAAGGAGTTTAAAGCTGTGGTGAGCCACCTTCCGAGGCCCTCAGAACACTCAAATCCAGAATCATCCCTCACACAGAAGAAAGAACGGGTGTATTCTCAGAAATGCCAACCAATAACTTAGCCCCCTCCTGCCCCACCCGCCACCACCACTGAGCTGTTCGGATTCAGTGCACAAAGTAAGAGGAAGCCAGCAAAATGATTTCACCCAGGAGGAGCCCAACTGCCCATTCCTCCTCTGGCCCTTTTAGGAGACAGCCCAGCTCACCTCAGGAATTGCTAAGAGGCCCCAGGGCAGGTAACCGACGCCTTCCCTGCTTGCTATGCACCGGGATCATGGCAGCTTACTCGTTAGAACAGCCAACGATGTGTAACATGTATTTAGCACCAACTGTATACCAAACCCTGTTCTAAACACCTTATATACATTATCCCACGTAATCTCCACAAAGCTTTGTGATAGATGCCAATATCAAATCCAATTTAAAAATTGAGGCATAGAGGAGTAAAATGACTTTTCCACTGGTCTCGTAGTGGTATGGCTGGAATTTGAAGCCACACATCTGATTCTAGAATGTTTTTGTTCTGAACACCCGTTCTCAACACCTAAGACTCTCTAGCTGTTGGTGCCAGACTTTGGCTCCCAGCAACTGCCCTAGGTTCTCCTTATGTTGGGAGCCCCAGCTGGAAGACGGAGATGAGGCTGAGTCAGTGCAAGTGTGGCCACCAGGGGTGGATTTGTGGAGGGTTTGGGCTGGAGGAGAGAGGAGGTATTTGCAAACAGCAAAGAACCAAGGCTCAGGAATTGGCATCTGAGTCCTTTCAAGAAAGGACCTAAAGACAGAAGTTAAAAAAGACTAAATACATGTCAAAATGGTTTAGATATCAAAATGCTTCAGATAGCAAATGAAAGAAACTCCAATTAAAACTGACCTGAGAGAGTTAATTTACCTGTTCACATAGGAGCAAATCTTGTGGGGAGTGAGGAGAACTTCAAATTCAATTAATCCAATGTCTCAATGTGTCTTCAAGGACTTGGATTTTTCTGTCCCTCCATGCACTGACCGTAGCGCTAACTTCATGCTGAGGCTGGTTCCCCTTGCATCTGTGAGATAGCTGTCAGCAGTAGCCATGGCAACTGTGTCTTCACGAGATTCGCTACGAGAGGAAGGGAGCTTGGCTCCTTGGGGCCCTGTCAAAACAGTGAGAAAGCTCATTTTCCCAGAAGGCAACCTCCTGCTCTGCTGGGGATGACTCTTGGCCCCAACACCACGCAAGCTCCCAAGGGACGCTGCTGGATTGGCCCGTTGAAGGGCTATGGCCACGGGAGGACTCGAGGTACCACATCCTCATCCAAACATCCCAATCTCACAAAGCTCGCCGGTGACACTGACATTGGCAATGCACTGCCCTCAGATAGGTTTTTGGGCAGCAAACATTATTAAGGGGACTAGAGAATCAGCTAAAGGGACGTCTGTCAGTTCACATGAAAAGACTCTCCCAGGGAGTCCCCAAAATAACCAGGGAGACATGGGGTAAACTGTAAACTATAGTAAAAGTTTGCGAAAGTTAAATACATTTGTACCATGAAACTGGAAAGTCCTGGGAAAAAGCAGGTTCTATTTGCTTTTATGACCCGTTCGGATCCACTCGTATCTCTACCTGACCATCAGCCCTCTCCCAGACGTATTTGTCCCCTCCGGCCCTTTGCATCACAGCAATGGAGAAGAGACACCCTTCCACTGGCATGACCTGTTCCAGATGGTCAATTATCTTTGCCTCACAGTCAGGGGAGAGGCTCAGACACCAATCAACTCAATTTATTCATTAACTTGCACAGCCCAAGTAGTAAAAAAAAAGTTGGCTTAAGTAACCAAGTTTCCATTCTGGCTCCAATCATTCCAATAACCCCATTTCTTCTCCCTTCGCCCTAACAGCCTCTGCTTGAATCTACTTGGGTGTTTATTAGGGAAATGCGAAGGCCAGAAAATGACCCTTGTCCCCAAAACAGGTCAGTCTTCCTGCCGGTCTCTTGACAACCAGGCAATAGGCAAACAAACCTTGACAACAAACACTGGTAGATCTGATGCTGCCTGTTAAGACCAAAGAACTCACTCCCCACACTTGCTGATGCCTCGTGGCTGAGATCCATCCCGGAAGTTGCCCTTAACAAAGACTCTCTACTTGACCAAACTTGAGTTAGGCTCCTCTGAGCCCTCTCCTTGACTAGGTCGTGTCTTTGGACTTCCACGTCCATCCTTGCTGAGTTCAGTCTTAGCAAGAATCCCCCCACGCTTAACGTCTGATCGCTCTTGATATCTGGTCAAGCTTCTCATCTCCCACCTCGGATGTATTAGTCCTTGACCTGCCTTTAGCAAGAATCACGTTAGCCAGGTTAGCAAGAACTACCTGACCCTCGATGTCTTCTGTTAGCGACTTTCTACCCTCTGACACCCTCACCCCGCTTGTCATCCTGTATCTCTCTCCTCTGTCATGCGCCTCCACTGCAACAATCTCGAATGAAGTCTTACTTACGCTTTTAAAAAGGAAGAGTAATTAATCAGTAATTTCAGAATAATTTCTGAACCACCTCCAACTAAAGGAAGCTACCTCATCCACGGTTATAATACCTCCCCAACAGAAGACCACCTCGAATGGCTGGCTGGTACAGGGTTACCAAGGCCCAGCTTCCTTACCTCAATTCACGGTGTCTCTGAAGGACCTTCTCAGCTTCAGGGTTCCCCGAGGGATCACTGAATCCCCTGCTGCAACTACATCGCAGTTCAACTTTCCACCTGCCTAGTCTTGCTTCCTTCTCTATATAGATGCCTGCTAAATATAGAAAGAAACTATACTCTGAAGGAGCCAACATGGACCAGCAGAAGGAATTATACATTGGCGAAAGGGGACAGAATATAATTGCAAAGGGAGTTGATCAATATCGGCACGCTCCCTTAGGGTACAAGATTTAACACCTGGCAGGGATCCTGGGAGAAAACACTAAGTGGCCATTCTAAAATTCTTGACAGCTTTTAGAATGGCCAACATTAAGCAAAGGAGAAATGCCAGAGCTTCCACCAGGGATGATGCAAGACAGGATCAAAAGACTCAGAAACATGGGTGCACTAGAGTGGACATGCTCCCCAACTCCATTCTACAGGTGGGCCTAGAGGATGCTCCATCTACTGCTGCAATGAGTAATGTGCTGGTGAGAGGGGGCAGAGGCCTCACTGAGTTCAGGCTGGCTGTACTCCACGGGCCAGGGCTGATGGTAGGAGATGCTGTTACAAGACTGCATGACAGCAAGTGGATCACAAAATACTGGAGGCCAGGTGGTGGTGCCGAACCATCAGAAGCAAGGATGGTGTGACCACAGGAATGAGTGGCAAGGTGGAGCGGCAGCTGAAGGGCTGGGCCACAGAGAGCTATGGGGGTGGTGAAGGAATGCAGCACCCCTAGAGGAAAAACGGAGGGACTCCAAAAAAGATACTCTTCAAACTATGCAATGAGAAGAAATCAAGGATGATTGATCAGGACACTGAGGGAAGCTATGTCAATAAAAAGTGTCAATCCCTTGCCTAGTTTCTAGACCTGAAAGCTGTCACTAAAGGGGAGCATGGGCCCTCATAAGGAAAGACCCTGGGACACCGCAGCGAGCACACACAATAACAAATCCCCAGTCCTTTCCCAAAGCGATCTGTGGACATTTCGAGGACTATCAGATGCCGGGTCTGAGGTACAGCAGCATCATAGTCGCTGTCAGTGTCGGGGCAGGAGGGAGCCAGGCAATAAGTGGACCCACCTAGAGGTCATCCCCCTGGTTCTCAAACATACGAGCAGAACGGATATGCGTTGCAGTTAGGAGAACCCCCGTATCGGTTCCGTGACATGTGGAGCCATCGAGTGGAGCAAGCCAAGTGGAAGCCTCTAAAATCATCCACCTATCTCTTGGCTAAAGTAGTAAATCAAAAATAATATCGCATCCCAAGAAGAATCTTTAAGGAGCCACCCTTAATGACTGAAGGCGCAGGAGTGGCCTTAAGTTTCTATAATATCCCCGCTTAATTCACCCACCCGGCCCCCACAAAAACAAAAGATTCTGCAGGATGACAGCAGACTACTGCAAACTCAACCAAGCAGTAGCTATAATCACAGTTGCTGGTCCAGATGTGGTATCTTTGCTGGGGAAAGACTTACATGGCTCCGGTACAAGGTATGCAGCCCTGGCTCTGGTAAATGTATTCTTTTCTGTACCTGTCAAGAAAAAGTACCAAAAGCAGTTTGTATTCCCACGGAACAGTCAACAGCATAAATTTACAATCTTCCTCCAGGGCTACGTTAACTCTCTCATCTTTTTTCATGATATAGTCCAAAGGGATGTGGACCATCTGGACATGTTGCAGAGCATCCCATTTATCAATGACAGACATGAAAGATATTACTATATCAATGACATCATGTTAATCAAACTGGATGAGCGAGAAGTGGCAAGTGTGTTGGAGGCCTTGGTAAGACACATGAGCTCCAGATCTTGGGAGAGAAATCTTACGGAAAATCAGAGACTCTACACTAGCGAAATTGCTAGGGGTCTTGTGGTCCGAAGCAGGTAAAAGTAGATTTACCATATGAGAAGACATCCCTTTCAAAAGAAAGGATGACTGCCATGCTCCCCTGAGACCCTGACGGTGAGCAGAAAGCTGCATCGAGAAAATGCACACCTCCATTCATCTATTCATTCATCTAAAACTTGTTGACAGCTACTCTGCAACCTGCTCCATACCTGAGGTTGAGGTGGGGTGAATTGGGAACTATTTGACAATGTCACCTCAAGGGACCCAGGAATGCTTAGATCCCGCTTTTTACCACCACCACCATCCCTCTACCCTCGTAGAAAAAGCAGAAGAGAAACAGGAACCATTTCAGAAATAGCATCCCAGGGGACCCTTATTAAATGCAAAGAACCTTGAATAACACTCAAGGTCAAAGGAAGGACACCTATCTCTGCTTCACATCTTTTATTTATCTACTCTCTTCAAAAGTCCCTCCAATGAACACAGTGAACGCTCAGTAAAAATCCAGACTGTCTGGAGAGAAAGAAGGTTTCCTCAGGGGTGGTTGTATATTAATCAAGAGAGCTTATAAAGTCAGGTTGGGTTTTCCCCCGCTGAATCGTGGATATTTTCGAAGCTGGCTTGCGGTGTGCATGTACCCTGTCCTCTCAGAAAGCTTGGCCTCCGAGCGCTCCGCAGCCTCTCTCTGAGTTCTGCATCGTGGCTGCCGGAACAGCAAACCCCTCTCCACTCATACACAGCAAGCTAGAAACAGGCCAACTCTGACGGGTCTCTCTCTGCTGCTTTCAAAACTGCCCAGCGAGCTGGCTGGCACCAGTTCCCATTCTTCCAGGTTTCAGCAGGAACAGAGGCTGAAAATTGGCCTCTGGAAACACCCTTGGCTGAACTGAGAGAGTTCAGGAAAAGAAAAACAAAACAAAACAAAACGCATGGATTGCTCCAAAAAATTCCCTTTGGGCTGCAGTTGTCATGCCGTCTGATCTTTTCCAAAGGAAGGTAACCATCTTTGTAGAATAAAACGCCCCAAAGCAAGGACACACCACATGGTGTCATGAAAAGTACAGAGGCTTTGGTATCAGGAGCCAAATTGAAATCCAGGCTCTGCTTCTGCGTGGTCCTGAGCTATCCACACAGCCTCTCAGAGCCCCGGTTTCTGCATCTGCAAAATGGGAATATTAATTGACTCCTCACATGGATCAAAGGAGAGAGTGGCTGTGCGGTGCCTGGCACCTCGCAGATGCTCTCCGAGTCCCTTTACCACAACTGGATCAGCTTTCACAGACTCAGAGCGAGTCGGCGTCGGAAAGGGCCAGAGAGAGCATTGTCCAAGTTTCAGTTGAATATTCAATTCTTACAGCCCCTGGGGCTTCTGTCTTATGGCTGACCTCATCCAAGAAAGGAAATCAAGACAAAATTTCATTATAAATAAAAATATTAGAAGGTGTGTCCCCCCCGCACACCCCGCTTTCCGAGATTTCGCTATCACCCGTGCTTGCTGCGCTGGTCTGAAACGTGGACCGCGGCAGGGAGCGTGACGAAGCGGGGCGGAGACGCTGGTGCTGGGTGGCCACGCAGGGGTCAGTGGCCTCCCCACACGGTGTCCTCTGAGCCTAAGGCAGGGGTATAACTCAGAGACCACGTCTGCAAGACGGCCTGGAAGCGCTTTCAACGAGAAGAACATGGTGGAGGCAGCAACTCTCTAAATCACTTAGAAACAGCTCAGTCCCAAGTAACACGAAGCTAATGAATTAAGAGAACTTCTTGGCCCCTGCGACCGACAAGTCCAGAGGCAGGAGAGGTTTCAGCAAAGCTTAGTCAGCAGCTCCGTGGAGTGAGTATATCCAAGAAGCTTTTTTCCCACCCCTGAACTCTGAGTTGTGCCCAAGGCCGCCTCCCTCCAAGCCTGCCTCCTCTCTTGGCCACGAGGTGGCTGCCAGCAGCAGAGAGGGCATCCTAGTCCCGTGAGGAAAGAGTTCCTCCCACGCAGCTTCTGTGAAAGAACAACGGAAAAGCTTCCTTCTCCTGGACACCTGCCAATCACTGAGGCCGGGGTGCCGAGCGGCGCACAC
>NW_011888960.1:1188107-1194020 GCF_000151845.1 Pteropus vampyrus
TGAATCTTCGTGATAAGCTGACAAAATCGTGCGCTTTTGCTTGAGCTGGTTCCTCCGCCTGGAAAAACCGCCCGCCTCCGCCCCCTAACAGGTACCTTTGTGACTTCAAGCGCCCTGTTCAAACTTCCACAGAGCCTTCGCCAGGCTGGAGCAGGAGCTCTGGCAGATACTGCACTGCTGAACTGGCTTCTGCTCTTCTACACTGTGAACCCCTTGAGACCAGGGATAGTGTCTCTTTTCTCTTGGGTCTCCAGTGCCTAGGACAGGGCCTGAATAGAGAATCAGGGCCTGGTAGATGTTTGTTGAATGAATGTACAAATGAATTTACCTCAGCTCCTAGCAGCAAAGCCAGGCCGGTGACCCTCATGTAATGAATACTTGGTTGCCTGGCTGCCAATGTTTGTCCTAATTAATTCCCTCGCCTGTTATTTCTTTCTTCTCTCATTTAGAATCACAAACTGCCTCCCATGTGCTACTCAGCCTCTGCTACAGTAACTTCTTTATTCTATTTTAATAATACCTAGACTATGGACAGAGTGACATAAAGGAAACCCGTGAGTCAAAACATCTATGGTAGGAAAAATACAGGTGACCTATAAAGTACTTCACCAACTTTCCTGAAGACTTCATGTTTGGACCTTATAAATCACGGGCGCCTGTCCCACGCAGGCTGGGCCAGCCGCACTGCAGCGAGCTGCCCATCTTTAAGAGGTCTGGTGACACAATGGCTTGTTGATGCCGAGTATTTATACAGAATTTCCCACATCAATCTTAGGGTAAGAAGGGAGGTGATGTCATCCAGCGGTGAAACAACTATCATCTGTAGAAAATGCGAAGCCGTCTCTGGTACAGAGTCACGCTTGTTTATTTATTCAAGGGTGTGTAGATTGTAAGATGAACGCTGAAGCTGAGCTACAAAGACCAGGGGCTTTACAAATGGTCATACCCTCTGACGCAGGGATTAGTCCCCTTCTAGGAATCGGCCCTAATTAAGTCAGGGAGGTGCAGAGAGAGTTGTGTTCATGCTTAGACTCCTGGAATGGTGTCTAGAAAGGGGAAAAGACAAAACAACCTCTACTTAATACAGCTGGGAGGCGGGTAGGCTAACTAGATGACATCCATATAATGTCGTGTTTTGCAGCCATTAAAAACGATCGTGTGGTCCCTTCCCCTTTCCTTCCCTTCCTAGAAGCTGTCAGATGTGGCCCAGCAAGGTAGGCATCTTCAGAAGCAGAGGGGGGGAGTTCCAGAGCTGAGCAAGGTGAAGAGCGAGTGTACACAGGGGGCCGCAGTGGCCCGGCCCAGGGTGTTGGAGCATGAGTGTCAGTGCAGGAGGGTGTCTCACCAGCTGGGTGAGGCAGATCCCAGCAGGGAGGCGGTGGTGGTGGCAGCCTGGCGCAGGGGGCGGGGGAGAGCGGCCTGCCCCGTGACGGGTGGCAGCTGCAGGGGGCCGGCGCAGGGCCTGGGGTGAGTAGGGCCTCCACGTGGGGTGGAGGGACCCACGTGGTTAGGAGGCCACCCCCGTGACTGGAGGGCGGGTAGCAGTGGCAGGGATGAAATTGCAGGAGCATCAGGCAAATGAGTAAATATATTCTGGGTTCCTCCTTGCCAGAGAAGAATGTTACAAATGTGGAAAAGCGGAAAACTAGAATGAGCCTGTGGTATTGGGTTGGAGATAACAGTGTGAATTCATAGAGATAGGCAGATAGATAGATAGATAGATAGATAGATAGATAGATAGATAGATAGATAGATAGATAGATAGATAGATAGATGATAGATAGGTAGATAGCTGATAGATGATAGATAGGTAGATAGATAGATAGATAGATAGATAGATAGATAGACAGACAGACAGACACAGACAGACAGACAGACAGACAGACGAGCGTAAGTGTGTGCGCATGTGCGTGCATGTGTGCGTATTCTTCAGCTCTGTCTTCTGAGAGCATCTAGGAGCAAACATAGCTCAATAGGAATGAGTACATCTAATAAGTAGATCATCTTGCTTTCTAAACACCATTCTCCACGGAAAGGAATCGGAGGTCTGGGGAGGAACAGCTGCTGGCAGAGGCGCTTTGCTTTAGGCCTGAGCAGGCCTGCATGTTCTTCCTCGGTGTGCTGGGAATGGAAAGATCTGACCGTTCCTTCCCAGGCCTGTCTCAGGGCTGTGTTTGCAGTGAGCAACTTTGCAGAGTGAGTAATGCTTCCCTTCAGGATCGAGAGAAGGCTTGCTTAGTGCACCTTCACGTGTTCACCACCCCAAAGCCCTCTGAACCCTGTCCTTTTGGGTTCATATGAAAGCTTCATAACATAGGTGTTTGATTATTTTACATACATTTGATTAAATCATCGACCCTGGGCGACTATACTAAATCTTCAGCCTTTTTCCTTCCCCAGAAGGTCAGTGGGTGGGGCTGAAAGTTCCAATCCTCTAATCACCTGGTTGGTTCCCCTGGCAACCAGCTTCCATCCTTAGTTACCTAGGAGCTTACCAAAAGTCACCTTTTTAACATAACAAAGGACACCTTTACTGCTTATTACTTAGGAAATCCCAAGGGTTTTAGGAGCTCTCTGCAGGAAATGGGGAGGAAGACCAAATATATATTTTTTATTATGAATCATAATATCATGTTTATAGACTCTTCAGCCTTATGAATCATTCCTCCCCCCAACAGAGTTTAGAAAACCTGTTTCTCTAGCCCCTTTACACCTAGCCACAGGCCCATATTGAAAGTGCAGACTTTCAACATAAAGTAATTAACACGGACAAGAAGGTATGGTGCAGGTAGTAGCAGGGGCATCTGGTTGCAAGGGTGGTGGTGGTTGACCAGTTAAATTTCCGGCACAGGAAGAGCATCACTACAAGCAGTATGCTCTTGTACTCAACTCAAAAGAGGTCGAGTTCCTGCCGGCGCTGTAAGCGATAGCATTCAGTGCTTAGTCACTGCAATGGCAACGGTTTTCTCATCCTATCAGTTCCCCGGCATTTTTAGGGACATTATTTCCAGAAACTTTACCTTGACCCTGATTCTTTAGTCCTTGCAACAATTCTAAATTCCCCAATATCCTTTAATTATTCTCCTTTCCTGCTTAATAAGCCAGAATGAATGTCTGTTGCACATAACTACAAGTTATCTCTGGTTAGAAAAATTAAAAATGGTACCAGGATGGAAACGATGAAAGTATTAGAACTTAAAACGTGGGGGTTGGGGGGGTGGGGAGAAGGATCTGATCATTACTGGCTGAAGCAGATGGCCCTTTTTATGCAGCAGCAAACATCTGGCCATATCGTGCCTGCTTTGCCAATTGGAGTTATAGAGCCAGAAGAAATAATAGAAAAATTCCAGAATATTAGTCTACTGGATACTTCTTACCATTTTTAATAAAGTCTTATGAGAGCAATGATCTCAGACTGGAGCTAGCCAATCTGCAAGCCAGTGGGAGGAACGTAGTTTTGCTAAGGTTGTAGCCTATAATCTAAATGGACTGAGAATCCCATAATTTGAAGTCTTATCAGTTGAAAAAGCCCAAGTAACGCCAATGAAGCTACAGTGTTAGCAGGAAATTAGGTCAGTACCTCATGTTGTTAGTTATCTAGAACCTTCCCTTCGAAGTTCTCTGCCAAATAAAGGAGAAGCGCCAACATGCAAATATCGAATTAAAGGAGGTGTCTCTCCATCCTAGGTTATTATTTTAAAATACCTCCAAGAATCAGCCAACCAAGGGCTGGAGGGCTGGGCAGAGCACAGAGGGAACGAATAAAAGATGAGACACGGCAGGCTTACGAACTACATCTAGTGAAATCTTCTGCTGTGGTTACTTACGCAGGGAAATCTGAAATCAAAGACTGGACCTCTATTACATTTTGAGGAACGTATATTTCCAAAACAATGTGAGCCTGGTCTATGATAGCCTCTGACTGTTAAACCCTAAAAATAATCTTTGGCAGTCAAATCATACCAAGAAGAAATGGGCTGCTGAAGCTGTGCAGCCTGCAAAAAAGACACCCACCTTAATATCTGTCTCAGATGTAGCTAACAGATAAACATATCCCCTTACATCTGGACCCAGTGGGTGGTTCTGCACAGCACTACTCAGACATCCCAAACTTCAGAATGGATGCAGTACCTGACGTTGGACTTTGGACTATACTCTAGAACATATGCATAGAAAGCAAGGCATGTGTGGAGGTTGGGTAACTAAAAAGATGTTTTTAATTGGCCACTCAACAGCCAATCACAACTCTCTTCTTTCTTGCTTTCTTCTTCTAGCCAAGCTAAAAACAATTCACCTTCCCAGACTCCTTTGCAGCTAAGAGTGACCACGTGACCCAATTCTGGCCAATACGATGTAAGGGAAATCACTGGGTTGGGCTCCTAGTGAGGCTTTTTAAGAGATAGGCTCCGCTGACATCAGCAAAGCTATCAAACTTTTTCTTTAAAATTTAAACAAAAGTATTACAAACAAAGCTGAAGCCTCCTTTGACCACCGCTCGACTCTAGTCTCCTACCCTGCCCTCCACTCCTGTTATGAGTTTGGTGTGGACCCTTCCAGACCATCCTGCACACCAGGCATTTTGATACATTTGTATTCACATGTATACTACATACATATTTGCATTACGTACATCCGATACATAACAGTGTGTTGGGGTTACACACATGGTCTCATACTGAGGGTTTTCTACATTCTGCAACTTGCTTTTCTCATTTGACAATACGTTTTGGAGCTATTCCCCCGCCGTGCTTATAGATCTACCTCATTCTCTTTACCTGCTTCATAGTTTTCTCTGGTATGAATGCTCCACAATTTGTTTAGCCATCTTGAAAACTAGTGGACATTTAGACTGTTTTCAGTTTCACTATTTACTACTTGCTCTTAGAAACGACACTGGAATGCAAATTCTTGTCTATGGCTCTTCGTGCACATGTGCAAGTATTTCTCTAGGGTAGACACTCAAAAGTGTAATAGCTGGGTCATAGGCTACGCACATTTTTTATTTTTATGTCCTTTTAAAATTTTAATAGATCCTGCCAAATTTCCCTCCAAAGTGGCAGTACAAATTTATAGTCTCTCAGCCGTGCATGAGAATTCCCCACACTCTCACCAACTTAAAAAATTTTTTTTTTTCTAATCTGATGTGTAAGAAATGGCTTCTGGTTGCATTCCCTTGCAATCTTCTGGTGAGTAGTGAGTTCAGCTTCATTTTTCCCACTCCTGTCTCAGCAGGGACTTGTTCTAGCCCAAGCAGCTCAGCGGATTTAGGTCAAGGGTCTGCGTCATGTACAGGGAGGGTCCCTGGAAGAGGAACCAGCAGAGCAGAGCCCAGTGTCTTTGCTACAGTAACTCAGGGAAGTTCCCAGTTCAAAAAGTAGTGTGGGGATTAAGTGAGACAATGCGCAGAAGAGAGTTAGCCCAGGGCCTGGCACGTCAAAGCTCCCAATCAGTGCCAGCTACCGCCACTAGCCTCGTTGCTGGTGACATGACGACCATCTCCACTTCTCTGATGTGGGAGAGGCAGCTGCTGAGGTGGCTTCTGGCGATCCCTGCCTCTCGGGTCTCATACCCTGTGCCATGCCCTCCCCTCGCATGCAGACTGGACCTAGTGGCTTGTTCCTAATGAACAGAGTCCAGCAAAAATGATGGGACATCACTCCCAAGCTTCGGATATAAGAGACTGTGCCTTCCCTCTTGCTGACATAATTCTCCTACTGCCTTCCCCGCTGTACACGTCGATGAAGCAAGTGACCATGTCAGAGAGGCCCGCGTGGCAAGCAACTGGAGGTACCCTCAGGCCATCGGCCAGTGAGAGAGTGAAGCCAACAATCCACGGGGGACTGAAACCTGCCAGGAGCCATATCAGGGAGCTTGGAAGCAGATCCTCAGTCAACCCTTCCGATGACTGCAGCC